>NC_056687.1:16507500-16825000 GCF_018350215.1 Panthera leo | reverse complement strand
CAAAGTGCTTGAAAGAGTCCTGCCCGTCCCTTGTATTTCTCTAATTTCACCCTTTATTACTCTTCCCTTCTTCCTCTGATCTGACCACACTGTCCTCGCTTCTTTGAAACGCACCAGTCCACACTCCTACCTCAGGCCCTTTGCATTGACAGCTCCCCCATGTGGAGAACACTGCTCCAAGATGTCTGCAAGACCATCTCCTTCACAGCTTTCAAGAATTTTCTCAGCTGTCACCTCAGTGAGACCAATACTCAGAACTATCTGAAACAGCACCCCACCTACTCTCCCTCAAAACTCCTTAACTTGCTTCCCTTGTCCTCCTACTTTTCCTATACTGACTACAACCATCTAAGCTTTTTTATAATTTACTTATGGATTATTTTATTATTTCTATTTTCTACAGCCCCTCTTTCCCAGCTGGAATATAAACTTCCCAAGGACAATGTTTTCTGTTTGTTCTACTCAGTGATACACCTAGAGAGGTCAAATATGTAGTAAACACTACAATTAATTAATACCAGTTGAATAAGTGAGTGTTGATGTTATGCTTATCACAGGACGGAGATGCTGTGCTAATAGAAGAAAGAACTAAGAGCTATTGAATGTGGCTCTGTCCTTACCCAGTTCCCACATAGAAGATTGTCCCATAAAACCTGCCCCATGACATGTACTTACACACATGTATGCATACACATATCGAACAATGAAGGCATTAATGGATATATTAATAATCCTAAAGGTGTGACAGAGAGGTGCAAGAGGAGGTTACTCTATAATAAAGCATTTCCTGTGAATCCCCTTAAAATGTTTGTCTTTCCCAAGTGTTTGTTTCTTAGGACAGCTGCCTTAGCCAGGCTTCCTCTCAGATCTTTTCAAGCATCTTCTCAAACCTCTTTTACCCTGTTATGTGGAGGTCCGTCCACCCCTTTCAACATTCTGTGATTAAGCACCTACCCTTTTCCCAATGATAGATCTCCCTTTCATCAAATTCAGCCAAACAGAAAGTCTTGCTAGGAATTCTCGCGCCTTAGCTCTGACCATTGGGGTTTGCAGTGTAGAGAAGGGTATTATCTTGTTGTTTTATGTGAATACATCTTTTTCTCCAGAGTCTTCAGTAATGAAAGGGTATTGCTTAGATTTCTTGGAAGCAAGGAAACTTATGAACTAAGCACTTTTTAGTCCATACTAAGGGAACCTGACCAATCTTTTTCTCTGTTCCCCAAAAGACAGAAGAGTTAAACCAGGACAATGCAAGAAAAGCAAGTCAAATTGAATCTACCAGAATGATAGAAATGGATTATATCCAGAGCCCTAAGAAAAAAAGTAATAAAGGGAGATTTAAACCAAAAACAAAGTAAGTAAAAGAAACCAAAAAGTAAAAATCCAGAAAGATTCAGATGATATGAATTAAAAATAAAATTCACAGAGATGGTATTAGCCAAGAGAGAGAAATAATTGAAAGTGTAAAAATAAGAATTCATTAAGCAACAGCCCATAGAAGTAAATAAGACAAAAGGCAAATTTCACCATCTCTCTGCCCATTGTGGACCAAAAAAAAATGCAAAATATTATGTTTGATCCTAACAGAATTGGATTGTTACCTCTGGCAGACATTCAAACCTGCAGATTCTCTCTGCTTTCCTTCAGTGTGAGTTCAGGTGTGTAGGTCATCAGAAGGGTACCTTATGCCCACAGCTAACCTTGATAATTTCCTGCATTCCTTGGGTCTTGACTCAGAACTACATAGAGCAAAGAGAGAATAACTTTGAGATTACTCTGGAAGAATTGTCAGCATGCAAGGAGGCCATTTCTCATCTACCTCAAAGTTCAGTGCATCACAATTTGGTATTCATAATCAACTTGCACTATGCATACATGCATAAATGGAATTTGCACTTGTTAATAGCAAATTACTATCATACTCCTCCCATGTGTATAAAGTAGATTCTCTCTGTTCCTGAGACCAATGGGATTAAAGTTGTGGATGACAAAGAAACTAAGTGAGAAGTTTTCCAACCTGTGACTCCTAATTCACCTGCTTTTCACCTTTTACATATATGAGGATCATCATGAGATTTTGCTGAGAAATTTTCATTGTTTTCACCATTTCCATTATGCTGTTAGCATCTCCAAAGAAATAATTGAAATTTAATACACAATGGAATAATATCTGTGATACTTTTCCTATTATCATTTCCTTGCTTTCAGTTAATGGAAGGCATTCTTTATTTTCTTTAAGAGCTAAAAATGTTAGGCCATTCTTCTTGTTTTCAAATGCTTTCAAATGATATAAATAAAAATGAATAGATCATTTTTTAGTAACAAGAAATGTAAAGCTGAAAATATAGGTCATTGTTTTTATGGAGCTTGTATTCAATAGAGATGGCAATTTTTACACAATTAATTGCATGAAATCATGTCTAGCTATAAGCTGTAACATGATCTCTAAGGGAAAGGAACAGTGTCCTAGAAAGTGAATAGCTAAGAAAGAAAAGAAATGCATTCCTCTTGGGGAAGATTTCATCAAGAAATTGATGATTGATATGAAAGCTATAGCATATTTGGAAATTATTAACTTAAAAATTTGGGGTTTGCCAAAGAAGAAAGATATAATGGCACTACTATGGTTAAATGTTCCTGCCAATAGTGGGATGCAGTCTTGCCTTGTCTGACTGACTACTGTCTACTGCACGAAAACGTATACACGTTTGTGGGTTATTTTCACACCTTCACAAATTGTTGCCCCAAAATATAGAAATCCCTCTGCTCCTTCTCTTTACCAAATCTTTGGTAATAAGTCTAGAAATCCAGTGAGTTTAGAGTAGAAAAAGTTAGAGTGATCTGGGACTGGAGAAGAAGGCAGGTGAGACAATGCAAGAGCTTGGTTTACCATGTAAAAAGAATTTGGGCTTTCATTCTAAGAACATTCAACAGTCATTCTAAAAACAGTTATCATCTGCCTATTATAGGCCTTGTTTTGGGTATTTGCATATATATATATCAGCAAAAATAATCAATCAATCAATCAAAACTAACTGTTTGAAGATGAAAAATACTCTGCAAATATAGATGAGGATAAAGAGTCAGGAGAACTCGCATGGGGGGCAGTGGTGAACAATGACATGCTCCACTTTTCCTTGTAAGGGTATATTTCTTGTTGCAAGATGGAAAACGGACTAGATGGGAGGCTTTTGTGATAGTCCAGGCCAGACATAATGGCTTGGCCTGTTAGTGGTGGCAGAGGTAAAATTGGCAGAACTCCATGATGCATTTGATATAAAAATGTTGTAAGACAGGAGTATTAAGAGTGTTTCCTGGGGAGCCTGGGTGGCGCAGTCGGTTAAGTGTCCGACTTCAGCCAGGTCACGATCTCGCGGACCGTGAGTTCGAGCCCCGCGTCAGGCTCTGGGCTGATGGCTCGGAGCCTGGAGCCTGTTTCCGATTCTGTGTCTCCCTCTCTCTGTGCCCCTCCCCCGTTCATGCTCTGTCTCTCTCTGTCCCAAAAATAAATAAAAAACGTTGAAAAAAAAATTAAAAAAAAAAAAAAAAAAAGAGTGTTTCCTTCAGTGCAGAATCAATCAATGACAGTTCCATTTTTGAGACAGGGAACACTGGGGAAGACTCGATTGGTTATTTTTTCCAGCTGGTAGTCATCACGAAAATCTTGAATGAATCCTTTAGTAATTCACTATAATTTATGATATGGCACGACCTGAATTATCATTATATATATATGTATATGCATATACATACACACACATATATATATATATACACATATATGCATATATATTCTTTGTCCTTCATCTTTCTTTACATTCATTAGCTTTGTGCAAGTAATTTTATATTTAACAAATGGTTTTGATTAAGCTAGAGTTCATAATAAATTAACATGATAGAAGAAAAAAAATGGGAGAACTGATGTTACCTGACTTCAAGACTTACTATAAAGCTACAGTAATCAAGACAGTGTGGTATTGGCAAAAGAATAGATAAGTAGGTCAGGGGAACAGAATAGAGAGCGCAGAAATCAATCCCCGCAAATATAGTCAACTGATCTTTGACAGAGGAACAAAGGAAACACAATGTAGCAAAGATAATCTCTTCAACAGATGGTGCTGGAACAACTGGACATCCACATGCAAAAAAATAAGTAAATAAGTAAATCTAGAAACAGATCTTACACCCTTCACAAAAATTAACTCAAAATGGACCATAGACCTATGTGGGAAAAGCAAAACTATAAAATTCATTGAAGGTTAAATAGGGAAAAACCTACATGTCATTGGGTAGAGTGATGTCATTTTAGACACAACATCAGAGACATGATTCATGAAAGAAATAATTTATAATTTAATTTTCATTAAAATGAAAAGCTTCTGTTTTGCCAAAGACAATGAAAAAAGAATAAGACAAGCTACTCATCCCAAGACTGAGAGAAAATATTTGCAAACCATACAGCTGATGAAAGACTGTTTTCCAAAATATGCAAGGAACTCTTAAAATTCAAAAATAAGAAAACAAGTGATCTCATTTTTAAAATGGACCAAAGACCTTAACAGAAACCTCACCACAGCAGTTACCTAGATGGCAAATTAGCACATGAAACGATGTTCCACAACATTTCATCATGGAAATTCAAATTAAAACAACAGTTAGATGTCACTAGAAAGGCCAAAATCTGGAACACTCACAACACTAAATGGTAAGCCATACGGAGGAGCAGGAAATCTCACACGGTGCTGGTGAGAATACAAAAACGGTACAGCCTCTTAGAAGACCATTTGAAGGTTTCTTACAGAACTAAACATTCTCTTCCCAGATGCAATCCAGGAATCAAACTGCTTGGTATTTACCCAAAGGAGTTGGAAACGTATGCCCACACAAAAACCTGCCATCAGTGTTTATAGCAGTTTTAGTCATAACTGCCAACATTTGGGAGCAAGCAAGATGTCCTTCAGCAGGTGTACAGATAAACCACAGTCCATCCAGACAATGGTATTTACCCAGCACTAAAAATAAATAAGCTATCAAGCCATGAAAAGACAAACAGGAACGTTAAAAGTGAAAGAAGTCAATCTGAAGAGGCTGCATACTCTATGGTTCCAACTATATGACATTCTGGAAAAGAGAAACTGATGGAGATAATAAAAAGATTTGGTGATTACCAGGGCCCAGAGGGCATGGGAGTGAGGAAATGAATAGGCAGAGCACGAGGATTTTTAGGGCAGTGAAAATACATGAATTATGCTTTAATGATGGATATATGCCCTTCTACATTTGTCCAAATCCACAGAATGCACAACACCAAGAGTTAAATCCTAGGACAAACTATGGACTGTGGGTGATTAAGGTACAGGTTTACCCTTTTAAAATATGTACCATTCTGGTGCATGATGGTGATGATGGAGGAGACTATGCATGCGGGGGGGGGGGGGGGGCAGGGAATATATAAGAAATCTCTTTAGCTCCCTATCAGTTTTGTTTCAAACTTAAAACTGCTCTAGAAAAAAAAAATTAAGGCAAAAGAAGCCAGTTTTACTTAAATCCAACCAAGTTGCCCCAATGACTATATTTGCCTTATAGAAGTATACAGTTGAAGCAGTCATATTTGAAGACTTGTCATTGTAGTAAATGCAATAAATGCTTGATAATTCGCTTTTTTTATTATAAGTGCCTGACATTGTGCTTTTTATTGCTGAGACATCCACTTCCAAGACAGCCATCTCAATAAACACATTGCTAGTTACACAAGTAGATGATGAGCAGACCACTCCACCCATGGAGTACCCGCCCCCAACTTTTTTTTTCTTTAGAGACAGGTCTGGTTGACTTAGATAACTGACTGAGCACTTGCTTGTCCCTTCTTGTGCTTTAATTCTCACTCTTATGTTTCAAATTCACCAATAAAGAGTAAACCCACAAAATCTGGGGCACCCCTCCCCAGATATCAATTATGGCAGAACCTCAAGCCCACCTCCTCTTATCTCTCTGTCTCTTTTCCTCTCTCTTTCTCTTTCTCTCTCTCTCTCTCTGTGTGTGTGTGTGTGTGTCTCTCTCTCCCCATAATCATTCTGTGTGGTCCCTCCAGAACTTGTGAGTAATGAACCTTGTCATTCAAAGTCCCCTAACCTTTGTGACTGAGACATGTCTTGTAATAATAATAAGGACCCCACGATGGGTCCAGCTACAACTTTGGCTCTCATCAGAGAAATGTCTATGATGGCTCCTAACAAACAGGGCACAGGTAAGTGCCCACAGGCATTTCTAGCTGATAGTATCGCTCTCAATAGACTAAGACCAACATAAAACCATTACTTATTTACCAAACTTTATTGTGCCTCTGAAATATGTATATCACCCTGCCACCTATTGATGGGTTACAGTAAGAAAAATTAAGCTTGTTTAGGGGTCTCACTAGTTAGTTACCTAGCCTTGAATTCTGAGAATTGCCAAAAGGGCCAGAGAGTGTCCCCCATGGTATGTTTTGATGCTGCTTGCCACAGCTACATCTCGGTCCTGGCTGTTGCTTGTACAAATCGTTTGACAGTTGTCCAATGTCACTGGGGTTCCCTTACATTGATGCTGTCAGGATCTTAGTCATAACATGTCTTCCATAAAAAAGAAAAAACAATTGTCCTGAACCCAGTAAGACATATTTTATTCATACTACTACAGTAAAAGGGAGAGACTTCAGTTTACACTGGACTCAATTCCAGTCAAACAAAAAGCCTAAGGCTTCTTTAAGTGGAGGAAGGGTGTGTTAAAAGAAAAATACAGAAGGATATCGGGAGGAGGGTTTGGTCACTGTGATTAAGCCATCTGTTGAATCGACACTTATCTAAAAGAGAGAAACAAACTTCTCATATACTTATGACAGGAAGTAGTTTGCAAATTGGAGCAAGGTGCCTATCCAAGTTAGGCTCTTACCCTCCCTCAGGAGCTAAGAGAGAGGGAGCTATCTCTGGATGTTTGCATTTCTGAAAGATGGTCTCCAGGTCTTTGAGGACACAGTGTTTGGTGGTAAACAATTTGCATCTCAAAGGAGCAGAGAAAGAATCTATAATTGCAAGTTTTCAAAAGTAAATGCTCTGAGAAAAGGGAGATTAGGATGATAGTCAAATATTGGCTGGAATAAACAGTAGATTTGAGGGAAATGTTGACCTTTCTCAAGCAGTTCATTTTAGGAGGACTGGAGTCATCCTTGGAACATGGTCATGGACTGGAGAAGCCAGGTTAGCATTTGATCAAGTCTCAGTATAAGGGCTTGAACAGAATTGCTTGTGCCAAGAGTTTTTTGCTTTCTCATCCACTTCTTATCACTTAAGTTGATTGTATCCTTCCACCATGCTGGTGACTCTCTTTTCCAGCTTAATAACCTTGTTGCTGTGAGGAATCGAATCTCTGGACATTCTTTGGGGAATCTTCTATCTACTCATACAGCTCATAATGCCTGATGTACCCTCCAGTGATAGGTTATAATTCATAGGGATGATATGGGTTTCTATGGGCATATCATTGAAAGAGAACTCAGGTACAGACTTTCACTCTATATACCTTGAAACCACTGTTTCCTTCCTATAGGTACAACTTCTCATATGTCTGTCTCCAGACTCTTCCTCATTTTTACTAGGGAATTGCTTATTCTTCTCCCCTTTCGTGTTGCCTTCCATTGGACTGTTTATTTATTTCCATCTGACAGATCAGTGTATGTCAAAAGGAACCTCAGTTTTGAGTAAGATTCATACCTCTCACTGTAAAAATGGAAAATTATATTTTTATATGATGATTTTTGTGAGTGAATTTTCAGGCATTTCTATTTGACCTCTTAATTAGTTTGAGAGCCACAAAACATTGTAAAATTCTCAGACAGAAGTGATAGTGGGATCCACTGCGGGAAGAGATCTAGCTGGCTCCTCAAGGACCTTTCAACTACCCCTTTGGTCTCAGTGATGAATTATCTCATATATGAAAATGGGGCTCTTTGTGAAATGGTTTAATCTATCAACTGATACACGATGTCAGGAAGACGACCAATTACAATGTTCACGTTTACAGGTTTGAATTGTGACGCTACCTCTTATTCAGGTGAAACTTGTTTAAACAGTTAAAGTTTCAACATGCTTTACTTAGGTCCTTTTATTAGCAGTGAAAATGTTGATTGACGACTGGGCCCATATTCCGAAATAAGAAATGTACCCTTTTATTGTCTAATTAAACGAAGTGTAGGAATATATAAACAAACTTCACTAGTGTAGTGTGTTTTGGGTATTAAATCTCATTCCTTTCTCACAATGAACTGGTACTTCCTATAGTCTCATGTTGAAACAAAGTCTTCTTGTGGTCTTACCACATGAAAATTATTCAATGTGTATTGTTAAGAAGGATAAACTGCTCAGGTTGCTTTTTGATCCTTATGACTTATAGATGCATTTGATGTTTTTCAGTGAACCCTTATAAGAAAGTCTTTAAATGATGTCATTTGCTTATAAATCCACCATGAGAAACCTAAAAGTTGACTCTCAGCACTTTCTTTGCTTTCTTCATTTTGCGGTTCATTCTGACCTACATAAATTCCCTGAAATGAGCCTGGTCCCTTCCAAATAGTTTAGCATTCCAAGCACTTCATATAGGCTGCACGATACTTGTTCTTTGCTCATTTCTACTGCCAATGTGCTTTGTTATAAAAATGAACCACTTTTTTTGCCAGTAATAATAATATATTTGCTATAAAGGTTATATTGCAAATTTCAGCAGGTTCCCCCAAAAAGTGATGGATTTTTATCATCACTATTACTGTTTCTCTCAAGAAATATATGTAAGAAAATTGTGTGGAGAAGGAAAGTTTTGGAGTACTAATTGTATATGCAGATAGTTACAAGTGGTATCCCGCAAAACCTTGGAACAATTGTTCAGTTTCATTCACCTACTTACTATGTATACCAGGGTCAATCATAATGAAAAAAAAAAAAAAACCTCCCCAAAACACAACGACAGCTTCATTTTTCTTGCCCTCTCTATAATGGAGCCTCCAAGTTGACACAGATGGTAATAATAAGGAGGCAAGTCCTGAAAGCTGCCAACTGCGTCATTCCGAACTCTTTCAACACACCTCATCTGAAACGATAACTATAATTCCTGTCCTACGTTGCGCTCTGCTACAGTGCCACACAGCTTTTAAAAGTATTAAGGAAACCATTCAGAGAGCATTATTGGAAACTAAGAGAGGGCAAATATTCTGGTCAACCAAATAATGAGTTTTAATATTTCCCAGCAGTTACCTAAAATCCCAGCTGAAATCAAAGACTTTCAAGAGGCAAAGGGGACAAAGAGCTCGATGGCAGTGGGGGAGGGGCTGGAGGAGGGAACTAATACGTTCCTTCAGTGTTCTCTCCTGCCAATGTGTCTGAAATGTTTCAATATACATACACTCACTCTAGCAGTCACGAAATGCCCCAGTATTAGAGGTGAAAATCTTTTAGAGAAACATCCATGTAAATCTCTGTGTAGATTAGGCAACCAGGGAATATAGAGAGTACACCAGAGATTGCTTAACTCACCACCTAAAAGCTCTATTCTGCTTTATCTCACCTCTACTAGGATAAAAGATTGTAAGTAGTAGTAGTACTTTGAAATTAAATCATAAATCAAACCAATCAAGAAATAATTTCTATCTTTTCACAATCAAATATTTAACTAGGTCTTGTCCAATGCTGTATTTATGTACATAAGTGTTTTGCTATTTACTGTAATGGTGTTCATTTTTGTGCTCTAGAACTGAGTCATATTTATGCAGCTCCAATGTTAAAATAAAAACCTACGGCCTGTCGCAATAAATTTATGGAAAAATGTAATTTGTTCTTAATTAAAAATAGCAGAAAATACAAAACAAATGGCATTTATTACTTATGCCATCAGTCCTATAGGACACAGAAGCCAGCTGAGAAAGTTCTAGAAATTTAACCAGAGTAAGGACATGGACAATGTATGTCCATATTCCTGCAACAAAGAACTGAGCACGAAGAATTAACATCTAGTGATATTTGGTTCTTGTTTTTCTTTAAATAACTATCAGTCTATTATTTTGTGTATAGAATGCACATTGATTCTTTAAAAATTCAAAAAAATGTGTAATCACAAAAAAGACCTATCACTCCAAATATGTGAGTGAACCTCATTTCAGGTATTTCTTTCTACATATACAGACACATAGAAAAATGGAAAAACAGATCAACAGAAACCCATATTCTTAAGAAAATGGGACCATACAATTAAAGCATTATAGTAAGAATACTAAATGTAATTTACTTTTATTTTTTAAGGATAAAAACATTGAAAATTAAACATAAATATATTATTGGAGCTTAAATAAATGTTTTCTTACCACAGTGCTATTTTATATATTTTTATATTTAAAAATGGCCTAAAGTTCAAACAATATTTTACCCATAAGATTAAGATATCTATAGTTTTAACTATAGATTTTTTTTATTAAAAAATTTTTTTTAACATTTATTTATTACTGAGAGAGAGAAGCAGAGCACGAGCATGGGAGGGAGAGGCAGAGAGAAGGGAAGACACAGAATCTGAAGCAGGCTCCAGGTTCTGAGCTGTCAGCACAGAGCCTGACATGGGGCTCAAACTCACAAACAGTGAGATCATGACCTGAGCTGAAGTCAGATGCTTAACTGACTGAGCCACCTAGGCACCCCTTAACTATAGATTTTCATTTAGGAAATCTATTAATGCCTGATATAAATGAGGATATTGTTAATATGTCACATATTTCAATCCCTCCTCTACCTACATGTGAACATTTATAAGCTACTTTATAGTATTTACACTATTCATGTCTTATTTTTTATATTATTATATTCTTTAAGGATACTTAGATACATTTTTAAAGGGAACTGAGATTTGCATCAGTGATGATTTGTAAGGCTTTCCCTACTTGAGTTCTTTATTCTAGTCAAAACTTATACTCCATAAATTATTTCATTCTTTCATGTTTTCAAGTGTCTCCATGTTCTATTTACATTTGAAAGATATCTTAGCTGGCGATAAAATTATTGGGTCACACTCCTTTCTCTTTTAAACTTTTAAACATTACTCCATTGTCATTAGGAAGCACTATGCTGAAGAAAAAGTATAGGACTCACCTGATTTTTCTTTTTGTTTGTATTTTCTTTTCCTGCTCAGGCTTGTTTTTACTTTGAAGTTAAATACCCTGTGTAGATTTTATACCCTGAATATGCTGAATTAAAATTTCCTGGTACTATACACAGACTGATTTTTCTCCACATCTTTTTTTGTTTCACATAAAAATTAAGATGTGTCCCAAAGGAATCATTCTGCCTGCAGAAGAAGGCTTCATGTTCTTCAAAAATCAACTGAATGTTCGAGAAAATACTTGAAACTGGGTTAAGAAAGTTAAAATACTGAAATCAACAAAGGGCTTATAAAAACAAACAAACAAACAAATAAAAACACATTTGAGTTATGTTCCAGGCCAAAAGATGATGAGTCACTGTGGTTGCTTTGGTTGGATGATGAAATATTACCTGGCAAAGGAATAAAAGGAGATATGGCTTAAGAAGTAGAAGTGGCTCAGTTTATAAAGGGCAGATTCAGAATAAATATAAGCTATCTAAGATTAACTTGCTTTCTTTTTATAGGGACTTTAGTTCACGAAAAATGTGGAATATATCTTGTTTTCAAACTTTGGTAAGTTACAGTGTCTCATATTTTGAGTTTCAGAATAGTGTTCAGATTGAATTATAGTGCCATTGGGTAAATTAGCACCTAGTTTAAGGATCATACCTGAAAGAGGATTTCTTATAGGACATGGAAGTTAAGCCAGAAGACCATGTTGGAAGGGACAAAGTCCATTTTGTTCAAGCATATCACATGTGATTGGTGCTGTGCTCAACTCATACTTATCATATGAAAAGCATCTGTTCAATGCATGAGTGCACAAATCGTATAGGAGGCTATTCTTATGTAGACCTCATGTCCATGTTTATCAAGTGTATGGATGACCCCAAATCATAAGTGGATGCATATCAGTTGGATGACTAAGTTGGGATACAACAATGTTGTATCCCATGAGCATGGGATACAAGTGAGGGATACAAGCATGGGATACAAATTACTTTGCAGACCAAAGTAATACAGTGATCCTGACAAAAGAAAATTATAGACAGGCATCTGGATCTCCAATTTCAAAGGTACCGGAGAAGGATAATACAAGTGACCAGTAGGGTAGATGAAAAAAATCTCAGAAGTTATACTTTACTGCAACTTTAATATCATATGAACAATGTGGTCTGACTTTTTGGGAAAAAAACAAAACACTAGAATCCAATGGAAATTTATGGTCTACTTATGTCTCCTCCAATGATGTTAGAAACATTAATTCTAGGTGCAGCATCTCAAAAGAGGTGTAGGCCTTCCTAATCATGTTCGGAAGAAAGAGATTAAAAGAAATTTGATGTCAGCTGATGAAGTATAGATCAACAAACTGAGGCTTTTACATTAAGTGAAACTCTTCTGGGTAAAACCAAATAATTCCCAACATGAAAGGGTGTCATGTAAAAAAGACATTATATGTGTCCTCTCTAGCCTCAAGGGATCCTGCTGATCTGTCTGACAAATGAACTGAAGTTATTAACAGAAATTTAGAATTCAGACACACTAAAGTTAATAGACATAATATGGACTGCCTTGGAAGGTAGTAAATTCCTCATCACCAGAAATGTTCAAAAGAGGCAGAATAACCCTTGAAAGATGATTTTAATAAAGTTATCCAAAATTGGATAAATAATAAAATCAATGATTTTAAAGCCCTTTTTAACACTAAGATTTTTTTTTCTCCTTTTTTTAAGAATGGAGAAATAACTCAGACTCCTTAGGTTTGAGTCCCGTTTCTACTACTTATTACTTGTATGATCCTGAGCAAATGAGTTGGCCCTTTAGTGTCTTTGTCTCTAAAAAGGTAATAAAAAGTTATCGAGAGAATCACGTGAGTTAATATGTGGAAGGTACAGTGAATGACATAGGATGAACAGGCATGCTTCACAAAATAATTACTCATATTTTGAGGAAAACATGGAAAAATTAAACTCTTTGTCACTGCTGTTCAAACTATGTCCCCACAAAAGATGGAGAAGCCAGATTACCTGGTTTTCCAGCTGTAAGCAGCACCAGACATTGTCCCATGAAAAGTGGCAAGAAAGTTTTTTTAGTAAATGAATACATACATACATTAATATTGGACTTCTATATAAGACAATTTCAAGGAGATCTTTCTTTGGCTAAAATACATTAAAAAAAAACAGTAATCTTAGCCACATGGCTTGTTCATCAGAAATATCATCAAGAGACTGATAGTCATTAATAAATAAGATATATTTATTATTATATAAGTAAGATATATTAACACATTTAATATTTATGTAAGTAATGTTTCAATGTTTCCATAACAGTGTCAAAAAAACAAGTCATCTTCAAAACACAAGTGGGATAATTTCTTTTACACTTAGTGTTGAGAGCTATAACTTCGTTTGGGTTGCTACATACTCATCATTTTCTCTAAAATCCTCAAATTTACATTCCTAAGAGATTTGCAATGTCATCTTGTGGGTGAGAAATTGTTGCTTTGATCACAAAACTAGTGATTCAACTTACATTTTCTTGTTAATGATGATCATAATAATCCCTTGCCTTTTATTAAGAGCTGAAATAGTGCAAGGTATTATAGTAAGAGAGTTACATTAATTACCTTACTTGATCCTTTCCACAAAGCCGTGAAAAAGCATTGGCTTGACCATTGTAGTCATCATTCCCAAAGATGAAGATATTGAGGTATAGCGTAGGGGCGAAATACTCGAAGTTCGCTCTTGAGTCTTTTTGGAATCTCCTTGATCCATGCTATTTGCATATCTGGATGATTAAAAACATCGTGCTTTCTTTTCTTCATGTCATAGCTTATCCATATCTTAGGAACAAATGCAGACAGTACCCAATAGGAGAAGCATTTTTCAAATTAGCGTATTTCAAACTACCCCTCTATATCTCCTTCAATGTTTTATTTACCCTCCTAATTATAACTTTCTACTTGATAATTATTTAAATAATTTTGTTGGTATTCAATTTCCTATCATTGGTGCCAATACGGATTCATTTTATATAAGTAATATCCATATAAACAGAACAGTGGAGAAAAAAATTTACCTTATTTTTAATAATCTTGAAGCAAACGCATAGCCTGGAGAACTTTTACAAGAATTATATAATCTTGAAGTACTCAAAAGTTTAATTGCCAATGTTGCCACATTGCTAAAATGCTGAATCTAGTTTTCCTAATTATGTGACATCTGCCTTCCTAATAGTACATTATGTAAACATTTTACTTTGGAATCACCACAGTAGGAAGGAAGAAGAATTTCCAATAATGGCAAATTCATGTAAACTTGCCAATTTGCAAATTCATTTGAGGGACTTTTTAATTTTTTTATTTTTTTTATTTTTTTTTTATTTATTTTTTATTTTTTTTTTCAACGTTTTTTATTTATTTTTGGGACAGAGAGAGTGTCTCTCTCTGAACGGGGGAGGGGCAGAGAGAGAGAGAGACACAGAATCGGAAACAGGGTCCAGGCTCCGAGCCATCAGCCCAGAGCCTGACGCGGGGCTCGAACTCACGGACCGTGAGATCGTGACCTGGCTGAAGTCGGACGCTTAACCGACTGCGCCACCCAGGCGCCCCTTGAGGGACTTTTTTAATTGAAATATGTACAGTCTCCTCTTTTTAACCTGTTACCAAACTTAAAAAGGTAATCAAGTGTCTGGGTGTTCAGATGGTCAAGATAATGAGTCAAACAGGAAGTAACGATTAAGGCTTATATACTTACTGGATAGCATGGGTAAGAAGAAAAAGAAAAAGGAAAATGACTGTCCCCTCATATTCCATGTTTCCCCACAGAAGTGCACCAAGTAACAGTCAGACTACGTGCCATTCACCTGCTTTTTTGGTAGCAATATTTCTTTTATACCCACTCTGCTATGGAGCTATAAGAGGAAAAAAAAGTGTTTAAAATATTTTTAATGAATTTAATCAAATTACGTAGTTGAAGTAAGTATGTGCAAATCTGAGTTACAGAAAAAAAAAATTCCATAGGAACTGAGAGTGTGTTATTCACTTATGATGAGGGAGCTTGGGGCAAGCTGAGGGCAAAATACAGACTGGCACACACACACCCTTCCCAGGTGGGATCTGTGTGATATTCCTTGGACACTCCCGGCTACCCAAGAAAAAGGGAAGGGGTTTAAGTACTTGCCTTGGTGATATGGGAAACTGAGGCAAGTGAAAAATTAAATTCCCTTACTGCCTGCAGCCCATTGACAAGTCCTTGAAACCAGCAGAGGGACCTCTCTCTAGGAGCTCAGCTGCTCAAGGATGACACTTTGCTGGGAGCAAAAGACAACCGTGGCTTAACGTTGTCCCAACTTGGAAGATCCCGTAAATCTACTTCCTTTATCTCAACTGCCCCAGGAGATATGCTGGCAATCAAGCTCCAAATTTATGGCCCCTGATATGCATCTGAAGGGTCTCTTGACTGAGGTTTTATTAAATGGTAATAAGGGATGTTTCCCTAGCAACAGCTAGTCCCCTCAAGGTCCAGGAAAACTTGCTTCCAAAATTCCTTAGACTTACCCCTTCTCTGATCCCTTCCCAACCTGAGGGTATTTGATGAGTTACCTGTCAGGACCCCAGTGCAGCTCTTGCTGCAAAATTACCCCTAATCTCTGAGTCTACAGAGAAAAACAATCTCCAACCGTAAACAGATGACACGAGAGGTAATAAGTAAATTTACAAGTGGTGAAGTTTTGGGGTGATGGGGGGGTTCCTGGAGTCTGGAGCTGATGGCCAAGAAAGAATTCTTGAAGACATCTTTGGTGCAAAAAGGTGATTTTTATTAAAGAACCAGGACAGGGCCCCTGGGTAGGAAGAGCTTTGCTGCGGGGGAGGGGGGGGGGGCGGCTGGTAACTCTTTTATGGAGTTGGGGGAGATTAAGTCAAAGAGGGAGGTTCCAAAGAGACTTTCACATGCTAAAGACTTACTAGAGCCCTAGCCATTGTCAAGCTAAGGTTGTTTTTCCCCCTAGCAAAGCATTAACATGAAGACAGTAGGGAGTTCCTGGACTTTAGGCTAGATGGGATTGCCTTTTTCAGGGAAACCATTTTTTTTTGTCCTTTCCTGTTTTGGGGTAACTGAGAGTGTCCAAAGACTGTCACACCGATCCCACCTGGGCTTGGGGGGTGGTGCAGGCTTGTGCTTTGCCCCTCAGCCTGCCTCATCATGCTCCCTCATGCTCCCTCATGCTCCCTCATCAGTAGCTAATTAGTGAACACAACCAAAAGTAAAAAGTAATATAATAAAAGAAATACAGTGGAAAAAAAAAATCCCCTCATCACATTTTAACCTGCATATTGTACAAATTTCTTCTTTCCTAAATTTTGTTTGGTACCCATCATTCCTGACAAATAACCTTTACAGAGATTATGTAACTCATTGCTAGAAAAATTAATGTTTGTGCTTGTGGCACATTACACATCAGTGATGTTCCATTAAAACGATAGCTTCAAACCACAAGCGGTTTCCCCAGTGATCCTATGGCCTCACTAAACCCTGTCTACATCTTCTCTTAGAAACTCAGCATCATTTAATAGCCTGTATTAAGGAGAATAATGGCCCCCAAAGATATCCATACTTAGTCACTAGAATCTCTGAGTATATTACCTTACATGGAAAATAGGACTTCGCTAATATAATTAAATCTTTGCGATGGGAAGATTATCCTGAATTATTGGGGGAACCCAATACAATTCCATTGTAGGGAAGGAAAAAATAATTTCCCACTACACTTCTAAGTTCTCAGCTGGGAGCCTGGTAAGGAGAAGACAGATTAAGAGCAAAACAAATAGAAGTTTATTAACATGCATACCTCATGTATATACACATGGGAGATACGCAGGGAAATTGAATAACATTCAAAGGTGGCTTAGAATTCAGGTTTAAATACATACAACCTTCAAGTAAAAGACAAAGTGAAAAGAGTTTGGAGGATGTCAGCAAAGTGCAAATGGCCAAGAAAAGTACCCTAAGGGAGAGTGAAGTTGATTACACAGATTTAAATCAGTACCTTCTTCTCTGGTAAAAGTTTCTTGTAATTTAGTTATCCTTCTCTTCCTGGCACAGAGAGGGGACACTCATAACAAACGGAGATTTCCTTTATAAGAATAGGTTTCCCTTACAAAAGGGTAACTTTGACTCTGTTTTCAGTACTTCCCCTGTGCCTGTTGTTCCTCAAAGTAATCATCTGAAAATAATCCTTAGCCTGAAGAGGAATATTTTCTGGTGGCATATTCTGCCACCCTGAAACAACATCTCTTACAAGCAGGAAATGTTTCGTGACTGGGTCAGAGAGAGAGAGGAGACCGGAGATGAAGGAGAAAAGTGACAGGTGAGAGTGACAAGAGCTGTTGCCGGGGATGATGGAAGAAGGTGAGCAGACGCTGGGGACTATGGGTAGCCTCTGCAAACTGGAAAGGGCCCTTGCCTGAAACCTAATTATATGCAAATGGGAACCTTCCCCTTACAGCATTTATTAAGAAATTGAATTCTGCTAAAAACCTGAATAAAGACACAGATGAAGGGGTGCCTGGGTGGGTCAGTCAGTCAGGCTACCAACTTTGGCTCAGGTCATGATCTTGCAGTTCCTGAGTTCGAGCTCCACATCGCACAGGGCTCTCTGCTGTCAGTGCAGAGCCTGCTTCAGATCCTCTGTCTCCCTATCTCTCTGCCCCTCCTGCCTCCCATAGGAGAGTTCTCTCTCTCTCTCTCAAAAATAAATAAACACGTGCACGCGCGCGCACACACACACACACACACACACACACACACAGATGAAGAAGATGGATCCTTTCTAGAGCCTTCAAAGAGAATACAGCCCATCAACACCTTGGCTTTAGTACCATGAAAACTATATTGTGATGAGGGAGCCTGAGATAAGCTGAGGGCAAAGTACAGGCTAACCGTGTGTGTGTGTGTGTGTGTGTGTGTGTGTGTGTGTGTGTACGCACACACGCGCTCCCACCCCCACCTTCTTCCTGTCCCCAGATGGGACATGTATGGTATTCTTTGGACACTACAGTCTACCCCAAAACAGGAAAGGACAAAAAAACAAATGGTTAAACCATCAATGGCCTAAAGTCCAGGAACTCCCTACTATCTTCAAGTGAATACTTTGCTAGAGGGAAAAACAACCTTAGCTTGACAATGGCTAGGCCTCCAGTAAGTCTTTATCATGTGAAAGTCTCTTTGGAAGCTCCCTCTTGACTTATCTCCCCCAACCCCATAAAAGGGCCAACCCTCACCCCCCACCCACCCCCACCTGCAGTGCAGCTCTTCCTGCCCAGGGCCCGTCCTGGTGCTTTAATAAAATCACCTTTTTGCACCAAAGACGTCTTCAAGAATTCTTTCTTGACTGTTGGCTCCAGACTCCAGGAACCCCCATTGCCCCAAAACTTCATCATATTGAACTTGTGGTAATTAATTTGTGTTGATCAAGTCATTAAGTTAATTGTAATTTGTTATGGCAGCACAGACAACCCATACAACACCATAATAGTTCCTTTTTCTCTGAGCTCATTTCAAACTTGCTAAGCTTCCTAATATTTTTATCAATGAGAAATTCTATATTACGTTGTAAGAAGAATGTGTGAAAGTTAAAAAAAAATCGTAACCCTTAGGTGTTCCACTTAATTTGGATCTCTTTGTCCAAGTATTATACTACCTAGTGATAGAGGCCACACCAAACAGTTACATCTCCATTCCTTAACTCCTATATTTGGGGAAAAAGAGGGAAAACAATGGAAACTTGTATACATTTTAGATACATTTTATGTTTTCCTTAAAAAAGAAAAAACAGAAAAAAGGGGCACTTGGGTGACTCAGTTGAGTGTCTGCCTCTTGATTTCAGCTCAGGTCATGATCTCATGGTTCCTGGGATTGAGCCCTGCATCAAGTGCCCTGCTGACAGCACAGCACAGAACCTGCTTGGGATTCTGTCTCTTCCCATCTCTCTTGCCCCTCCCCGCTCACATTCACTCTCTCTCTCTCTCTCTCTCAAAATAAATACACTCAAAAAAAAGTGAGAAAAGTATCAACCTTAAATAAATCAAAGGTGATACAAATATAATGTTATATTCCATTTTTTTTTAACTTTTTTTAACGTTTATTGATTATTGAGAGACAGAGAGACAAAGCATGAGTGGGGGAGGGGCAGAGAGAGGGGGCGACACACAATCTGAAGCAGACCCCAGGCTCTGAGCTGTCAGCACAGAGCCCAACGCGGGGCTCGAACCCACAAACCGAAGTCAGACGCTCAACCGACTGAGCCACCCAGGCGCCCCTGTTGTATTCCATTTCTTGAATAATATAAGAAAAATTTTTAAAATAAATCAATTTAAACAGAGACAATTTCCTTTAAAACCACTGTTTTAAATATTGGATTTAATCCAAAATTTCCCTTCATTTCTTCTTTCTTTTTTGTTTTTCCTCCTCATTTATCCTGAATACAGAAACGACAAAATAGATAGCTTGAAACATTTACTGAGGACCCATTTATTTTATCTCTTCAGCTTCAGTTCAAAAATTCTCTGGGACAGAAACTCTGCTCCAACCGCTAAAGCACAAACAAACAAACAAAAGACTCAAGACCACCAAGCAATTTAAACATCTTATAAAGTACCTGACTCTAAAAGTACCTATTTGGGGGCGCCTGGGTGGCTCAGTCGGTTGAGTGTCCCACTTCAGCTCAGGTCATGATCTCGCGGTCCGTGAGTTCAAGCCCCGCGTCGGGCTCTTGTGCTGACGGCTGGGAGCCTGGAGCCTGTTTCGGATTCTGTGTCTCCCTCTCTCTGACCCAACCCCGTTCATGCTCTGTTTCTCTCTGTCTCAAAAATAAATAAACATTAAAAAAATGTTTTTTAAATAAAAAATAAAAAATAAAAATACCTATTTGTATCTGTTGGGCCCATTCCTTTTCAAAACCGTGACAGCAGAGCTCTGATTCTTGAAGTCACGTTAGTATTTGTGAAGGTGAAGGGCTTGTCCTTTCCCACTATAATGGGAAATAGAAGAATACTACTCTGCTCACCCAGGTCTTTTAAACAACTCGTGAGAATGTGTTGACTTCATACTCACCTTTAAAGTGGACATCTCTTGGGGCGCCTGGGTGGCTCAGTTGGTTAAGCGTCTGACTCTGGCTCAGGTCATGACCTCATGGTCAGTGAGTTCGAGCCCCGCCTCAGGCTCTGTGCTGACAGCTCAGAGCCTGGAGCTTGCTTCGGATTCTGTGTCTCCCTCTCTCTCTGTTCCTCCCCTGCTCATGCTCTGTCTCTCTCTCTCTCTCTCCTTCAAAAATAAATAAAAACATTAAAAAATAAATAAATAAATTGGACATCTCTATATCAAGACCAACTGCTCTTCAAAAAATTGTATGTTTTATCCACTGCATATTCAGTTTGGACATCATCATGTACTTCATGAGAAATTATGACTTACGATGGGATAAATGGGTCTTATATGATATATAGAATCAGGGAGACGTATATTTATATCACAAAGTGTGTATTTGCTTTTGGCCGTTCTTATTTTAGTACAAACTTGCGCAATTAATCCCAATCCAAAATGCTTACTTTATACTCTGTCCAGTTCTCTATCTTCTACTTTTAACCAGCATCTGAGGTTAAAGGAAGCACAACTGACAGGGTTAGGACTTTGAATGAGTAGAATTTTATCACCACTCTAAAAAAGGAATAACAAAAACAGAAAGAAAGAAACATCATAAAAGTAATTGACTCAGAAAAAACATCCTGATGTTTCAAATACCGTAAGGAAGCAGACATATTATATACCTGAAAGGAGGCTGTTTTACTGACACATCCTACTAAGTGACTGAGTTGTCACTAGCAAAAGGATATACTGATAAGTTGCACACAGTCAAAAACCCAGAGCAAGCAAAGTGTTGCACATGAACGAAGTGGTGTGCATGCATGTGTGTGTGTGTGTGTGTGCGTTCACACGCATGCTTGCACATATGTTTCCATATGAGTCCACTTGTGTTTGGACCTTTGAGAATATCTTGACCAGGCTTTGTGTCATCAAAACCTCATTTTCAAACCGTGCTTTCCGAAACACGGAGCCCTAAGACCCTCCCTGGCTGGAACATCCCTTGCTGGTGTCATGGTTGCCGAGCCAGCCTTCCAAAGGGCCAGAGCCCTTTTCCTTCCAGGAAACAGCGGCAGGTCAGCAAATTACTTGTTTGTGGTCTGTTTGTTTTCTTGTGTCTGGCTTTCCTTTGATCTGGGTGAGCTCAAACTAATTTGGAATAAAATGAACACAGTTCTCCGCTTCCTTACCTTTAATCAGCAATGCCCCTGACTGTTTTAATTAGAAGCAAAAGAACAATTCTGTGTCAACTCCAGGCAAAGGACGTACAGTCCTGCCATGGCAGAGGGATTGGAGCCCAGGGTGGAAAGCAAGGCAATATGAAATAGCGTTTGGCCCTATTTTCTTAGGAAAAAGGAGTAAGGTTTGCTTTGCTCCAGCCTGAGTTACAGCACACCCTTTCCTCTGTATTTTTTGTTACTGCTCCCCCATACTCCAGTAATTTTTCCAGCTCTGCCTCTGTTCCCAGTGGTACTGTACATTCCTGGCATTTTTCCACGGGAGAATCTTGATTCTAATCCTTCACTCAACTGACTGAGCTAAGCAAGTAACTTTGTCAAAAACTCTCTAAAAAGCATATGGTAATGACTGAGAACTGCTCTTCCTTAATTGAAATCAAGATCTGTACAACTTGTGAGCCGGCTTCATCGAAAACAAAACTACACTTGCAATTTCCTTTACCATTCCTACGTGCGGGGGTTACGGTAAATTAAAGGTAGTGACTATTATGTTTATTAAGATGGTGTGTCACTGAAGCAATTTACTCAAAATAGAATTTTTACCAACTAGATCAAAGTTTTCAAAATGGTGAATGCATTATTTCTGAATGCGGTATGTTTATGCACTAAACACACATAAATATGTAGAGGTGCATTTTTGCTCACATCGTTTCCTAATTTTGTTTAGTGTCTCTTCCTCACTGTCTTATGAATTATGCATAAGTGAGAATCTAAGCCTCTTTTTCATGTACAATGACCCTATTTTCCTGAACAGAAACCCTGGTGGAAAAGTATTAAAATTCAGATTCCAAAATTAGCCAGTGGCAGAGGAGAAAGAGAATGGAAAGTTAACACACCCATTTATTAAATGCTGTGCAGAATGAAACAGAGGCTCATGCTTCATGATGTTTGCACTTAGTTCTGGTGATTCTACTATGCTTCAAGGTTAAGTTTGAACCAGTATCTCTTACTCTAGGGAACGTCTAGACACTTACTGCCTCTAGAATCGGTGTGAGACTGCCAATCAAGGAAGCAGACCGCCCGGGTTCTAGTCTCCACTCTGTCCCTAGCCTCCTGTGTAAACAACTCTGGAGCTTCGTTTTTTTCTCATCCATATTGTAAAAAAAGTAGAAACAATTTCTAAATTTTAGAAGAGCGATAAATTCTTTTTTTTTATTTTTTTAAGGTATATTCATTTTTGAGAGACAGAGAGAGACAAAGTGTGAGTAGGGAGGGACACAGAGAGGGGGAGACATAGAATCCAAAGCAGGCTCCAGGCTCTGAGCTGTCAGCACAGAGCCGGAAGTGGGGCTTGAACTCAGGAACCTAGAGGTCATGACCTGAGCTGAAGTCAGCTGCTTAACCAACTGAGCTACCCAGGCGCCCAGAAGAGCCATGAATTCTAATTCTCAGTTTAACCAACAGACGGTGAAATCTCTCCCCTTTTGTTGTAATATTTTTAAATTTTCAATACAGAGTTTTGTCATCTCAATCACTACCCCTGGGGTCACCATGTTGTACACGTATCGTGAAATCCAGTAAGATGTCATGTAAATGAGTCAAATTTACAACTTAGTAGAGGACAAGGAGTCCAATTTTAACAAAATCATACTAAATAATTCATTAAAAATTCAGAGGTATTTTTGCACAAGTGTATTGTTATGGGGGGGGTGGATTTATTTTATATTCTGACCACAGAGATCTTTTTTCCCTAGCGCAGTTACCTTTATTAAAGCTTTAGCTGTCTAAGCTTTTGTTTTTCTCCTAGCCTCAGCATTTTCTCACTTCTCTCTTTTTCAGCCAAACTAGTCTTGGACTGAAATATTTTCTATAAAGTTGCTACAACATTGCCACCAACAAGCAAGCTCAGCCAGCCGGCAGGCTACCAAAAGTGATATAATTAGTACAAAATACTCCCGCATATTCCTGTACAACCTTGCAGTAACAAAAAAGTAGAACGCTCTCTCCCTTTCTCTTTCGAGAAGACCAATTAGTTCAGGTAAGCACGCGGACAAGGGTAACATTCTTGAGAAAAGTGAGAAAAAACAATTTTTATCTTTTTCTTTTCGAAAAGCAAGCTTATAAGACTATGTCTCCATACCACAGTTAAGAAATTGTTGCTGTTGTTGTTCTTTGTTGTCGTTAGTGGGGTAAAGAAGTTCACAGCAGGAACTCCGTAGAGGAGTGTAACAGTAGCCCACAGAGCACTTAATTTTCTTCATACTTCAGCAACACAACACTCAGCCTCTCTCCCAGATAAATATGGAATCAATGGTTTGAGAAAGCTGGTTAGAAAAGCACCAAATTACCCATCAGCTTGGGACACAGTAGACTTTCATGTGACGCTGTCCCTAGAACTTCAGCTGTTATGATTTAAATTTATCGACAACCCTTGGCAAAGTGAGGTGATCAAATTTTAGATCTTTCCCAAGCTCATTTTCATCTCATGCTGCTCTCTATAAACGTACAGCGATTGATGCTTTGAATAGAGAGTAAACAGTCAAACCATTATAGTGAAACTCGCTGTTCTGTACCCTAGTATTTGATATTTGGAAGCACCAAATATGATCAGTTTTTAAAAAGGTGGGAAGGTGATGGGATTGTGAGTATGTATGTTCGAGGGGGAAGGACATATGACTATCATTGATTTTATTGTCTAATTCAGCAAAAGAGTAACTAATGGCTATTTTGCTAATTCCACACAGAGACAGTGGAGAATATAAATAAGCTAACCAATATTTCAGTTCCCATATTTGTTCTCTAGCATAGTGATTAGATTCAGTGTTTTTAAGTAATTCTCCAGCAAATCCATCTCTTACTGATCTTTTTTTCGTATGTTCAAGTGATTAGTGAAGGGAGTGTTGAAGTCTCCCACTGTAACAGTGAATCTGTGTGTTTGTCCTATCGATTGTATCAGTGTTGGCTTTGTATATTTTAAAGTTCTATTGCTAGATACATACAGAATTAAAATTTTTACATTCTTTTGGTGAATTGACTTTTCCATTGTTATGTAAAAATCTTTCTTTGTTCCTGGTAAATTTCTCTGCTTTGAATTTTGCTTCCATATCCATTCAGTCACTTCAGCACTCTTGTGTTGAGTATTTTTATGATGTATCTTTTTCCATCTTTGTATTTTTAGTTTATTTATATCATTGTATAAAGTGACTTTTCTTTTTTTTTAAATTTTTTAAAATGTTTATTTATTTTTGACAGAGACAGAGATAGAGTGTGAGTGGGGGAAGAGACAGAGAGAAAGGGAGACAGAATCCAGAGCAGCCTCCAGGCTCTGAGCAAGCTATCAGCACAGAGCCTGACCCGGCGCTTGAACTCACAAACTGCAAGATCATGACCTGAGCCAAAGTCAGATGCTTAACCAACTGAGCCACCCAGGCGCCGCTAAAATGAGTTTTCTATAAGCAGAATATATTTGGATCATTTTTTTTACCCCCTTCCAAAAATCTATGCATTTTCATTGATGTATTTATACAATTTACATTTAATATAATTACGGATATTTGAAATTATGTCTACCACTTTAGCATGTGTTTAGTTTCTCTTCCTTTTGCTTTTTATTCTTCTGTTGCCTTTTTTTCTACTTCTTTTGAGTTCGTTAAGCATTTTTACAGTTGAACAGAGTTCGGATTCTGGGCTAGTGGTGGTGGGTGGCAAGGGTTGAACAGAGTTTAGGTTTTGGTGCTATTTCCTTTAAAATTTATCACAATCTTCACAACCTTTTAACAGAACTGTTGCCTTGTGCTCACCGTGGCAGAGCACTCTGCAAGAGAGTTTTCATTTTTTTGTGTTTTATCTTTTTTTAAATGTTTATCACACTTCCTCAACTTTCATCATGTCTATATACTGGCACTTCAGAAGGGAGCTCACCCTGTGCTATTGCCCTCCTCTAGTGTAGACTACATTTGTCTGTTGCTGGATTCTGGGCTAGTTGTGGTAGGCGGCAAGGGTTCTCCTTTATCCAGGTTTACCTTCAGTTGTGTGAACTATACATATGTTGTGTGCCAAGTCTCATGGGGAAAAAAGGTTGAGGGACTTTCTTATTATTCTTTTTGCCCATGTCTGCCAAACTACGCCTTTGATCTGTGTTTTCCTCTACTGGGTATTTCTTAATCCTACCTCATTGGAAGCAAACCTCTAACTAGGGATGGATTTAGAATTCTGGGCCCACGATGGCTTTTGTCCCTCCACTCCAGATTTTTCTTTTGCCTATTCCCCAGTGACAAAGAGTTTTTGTTGTGCCCTTAAGGTGATGGACGAGCTGTTGCCTCTCCTCTAGGAGTTGTAGGTTTTTGTTTCAAAGGAGGAAAGAGTCTAGGCTTTTGTATATTTTTACCCACCCACCCCACCCCCCTAGCAGTGAAAGATTATTTTATGGGAGGTTGCACCAATGGGAAGAGTTTTTTTTTTCTGATGGCTAGCCCTGCCTCCAGATTTCTCTTGAGTTTTTGAGGGAGATTCATGGGGAAAAAAAGGGGAAAAAAAAGTTTATAAGAGAGTGCATGGGCCCTCAGTTCTTCCAGCCTTACATGGATGATAGTTCACAGTTGGCTTTTAATAATTTGTGAAAATTGAAGCTGATTTCTATTTTCTTATTTGCTTTTATGGCAACTGCTAAACAGCCTCTTCTCCCAATGCTGTGACCCAGGACAGTTAGTTCTTATGCTCTATCTCATGTTGTAGGGGCATGTTTCTCTTTGGAATTTGAATAATTTAGTAGGGATTGCAACTTCAACTTTCTGATGGACTGGAGAACAGTTGTGATTTTGAAGCTTATTTGAGTTTAGCTCTTTGTTAGAATAGGATCAATGTTCCTTCTGGCTTTCTACATCCTAGCCAGAAAAAGAAATTATCCTTCCTTTGGTCTGGTTCCAGCTACGTGATCTAAAGATTAATTAATATGTAGCTACAATGAACTAGGAAAATGAACGAGCACTTACTAGATTTCTGTTGATAAAGCCTTAAAGAAGTGAAATAATGTAGGCAATGTGAGACATCAGGAAGAATCAGATTTCTAATGTGCACATTTAGTGAAATCAGATAATTTGTTACCTACTCGGAGTATAGGTACATAGTTGATTAACATCAACCGCTAACAAAGAAATGGAATAGAAGAGGTACAATCCTAAATGCATTTATTAGTTGAAAGCTTTGGTAAAACAAAGATTTGATCACAGAGACAAAGGTGAAGCATTTCCCTTTGCCACCCCCCACACACTTGCTTATCTTCTTTTTCATTGTGAGATTATATTTTCTCTTTTTCTTGATATTTTATGCAATTCCTTCAAAGTTATAGTGCTTTCTCCCTGAAGTTTTTCAACGAGCTTGCATTTAAGTGGAATGAATAACAAACTAGAATCTAAATGAATATAATCTTAAACTAGAAAGAAAAGGGACACTGACCAAGATAATTTTATTTCAGGGATTGCCAATCATCAACCCAACTCAACTGGTGGCAATACAAGCTTAGTTCAAATTTCCATATATTATAGTACTATATAAATAATATCATCAAATTGTAAATCATCACATAGAGGGTTGTTTATGTGCACTGCACTGTGTTTAGGCAAGAAAAACATGCCCCAAGAGGTTTTATAAATAACTTTAACAATGTAGACAGAAATAAAATGGTTTTAGCCATTAACATTTAATTGAACAGAGAATTAAATTAAATTAACTAGAACATTCTATTCTCAGAGAAATCCAGTCAATAGTGGTGTAATAATAACAAGCAAATCTTAGAAATATTTGTAAGAATTCTTCTGAGAAGTTCACTGTATTTTCATCAATGCAATCTAAGTTAGTCGTCCAAGATCTTTACATCATCTTATCACTACTGCTTGACAAATAAAGGATATAAGTAGTTAAGTATCACCACAGAGTACTTTGGTGAAAAACTAGATATATTTCCTGTTTGTTGATAGACATTTACATTTGGATTAATTTATAAGTGCATGTAATAAACAATCTAAGTCATCTTCATAACTTTAAAAAAAATGTCCCAGGAATACACAATGCATTCATACTGTCATTTCTAGAGATTAACTAAAGTTTAAAGATAAGAGATAATCACTACAAGAACCATTGTATGAGAAACGTTCATGTATAATCATGCACACTTTTTCAAGGATTAACTCTTCTCTTAATCTTTAATAAACTTCATCTTAGAAAAGTACATTGCATATCCAGGCTTCATCATCTCATATTTCTTCTTTCAAGTGAATCCTTAATTTTAGTCTCAGATATCATAGGCTTTTACGAATAAACACTTGAGTCTTTGCCCACGAGACCATCCTGCTCTTTTTTAATCCGACCTAAATTCTTTACAAAATACTAAACTGAGGTCTTTCCCTGTTTTTGTTTTGTTTTTAAACAGAACAGAACACAAGATCTTTTGGACGGCTATAGTGCTTATTCCGAAGTAGTGCTGAGATGAAAAGTAATCCTTTTTAATGTTTTACCAAAACCCTTTTTTTTTTAATTGGGAACTTGCATAATGTTATACCATATTGATAACTGCTTTAATTCTCTACCTTTCTTTCCACAAAGAAAAGTGATGAGTTGTCACTGACAACAACAACAACAACAGCAACACATTCCTTTCTGTATGTCTTATCCTTGCAGCCTACTCATTAAGTTAGCGTGTATATATTTTGTGCTTTCTAATGCATCACATACTGGCTCATTGCCATATTATTTTGCCGGAAGCAAGAATCGCCTCTCCCACTAGTTGAACTCTGGGGAATAATGATGGAGAAAAGAAATTTTAAATGTTCAATGAAAAAAAAAATACTGTGTCTTAGTATAGTCATTATTCCAGGAGTTGACATATCAAAAAGCAGCACCCTTCTTGGCCTTCTTAGTCAAGTGAGCCAAGATCTGCCCCCCCCCAACCCCCACCCCCTCTTTTTTGTCTGTTTAAAATTATCTCAGTGGTATTTCTGTTCATTCATTATCCAAGAATGACTTGTTAATATATTTTGTCTATATTACACTTTTGCTTGCTTTTCTTTCTCCCTCTATAACAATTCTTTTTCTGTACTCAGTGTGAAACCTATTCTGGACTCTCTTCCATAAGGGTTTTCTTTTGTTCAAAGCAAAGCTTTTTTTACAATGTTTTTCTTAAAATGGACTTCCCAGAAACGAGCAAAACTGTGTCACATGACCAATGCAGAATAGTGTGTAGTGATAGTCTGTCTCCTTGTTCTGAATGCTCTCTTCCTGCTAGCTAAGCCTGACTTTGCATTGCTTCGCTGACACCCATCACCTAATTTGCTTACATTGAGCTTGTGATCAAGTGAACCCTGGAGAGTCTAGCCAGCTCTCAGAGGAAGAATGAGAGTGGAATTAAGGTATTAAACCCCTTTCACGCCTACCTGTGAGGTTGCCTGTAGGCACAGGCCACTGCTCTTCTCGAAGCAACTTGTTTTCTACAGCTTTTCTCCTTCCAGATTCTGGTAACCTGACCCTGCCTTGAGTCCAGGCCTGGTAACAGCATCACTGCCACTAGCCTCATGACCTTTAAGGGACTCCTATACTTAGTCCTTGTGTAGTATTATTGTCAAGAAGCTTCCTTAAAACCATCCAATTCTGAGTGTGTCATTTGTCACCTACCTCAAGCATACTGGCTAAATTAAGAATAAATATGAGTCTTTTGGTAACTAGACATCTCTTCCGCGGGACATTGATCCTTCTCTTCAAAGATAAAAAACAAAATCCTGTATTGGATCTTAAGCCAAATACTTTACTCAAGAGTCTTATAGATACCTTTGGATTCAGGAGAGAATCTGGAATTTTACTACATTTTACTACATTAAGGTTGTAGGGGTGGTTGGGTAGCTCAGTTGGTTAAGCATCTGACTCTTGATTTCAGTTCAGGTCATGATCTCGTGGTTCATGAGTTGAAGGCCCACTGCAGACTCTGTGCTGATGGTGTGTGTGGAGGCTGCTTGGGATTCTCTCTCTCTCCCTCTCTTTCTGCCTCTCTCCAGCTTACGTGTGTGTACTCTGTCTTTCTCTCTCTCTCTCTCTCAAAATAAATAAATAAGCTTTTAAAAAAAGATTGTAACTTGGACCTATGAATCTTTTTTTTTTTAATTTCCTTTTTACTTTAGATAGAGCACGCAAGCAGGGAAGAGAGGCAGAGGGCTACAGAGAGAGAGAGGGAGAGAGGGAGAGAGGGAGAGAGGGAGGGAGATCAGGATGGAGGCCGAGGCCAGGCTCAATCTCGCCACTCTGGGATCATGACCTGAGCTAAAATCAAGGGTCTGATGCTCATCCAACAGAGCTACCCAGGCGGCCCATCTATGAATCTTAGTATCTACATCTGTAATGTATCATACTGAAGGTTGTTGTAACAAGCAAATGGATTACATATTTAAAGAGCCATCCAGAGAAGTTGGAGCTTGGAAGACACCCCAACATTTATTTCTCTTTGATTTCCATATATTTAAAAACAGATCAAAGCATCAAGCACATGGTACATGCTGGGCATAAAATAAGAAGTAGATCTTCATTTATTTGTTAGCTTTGAGATTATACGGTAGTTTAAGTACCTCTAGTTTAAGTACCTCCCAGAGTTTAGTAGATTAAGTCTTGCACATTTAGAAAATTTCCTGAAGTTGTGAAGTCCTGAATTCTACTCTTTTATTTAGTAGTAGTAATCCAACTGTCTTTCCTTATGTGTAAACATAAAAATCTAGAATAGACCATTTTGATGGTGATTCCTAGAGCTAACATTCTGATACAAAATATGTGATTCATGTAAGTGGTTTGTATACATTTGGGGATAGAGTTCACTCAATGCCTTTTTTGTTTTCTTTTTAAGTAGGCTCCACATCCAGAGTGGAGGCCAACACAGGGCTTGAACTCACGACCTTGAGATCAAGACCTGAGATGAGATCAAGAGTCAGATGCTTAAGTGACTGAGCCACTCAGGTGACCCCACTCAATATCTTTTAGTTTAAATATCAGGAGTTTAAATAGCTAAAAGATATTTATACTCTAATAATTATCAAAAATGAAATGGTTATACAAATTATTGCTTCTGTAACTTACTTTTCCTGAAAGTTTGCTATTTTAGCCAATTTACCTTAATCTTTTTCACCATCATACTGATTTTGTTACTTACTATAAGAAGTCCTAGCAACAAGTCTTTATCCTATAACAGAAGCTATGAGTACAGACTAAATATTCATATTATGATCAAATCAGAAACTAGACTTAGTGTTATAAAAGGATTGGCAGACTTTAATAAAATATCATTAATGAAATACTATTTAATAGATAGTTATGTTATTACTTACTTAATACTTATTAATATCAATATGATAAAATGGTATCATATAATAAGATGGTGTTATTTAATAATATGTTAAAATGCTTTCTAAATAATGCTTTAGTACTATAATAGTCAAATAATATTTAAAATTTATTAAATATAATAGTTAATAGCATACTATAGAGCTAGATTATAGTAGTATAACTATAAGGTAAATTTTGGTATAAATGCAATATTTCCTTAGTTGTATTTCATCATCAGGGTATAATTGCATATATAATAAACATATATTCTTTCCTTAATATTTAATAATACCAAGACAAATCTAGTTGAACATGAAAAGTAGGAAATAATTTAACATGCATATAAATGATAATGACTATGAGTGTTTGCTCACCATAAACGAAATCTCACCATCCCATCATTCAGTGATTCATATCAAACACTAAATGTATTTTAATGGGAAGGAAGAAATGTGTAAGACAAGGCTAAGAGATATGATCCAAAGACTTAGTTGCAATCACACATCTTAAAAACTACCTATGCATTTGAAAAGGAAACGCTCTACTGTTTTGTTTAGAAGTTTCTTGTCTTATTTCAGAGGGGGTATGTGTGTGTGTGTGTGTGTGCACATATAACTATGCTACAGAATAGCAAAAATAATAACGGTAAAAAACTGTCTCATTTGCTAGATTCCTTGATTAACAAATATAGAAGAGGAGTTTTATGTATTGAAAAATCAGTCATTTTTATATATTGAAAGATCACTGCATACTTACCATGCAAAGCTAAGTATTTTATTTACTTTTATATTTGCCTACTCATGTGGATAGCATTTTTACAGAGTTGAGAACTAGAGTCCAGTGGTGTAAATGTTAAGTCTCTAAACATGTATTGCTAAGTTCTATATTGTTAAATGTCTCTGAAAAAATTATATCTATTTATATTTCAAACGGCATCAGTAGTACTGCTCATATACGCTCACTCACATTATTGAATAACCCTTTACTGACACAAAGTCAAATTCTTTTGGGTATGGGCAGATACCTTAAAGGAGGATATCCTGTTTTGTTCAGAAACGTCTTTTGTTTATACAAAATTCTTGCCCGGTTCACATTCATTCAGACCTCCCCTTCTAAACTTAGTCCCTCATACAACCTGAAGCCAGTATGGAGAGCTGACATTGATTAGCCTTAAAGGCGCCCCTACCATGGCAGGGAGAGGGGACAAAGTCGAGTACAGATTTGTTTAATAAGTTGGAGGACTGTACTGCATATTTAGAGATATGGATGAGAGAGAGGTGATTGGCGGTGTTTGTACATTTTGAGTGAGTCAATTCTAGCTAGAAGCCCATTTGTCTCAGGATTACTTGTAACAGAGAAAGAAGAGAATCTTGCCCCCAGGACGTTTTTTTTCAAGTTTATTGAAAATTTCATGCAAAAATAGTCACCCACAGATGGTTTCTCTGTAGCTTGCCTGAAGTGAACAAATCCACCCCAGCACTGTTCTTAGCAGTGGATAACTGCCCACTTCACAAATCCCTGATTGTCAGACTTCAGGGAGTGGAATGTTCTAAACTCTTCCTCAACCCTTGAGGAAGCCTCTTTCCAGGGCAACATTCAAGTGCATCTGCCTTGCTGGAAGGCAAGTTCTCTACTTTATGGGAGATCAACCCAAAAGGATTCAAAAACCCTACCCGGGTACATTTAAGACCACATTTTACTGACACATTAAAAAAATTTTATGCTTTTGACCTTTGGCCATGCTTTAAACAATCCTTTATTTTAAATCCTGTAGTACTTTAAGACCAACATGAGATCATTAGGTCCATGACTATCCCAACTTACACAGAACTCCTTTCTGGTGTTTTTTATCTCTATCATTATTTATTGCCTCTTGTTACTTTGTTGTTGCTGTTTTAGTTGTAAGCATGCCTTGCACTCTAAGAAAATTATAATTATATTGAGGTCAGGGCTAGATATTTTATTTCAGTCTATTTCTTTTAGTGCCTGAATACAGTAGACTCCATCTTTATATGGTGAGTCCTTGCTAACACTTCTCAAAATGTAAAACATAACAATTGTTTAGCTTCTTGGAACAATAATTTAATTTGAACATTTTGAATGTTTGTGGTCTGGTCAGGGAGTGATATTTCCTCCCATCAATTCCCATATGTAGACTACTTAAACTGGAAACAGTTTTCATTGGAGAAAAAAGAAAGGAAAGCCGCATTGAATCTCATTGCTAGTCACCATGGGCTTTAATTTTAGAAATGTCATGCAGGGCAAGTTAAGTTTAACAAATAAACCAAAAGTAAACGGTATATCTTCTTTAAAAACATATTTTGAACCTTTTAAAATAAATATACTTACTGGAGAGAGCATATTGAGTGAATCATTAGGGAGAAAACTGCTCAAGTTTTTTTTTAAGAATGGGAGGAAATTTACAGTCTTTGAAGTATTTATCAGCACTTCTGTAAAATGCCTTTATAAATAGGATGTTCATACATCCCAGTGTGGTCAGGATAGCCCTGGCTTGTGTCTGATGTGCTGAGAAATTACAATAAACTTCATCTACCCCCTTTCCATACTCATCATATCACAAATGGGATGATAACTTTTAGGGCCAACACATGAATTGATATCTTAGTCAAGGTCCTTGCTTTCAAAACGGAAAGTCACACAAATCAACTCAATAAAAAGGAATATTCCGAGATTAGGCAGTTATATAATTTGCTAGTTTTGAGCCACATATCATCTAGTGGACTATTTAAAATATATTGCCTGCATTATAAAACAGTAAAAGTAAAAAAATATATATTTCTAGTCAGGTTCTGAACTCTCTTATGTTGTGTAGACTTTCAAAAAATGATTTGAATATTTCTGTCATTTGCACTTTGTTCATGAGCTTAAGTTACAATGAAGTATATTATAAAGACTTTTTAAAAGAATGTTTGAATTCTTTCCTCGAATTGAAAACAATTCTTTAGAAGGAAAATTTTGATCTGATTAAAGCCATTCAAATGGAGAATAAACAAATGATTTCATCACAGAATGATGGGCCATGTGCAAAGTGACCTGAAGTTCCAAGGGGTGATGAACTTTTATGTGTTTTTAACAGGGTTATTAACAAGCAAATAAATAGCTTTCAGGGACAAGAGCATGGTTTCTAAAAGGTATGTCAAAATCCAACACATATTCTCAGAAGCGTGGCCATTTAAGAAATTTAGTTTCATGGGGCGCCTGGGTGGCGCAGTCGGTTAAGCGTCCGACTTCAGCCAGGTCACGATCTCGCGGTCCGTGAGTTCGAGCCCCGCGTCAGGCTCTGGGCTGATGGCTCGGAGCCTGGAGCCTGTTTCCGATTCTGTGTCTCCCTCTCTCTCTGCCCCTCCCCCATTCATGCTCTGTCTCTCTCTGTCCCAAAAATAAATAAAAAAACGTTGAAAAAAAAAAAAAAAGAAATTTAGTTTCAGGTCAGTCAATCTCTACCTTCCAGTTTCCAAAGATGTTAGAAAAATAATTAGTCTTTCAACCTGCAAATTCCACCTGAAGTATCAGTCATTGGAATAAACAAAAACCATTACAAATAGCAGGATTCTCTGGAACAATTCATTGTGCAATTTGTTCCTTCTGCCTCATTGACGAGAAAGGGTTTGATGGGTAATTCCTAAATTGGTTTTAAACGTCTATCACAAGATTTGAAAAAAACATAAAAACATAGGAAAAAGGGAGCATGTATTTTGAGTCCATGGATGTGGTTGGGGCACATCCCAGGAAGTGATCAATAGTAAATTATAGATGCTTTGTTTATATTTGCCATTTTTTGTTGTCCATATATCTGCGGTCCAGGCATTTTGGAGATGGAAAGAAGTCCCTTAGGTAAGAAATGAAAGTGACAGATGAGAGTTGAGGTAATGAGAAAATATTGCTATTTAATGTTTCTGGGATGCACGAACATCCTATTTATAAAGGCATAGGATGCATGTGTGTTGTGAATCATGAGAGGGCAAACAAACACAATATCCATATAGATAAGACCTATAATTTACCAATGTTATTAGCAATACCTTGACTCATTTCTCACATTCTTGTCATCAGCTGTTCCCATTGGCTGAAACCTTATTATCACTCCCTATTTACTTACATTCTAGATACCCAATACTCCTGGCTAGTTGAAAATCAAAACCAAAAATTGGTCTTGACAGTGATTTTTTTTAAATGGAGGGAAGACATTGCTATAAAGAGAGAGAGAGAGAGAGAGAGAGAGAAGGACAAACAGGCAGACATAAAAAATAAAATAGCCAAAAGCAATGGGTAGTCCTTGTTTGGGACCTCTTTCAAACAACTGGGAAAATTTCAAAATGGAGTAAGTACTATATTAAGGAATTATTGAAATTACATAAGTCTGGATTTCTTAAAGATGAAAAGCAAAGTACACATTGACAAAATTGAATCGTTCCTGGGATTTGTTTTAAAATATTCTAGAGAAAATGTGGAGCATATGAAACATAATTTCAAAATATTGGTAATTGTTGAAAATTAATTATGGGGTTTCCATATTTAGAACTGAAAATCCAACATTGTATTTTAAGTCATTTAAGCTGAATCTAAAACACGTATGATTGATTGTTCAGAGACGCAAAATTCAGCAAGGTGCTCCTGAAGAAGGAGGTAAGAGGGGTTGCCTTACCATATATCAGATATATTATATATATACATATATATATTGATCTTTTAACATCATTTATTCATTTTTTTAAGAGATAGAGAAAGACAGAGCACAAGTGGGGGAAGGCAGAGAGAGAGGGAGACACAGAATCTGAAGCAAGCTCCAGGCTCTGAGCTGTCAGCACAGAGCCTGATGTGGGGCTCAAACCCACGAACTGTTGAGATTGTGACCTGAGCCAAAGTCAGATGCTTAACCAACTGAGCCACCCAGGCGTAGCTAGATTCCTGAATATATTGATACTTGATGTATGACTGACTACAAAGGGAAGGACCCATCAGAAAATAGTACTGAGACAATTGATCGTCATCAACAACCACAACATCAAAAACAAAATCAGATAAGATTTGATCCCTATGTCACTTGCACACATATATACACACTCAAAACACATGGATTATGTTGCTGGCAGACTATAGACAGATATGAAAGGCAAATATTAGAAGAAAATATTGGCAAATCTGTTTGATCTGAAAGTAGAGGTAAATTTCTTAAACAAGGTACAGAAAGTACTAAGCATGAAAAAGATATTTATAAATTTGAGTAGGTGAAAATTAAGAACTTCCGTTTATCATAGCAAACTAAAAAAAAAAAAGTAAAGACACACTCAGAGATATAATCAAGGAAGGATAGGCTTTCAAAAATCTTTAACTCCTACAAATCAGTAAGAAATAAACAACCCCCAAAATGGGCAAATAGGCAGAAATGAGCATTGTGCTAAAAGAGGAAGCCTAAGATGTGAGTAATTGTAGTTTCCTACGATTGATTAACATCGTATGCTGCTGGGGCAGAGGAATATAATTTGGCATAATCATTTGAAAAAACATTTTTGCATTATCTTATAAAACTCAGAATTTGCATAGTCTGTGACCCACTTGTTCCACCTTTAATTATATTTACTAACAAAATTACACAATGTACCAGTTTGCTAATCTATTGCTACACACGAAGAAATCTATAGACTTAATCGTTTAAAATAACTTTATTATGCACTTAATACTCTGGGTTAGGACTCAGGAAGGGCACAGATTAGTGATTCTTCCACTCCAAATGCCATCAATGGGGTCAATCGATGTTGTTATCAAACAGGTAACTGGTCTAGTCTAGAGTTTTCATGAAGGCATTACCCACATGGCTATTATCTCAGTTGAAGAGAGACAGTTGAAGGCTGGCCTCCAACGGATGGGCCCTTCTGCCTCTCCTCACAGAATCTCAGAGCTTTTCCCCAAGGTTTCTTCAGCAGGATAGTCACACTACCCTCTGACCACTTACAGACTCCATTGCACCTCAGATCCATAAGATACCAAGGTAAAAACTGCAAATCTTCTTTAGAACTAGATCTGAATTAGGCAAGGTATCATTTTTCCCACGTTCTATTGGTTAAAACATCACAAGTAGATGAATCTTAAGAATTCTGAATAGAAAAAATCAAGTCAAGAAATAGTACCCTGGGTTAAATTGAATATATAACGGTTTACAAATGTCATATGCAAATAAATCTAATAAGTATATAGGTAATTGTTTAAATATATAAAAGGGAATTGCAGGCACGTTTCAGGAAATAGTTACATCTCTGAGGGAGACCTTAGCATACAATAGAGGAGAAAACTCAGAGGCAATAGTTTCGTGTAATAGTCTAGCTCTTAAGATTATTATTACTCTTGTATGTAGTAAAATATTATTTAGCATGTAAAAGCTACATTTAAAAAGATGTTTCATATTCCTAGGATTGGAAAATATCCTCAAGGCGATCTTGTCTTTGGAGTTCATTTATTATTCTGTTGTCCTTAGGAGTTTCCTTTAACTTTTTACAAGCAGTTACACATTTATATAGCTATTTGAGTATTTTATTTAGATTTTCCAAGTGTTTTATAGGAGAGTTTTTCAGAATAACCACTTGACTATATTCCTAAAAGCAGACATTGGTTCTGGCTCCTTCTGTGTGCACGTGTGTGTGTGTGTGTGTGTGTGTGTGTGCACGTGCACATGCGTGTGTGTTCTTTTCTAGAGCTTCTATTAGTTGTGTATGGACTTCCTAGATCAGTAGTTGTTAATTAACAGAGGAATCTCTCCATTAGAGGGGCTTGAAAATGAGTGAAGTTTTACATGTTTACAATGACAGCCACTCTAAGCCCTTGAACATCAGTGATCAACAAATAGCAATTAACAAAGAATTACTCATCCAAAAAGGAAACACTGAAAACACTTCTATTTATTTATTTCTCCTCTCCACCTCCTTTTTCCTGGGAAATTTTCTCTACCCTTTTTTCTTTTCTAATTTATCCATTGATTCTACTTTTTAACGTAAGCAATTATATTTTCAATCTCTAAAAACTTTAACTCTGCCTTTTTTGTGACATTCTACTCTTGTTATATGACAGTAATAATTTCACCCATACCTTCCACTGCGGTAGCTTATATGACTTTAAGTTCATTCTGTTTATTGAATTATTTCTGAGTAATCTAGATCAGGTGTTCCATGTCTTTATCTTTGTGTTCTTTGTGTACCTGGTGGTCTTTTTTGAGTCACGTATGAACAACCATAATTGTATAAGTAAATTTTTCACCCAAGTCTTTCCGTAAATGAGAATCTGGCTGGCTGCTTAGATACACTCACTGGACAGGGTATCACCTGCTAATTAATGAATTTTGCTTCTGAATGACAAATCCAAAGGGCAAATCTGAGCCTGTGCACCATAAGACTAAATAAGGAAGATGTCTATTGGTGATACCTATACCCACCATATAAGTTTCCCTTTGTTTGTTGGTTTATTTTCTTTGGAGAAGACTACTTCTTTCCCTTGAATTTCTAACTACCTTCATGAAGGTGGATGATAAAATCTGACACGTATTTGTTCATTATACAAATTCACCTGGCTGGAAAGGCAATATATTTGGGCAGAAATATAGCCCATTAAGACTTGGAAATATTATTCTCCCAATCCTCACAATGATGTCTGTGGGTCAACAGCAACCATGCAAAGGAGTGTCCTGGGAATAGTAAAATTGGTTCTTACACAGTCTTTCAATTAATCTTCATGATTTGGGATCTTTTTTTAATCTTCTTGAGACTTTGAGATGTTATGTCAAAGAAGAGTGGCTCCCATCTGCATTGAAGTTTTCTCTTGTATAACTTGAGGCTTTAGCTGGCTGGTCTCAACTCCTTTCATCTAGGAGCCCTCATTATCCACTACTAGAATGTTTTTTTAATCCTTAAAAATGGATGACATTCTCTCCTTTCTTTCTTGTCCTCTCTATTTGTGTTGCACAGGGCTCTGTGATGAATGTGGGTGCATAATCATCCTGTTCAACGAGTTTTGCGTATACATTTTCAGAATGACAATTATGAGAATATTGGAGCCAGAATAATAGGATCAAAAATTGGTGAGTCACAATTCACATTGTTTTGAATTCCTAAGAAGAAAAGAATTCAATAAATGTTAGTACTCTGTGGTATTTATTTATTTCACATTTATGTTAATTTTGAATTATTATAAATTCCAGTCAGAAAGGGACAGGAGACTGTGATCTGCTTATCATATTGATTTCTTAGGAAAAAACGAACACCCAGAAAATAAAGTATTTTAATTTCGGCAAAGTGTTTCCTTAGGACTTTGGTAGTCCTGTAATGTGCCCTGGGATTCAAAAAGCTCTTGCGTAACAACATTTTGATGAGTTTAAGTGTAAATATAAATAAATAAAGAGCATATGGATTAACTTTTCTTTGACACACATGTGAAAATATTGAGAGAAAAACATGTTTGGCACATATTGTTTGGACTTAGCAAGACAGAAACTACGGGCAAAAAGTCTCAAAGTAGTTCCTCAAACACAAAATTCACAATAAAAAAGTTCCCCAATAAAAATGGTCAAAATTAATATTATTATTATTATAGTATTAAGCCTGTACAATTTAGTTGTTTGTTTGGGAATAAAGCATCTTACAGGTTGGGTTTAATTAAATCAGACTTATACAGTAGTTTAATTAAATAGCCATACACATTTTGCTTCTAAAAGTTTTTTGAACTTAATCTAAAATCCAAAAATGGATTGGTAGCAATGTTATTAATATTTCTACACACATACATACACACACTTACACAGAGAGGGACAGACTTTTGTTTAAAAGTCTTCTCATTGCGATCAGAACTAATTCCTGGCAAGATACTACCCGTGTGTGTGTGTGTGTGTGTGTGTGTGTGTGTGTGTATAAAAAACAAGATTATATTCCTGATAGGACAGTCACACGTACTGTGACATGTATTTTATGGACTCAGGTGCTGTAGGGACAATACCAACACTACAATTGTTCAGAATTTGAAAAGGCACGAAAAACTTAATATCAGACATGAACTTGGCTAAAATTAAATAAATAGGCTTAATGTCAACTCCAAAGTGTATTTCAATTCCCTTATTTCCTAATACAAAATAGAAGAGGCAGATGGATACTATCACATAAGAACAATTTCAATCAGAATGGTCTTAACTGGAAGGTTAATGATCATAAATAAAATTCAACTTAAACAACCAAGTGGAACTAAATGTCCTGCCAGAAAAATATATCTCAGGGTAATAAACTATAATATCTTCGGGATAGTTTCCAGGGAAATAATCACTTTAATTCTCTCAGCAGATGATATCTCTTTTATAGGAAAGATTATTTTTTTAACACGAAGGTCCAAATCTGTAACTGCTAATGAATTAGGATTTTTTTGGTACAGGTACATCCTGTAAATGTGTTGTCGTTTTAGTTTTTATTATTGTTTTATGAAGGTAGCATTAGAGAGAAAAATTAGAAAAGGGACACATCACCAAACACATCGTAAATCCAATTTACTTCAAGACAGCAGACTGGATTCAGGATCTTCTTCAACATGAAGAATCTGTTCTTGTAATTATTGCTAACCTTCCAAACCAAGAGCTATCAGTCTGCTCTGCAAAGACTCATCACAGACTTTAGATCAAACACATGTCAAAGAGCAGTCATGACTAAATGCGGCTCATATTACAATTACTTGAGAAACTTAAAAAAAAAAAAAAATACAGATTCCTTAGGACCAGCCTAGATGTACAAAATCAGAGTCTCCTGTGTTAGAGCTCAGGAAACTTTAATATAGAGAGCTATGTTTGGAAACTACTGCCTTCAAGATACAGAAATGAAGAGCTTCTCCTGTTACTTCTCATCAGGATCTTCTCTGATAAATGGAGATGGTTGGGCTAGCAGTGGCCACAAGAAGCATCGCATTATCGTCACCAGGGGTGCACGCCTGTCCAGCGTTGTCCTGTCCTGCCTTAATTTTGCCTGATGCCATTCCACAGTCACCGTGCTTGGGAAAGATGGTGATGGGTGGGAACCATTCACAGAGAATGAAAGGAAAGAACTACTCCATACACAGAATGAATTATATGCTAGATACTTATTACGTTATACACGTTATATAATTTAAACCTCTCACCGCTCCCACTAGGAGAGCGTTACCATGATTATTTACACTGCACTGATAAGATATCAACTGAGAAAAGAATGAGACGTTCAAACTAGGTCACATGGCTTGTAAGTGGCAGAGCCGGGGTTGAAACTCAGCTCTGGTTCTTTTGCAAATAACATGAGAGACAAAATCCTCTTGGTGTCTATTATCTTGAATCCCCACAACATGAATACACTGATATGATGTCATGGAAGCACATTTTTCAGATCTAAAGGGAGAGACAGGTATGTCATTTCTGATAAATATGAAATTTGTGACCACCAGTTTGAGGAATCATCATGAAACCACAGGCCTAATTTCCATCTGATGTAGTTTAACTTTTAGGAAGTGTCTGATCAGTATGTCAGCTGTCTGATTCCATTATTATGAATTTATCATACTGGTTGAATCGTTAAAACCCTAGGCCTAGATTTAGCCACCTGTGTTTATCATTAGCTTCTGGTTTATTTCAGGAAAGCAAGGTGCTTCATTTATTCAAGAGAATATACAAAAACAAATGGGCTTTTTAAAGAAAATTTGATTGAAGAGCTGTTAAATCTATAAATCTAGTTGTGGCTTTCATTCCCTTCTCCAAATGTGATTTTTTTTATGAGATGTCTTGTAAAAAAAAAATACTCAGACACGGAAGCAATATTACTGCATGTGAATGTCCAACCAGGTGGAGGGCAAGAGGGTTCCCTGTTTCTATACTCAGCCATTTGTGACGGCACCCATGGTAATCACCATGACATTTCACATGAGAGGAAAGTGTTTCTGTTCACACTAGCTCCCTACTTTTTTAAAACGCAATCTCTACTCCAATATGGGGCTCAAATTCCAAATCCAAGAAAAAGCTGCATGCTATACCTACTGAGCCAGCCAGGCACTCCTCCTCTCAACGGTTTTCATTCATTCATTCATTCAAAAATGTCCATTTTTTACCTACCTTGTGTTGGGTACTTTAGATTGAACAAACGGCTTCCAGAATAAGATTAGAGATTAATTTCTAGTCTTTAGACAGGACACGCTGCAGGCTTGTTGAAAAAACAAGCAGGTGTTTCTCCCCAGTGACAGTGGTTGGCACCCAATCATGGCTCTTGTCACACTTGGAAAATGACTAGGCAATTGCATTTCAGGGACTCCTTTTGGAGCGATGTTTTGTTTTTCTATTCACTCCATACACTTCTGTACATTCCACTCGTCTTCACCAATTCTCAAAGAAGTGGTGTATTACTTCCCCCTTTTGAACGAGTTGATTTAATGAGATGCCACTATGAAAAATATCCTTGAAGACATATCAGAATATTCTTTCTTTTGCAATGTGGAGATCACAAGAAAGAAAAAAAGAAAGAAAGAAAGAAAGAAAGAAAGAAAGAAAGAAAGAAAGAAAAGAAAAGAAAAGAAAGAAAAGAAAGAAAGAAGAGAAAAGAAGAGAAAAGAAAAAAAAGAAAGGTGTCTGAGAAATCCTGGGCCCCTTCAGATGATCATGAGGAACAGATATTGCAAAATACCTGAACACCCTGCCTTCTCAAGGGGGAGGTGTGCGCATCATAAGATGCAGATGTGTTCTCAGTTGTTGCTTTGGTTTTTGACAAATACACAGAACACACATGCACCAAATAGAATAAACACAAGTGTGCTCTTTACAGTGAAGACACCCGGCTTTCGGGAAGTTAGAAGAAAGGCCATGTGATGCCTCAGAAAATGCCTAGAAGGAACCATAACTCAGCACTAACTTGACTTCTAAAATCCCTTGATCTTAAACTCTAAATTAAGTTACCATTTCAGTTCGCATGCAAGTAATAATTATATGCCTAAGCTTTCCAAAAACCCATAATCTTGGAAAGAAGCAGTCTCATGACTGCAAATCTCTGAGTTAGCAGTTCTGGTTCACAGAAGAAAAAGCACGAAGAGAAAAGGGGGAAACACCTACTGAGCACTTACAAGTTCCAGGCACCATGCAAGGTGCTTTAGTTAGGCCATCTGCTTGTCTCTCAGTGTGAAGGGACAAATGAGAAGGGGAGAGCAAATAATGGTTTAGAGATTTCAACAAAAAACAATATCTTATTCATAGTTATTACCTGTAGGCATTTCCCATCTCTAACTCTAGGATAAGACATAGCAAACATAAAAGAAAACTGTAACAAAACTTTTTTTTTTTCTTTTGCCTTTGACTGCAAGATCTACCATTAGGATCTAAACCCACCGAGAAGCCCTCTCTGGTTAAAAGATGAGTTTCCTAGGATGATCAAACTCCCATCATGATATGAGGCATGACAAACACTTTTCTTCTTGACTGTGTCGCCCTTTGCCTTAGATCCACAAGAGGAATGTTTTATGTTCTCTCAATTCCACGTTGAAAGTCAGAGGACACACACGTGATGATGCATGCACACACACAGACACACACACACACACACACACACACACACACACACACTAGTTCAGCTTCACTGTCCACTCTTGTATGGTTTTTATTCTATTAGAATGTGATCGTCAACCTGGAGGAAGTTTTTTAACTGGTCCAGGTTGAATCTTCTCACCTGCAATACAAGACTTTCTGTAACATATATTTTACAGACTTGTTGAAAGTCTTAAAGCACATAAGCATGTTAACCATTTAGCACATAGTAAATACTAATGAAAATAGGCTACTTTTTCCAGCTTGGGTATTTCCCAAATGGTGGGATATAGGAAAGAGGCTAAATGATGGTCACAGCTTCCCAAAATCATTTGTTTTGTTTTCTTATCCTATTGAGTTCTTACTCTATACTTGCTGAGAAACATCTGAATTGCTGACAGAGCACCATGTAGGCTGTAGGTACATCCCTCATTATGTACACAAACACTTCCAGAGGGCAAACATACAACACTTTTGAAGATAGTTCATCAATATATCTCCAGTTTAGATGATATGTTATATAATCTATAACATATGTATATATGTAACATTATATAACATATATGAATGTTATAAGGTATATTAATGTTTTAATATAATGTTTAATCATGTAATATAATAAAACAATATGAGTAATGAAATAAACATTAAAAATATAATTCTCTAGGCCGCTATTATACCTTCACCAATTTCTGGAGACTAAACATGTAGAAAAATATACCATGCTTTGGGATCTGCCTGCTCCCTGAGACCAGTCTTTTTTCTTTTTTTTTTATTCTCCCAGGATATTAAATGTTTTATTTTAATCAAATATTGCTGCAAATGGCCAGGTGACTATACATCAGGGAAAGTAAATCTCAGGTCTTATCTTGCATGTAAATGGCAATCAATTATCAATGGATGTCTGCCCCTCGGTGTTATGTAATACATGGTCTGCAACAAACCCAGATAGTAGGACAGCCACCAGCTGTATATTTCTGGTCTTGGCTTTTTTTTTTTTTTAATGAATTCTCAGCATACAGAAGTTACAGGTGAAATAAAACCAAAGTTTCCCATTTTTTAAAAATTTTTTAATGTTCATTTATTTTTGAGAGAGAGACAGAGCGTGAGCAGGGGAGGGGCAGAGAGAGAGGGAGACACAGAATCTGAAACAGGCTCCAGGCTCCGAGTCATCAGCACAGAGTCCGACTCAGGGCCCAAAGCCATGAACCTTGAGATCATGACCCGAGCGCAAGTTGGACACTGAACCAACTGAGCCACCCAGGCATCCCCAAAAGTTTCTCATTTTTAAATAGTTAAGACACTTAGAAAAGTGGAACTGAAGGGAAATGTTTTACACAAACTATCAAGAGACAGCTTTCTTTTTTTGAGAACCTGATATCATTTTGAGCCCCTTATATCGAAGGGTGAGTAGTCTGAGTGGATCTTGCATTGGTGACTTCCATGTTCAAGATGATATAGAAACAGACTGAACCAGAGTAGAAGAGCTTGTGACAGTGGACAAACCAAGGCTCAGCAGAATCCCATGTCTTACTCTGGTGTCTTCCATACACGTGAGCGAACCATATAGCATTGCAAATGCTCAGTTTTCTCATTTATTAAATGAACTTAGCCAGGCTTATAGGATTTAAGGCTTGGAGGGAACTTTATTCGGGTCTTGTCATCCAGCAATTTTGTTTTTCTTCACAGATGACTTCCCAGATAAAAAGAGAATCGCAGTAAAATATTATGTTATTGCATACACATTTTTCTTGATGATACATTTCTTATGATTACTACATAGCAAGACTACACATCCATGTCTCATGAGCATTCTTTCTGAAGAAAATAGAAGCAGCATGTGTTATTCCTTTTGATGAAGCGGACCTATTCTACATGTGAAGAACAACAGAGAGCATATATTTTTACAGACTTCTTTGCAATAAGATTAGTAAGCCTTTTTCTGGCACAAATAAACAGTTTTATTATATTAAATCTTCTGGTGTAAAATTACTTCTAATTTAAATGTGATTTTGCCTTAACTTTGGACCTCCATATTCTGTTATAAGATTCAATGCTTATTCTTTTCACTGCGTATTGAAATACCTATGGTTTTGAGTCTGAACTTTCTCCCCTCTCTTTTTTCCTCAGTCATAAATTTCTTTTTTTAATGTTTATTTATTTATATTGAGAGAATGAGAGACAGAGAGTGAGCAGGGGAGGGGCAGAGAGAGAGGGAGGGAGAATCCCAAGCAGGCTTTGCACTGTCAACAACAGAGCCTGATGTGGGGCTTGAACTCACGAACCTTGAGATCGTGACCTGAGTTGAAATCAAGAGTCGTTCACTTAACCACCTGAGCCACCCAGGTGCCCCCCATTCATAAATTTCTAATACATGGAATGATCTGTCATCAAGCCCATTACCAGAAACTTACACTGGAGATGATGCCCTGAAGGGAGTCTGGGTATGAAGATATCTATATAGCCTATTGAGATGGTTCGTTTTATGTGTCAATTCTGCCTTTCTTAATCTTGTCAATCTTTTATTTTATTCGAACATTATTCAGAGTGCTCCTGTGAGGGTGTATTTGGATGAGATTAACATTTCATTCAATGGACTTTGAGTAAAACAGATTGTTTTCCATTATGTGGGTGGGCATCATCCTATCAGTTGAAGACCTGTAACAGAACAAAGAGACTGTCTGCCTTCCAGCAGAAAATTTTACAGCAGCCATTCTGTGGACTGGAACTGGGCTATTGGCTCTACTGGGTCTCCAGCCTGCCTGCTCACCCTACAGATTTTGTACTTGGCAGCCTTCATGATCACATGAGCCAATTTCTTATAATAAATATATATACTTATTTTGTATATATACAATATTTGTACATTTGTATATATGTGTATATGTACACACATACTTCATTCTGTTTCTGTGGAGATCCCAAATATACCTATCATACTCAGCTTAAACACCGCAGAGATTTAATCACCACATTTTATGATAATTGACCAGTGTTGTCACCCGTGAATTTCAGCGGGTCAAAATTCCCATATCAAGTCTGGCAAATATAAGATCTTTGGATATGAAGCATTAGAGACTGTTAAAAACTGAGAACAAACTGAGGGTTGATGGGGGGTGGGAGGGAGGGCAGGGTGGGTGATGGGTATTGAGGAGGGCACCTTTTGGGATGAGCACTGGGTGTTGTATGGAAACCAATTTGACAGTAAATTTCATATATTAAAAAATAAAAAAAAAAAAAAAAGAAAAAAAAAAGATCTTTGGATATGGAATAGCTTGGCTACATAGACATGTAGCTTCGGATACATATATGAAGCAAACATAAGCTGTCACTAATGTATTCGTAACACACCCAAAATGTTACAAAAACGATTTTAGAAGATTCTATTAATTACTAAGGGCAGAAATTGCATTGGTTTTGAGGTGGCAAGGTAGGCAGTGGAGGACATCCATGATCGTGGACAGGCTTTGGGGACCATGTATGTGGAAGAAGGACTGTGTCACTAACGGGGATGGGACACATAGTTGCAGGGATGGTGAGGAAGTGGAGGAAATTGTCTAATGGACCTTTAAAGAAATGAAGCTGGACAAAGGTGGGGAAGGCAGGAGAAAATTAGCAGCAATTTAGGGGCATCGAAGCCACCAGAGTGCATGAGATTGATGCAGAACAAATAAATGTAAAGAAGGGGAAGCTGAACATTAATGCTTGAGGGGGTACTACAATCCAGCAGGAAGAGAAAGAAGAGAAACTAATGAAGGAAACAAAATAAATGCCTGGACAGTATATCCAGGACTTACAAAGTGCTTTTCGTTTGTCCAGCATGTTTCTGAAGTAAATATAAACAAATGGCATTGCCTTTCTGCATCCCACTTTTAACTCCATCAATTTTGTTTGGTCAAAGCACTATGAACCAACCTCAGTAGAAATTATATTGTAAGTTCCAATAAAATAGGATTTTCTTGACAGGCATTCTGAGAAATAGATTCTCTGAGCAGAGGTTTACCCATGGATATGAAACTATAATAAAGACTATTTACAATAAAATTAGCAGTGGCGAATTGATTATGATAGTAATAACTTCATTATACGTAATCTCTTATTTGGAAAATTAATTTCAATTGATAAACAATTTACCTGAATTGTGGAAGTAGAAACACTCTTACATAAAGAATCTATACTTGCTCTGTTTACCTAACGATGATGATCACAGCTTTTATGGCTTGATACGCCCTATGATGACAGACATGCCAGGAGAGTTAAAGGAGTTAATCCATATAAAGCTCTTAGAAAAACACCTGACACATAATATAGAAGAAATTCTCGCTGGGCAATTGTTGTGACTGTGCGTACTGTTACTCGTTTCCTTCTTCTCACTATATTGCCTAGGAAGCCAGTGGACATTTATAACTTCTCCCTGTTGTTTGTCCATTGATTCTAGAAATTTTTCACTGCCAGTGCCTTTCTGATCCATCATGTTACCGATCTCACCATCCTGGTTTGGCCTTTTCTGGCCTCATGCAATCATCACCTGACTTTCCACCATGCCTCAAGTTTCTCCTTCTCCAAGATAACACACATACCATGACTTGCAGTTTGATCTTTCTAAAGTGGTTTTGAAAATGTAATCTTCCTTCCAAAAATTTGCACTTTTTCCACTTTCTGAATTAGGGTCACACTGTGGATTGGCATTCAGGATATTCTACTATCAGGAACAAAACCATCAAGTTTACCATAATCTAGGTTCTAGACAAACTGGATTATTATTTGTTCTTTAAGCACAGTTTGAATACATGCGCCTCTCAGGATTAGGGAAGTGATCACATTCTCTCAGAAGTGTCTCCACTATATCATGACACATCACCTTCAAAAACTTCCTGATTCCCCCAAGGGACTACCTTCCTTCATCATCTGTCTTAATCTATGTGCTTCATGTAACATGTGACTTCTGTTTCTTTGTATTGAAGATGTCTGCATATATTCTTTATATCAATATTATAATCATTTTGATATGCATATTGTCTTCAAAAATATTTGTTGATATAACTAAGGAATGAATGAAAAATACATTTTAAGGCTCACAAAATAACTCTACAATGAAATACTCTTTTTTCTTTTTTTAAATACTGCCAAAATAGCTAGATAAGCAAGGTAGAAACAGTTAATTACAGTGGTATTTTATATGCATATTATCAAATAGAATGATGTTTTAAAATAAAGGCCTATTTGATATTGTATTTGGTATATTAAATCATAGTAAATTTAAGAAAATTAGATACCAATTATTGTCACTCTTTATCAAATTTATATAGAGAAAATGCACACGAGGCATGGGAATCTATCCTGCCTATTACAGGGAGGCAAGAAACAAATTCTGTTCTTGTGAAAGACTTAATGAGGGAAAAAACAGAGATGGAAAGCCCTAATCTGACCTTCAAACAAAAAAGTCCTTTGAAAATAATGAAGTGAGTGATTTCCTTCCCTCTCTCGGCAATGCCATTTCAGTCTCTAAGAATTTCCTATCCACTTCTTGACCTTTCAGATGAGGTCATCACCAAAGGAAATGTCTTATTTCAAGAGTAACTGCCGACTTTGGAGATCTTAGAATCTCAGAGTGTAGACCCTGTTAGATCCTGTTCTGAAGGGGAAGAGTAAGCAAGCGTTATTTGTCAATGAAATCACTTGCCGGTGAATTTCAAAGCCTTTGGGTGTTTCATGAATATATAGCTGTGCTGTGTTCAACTAGACTCTACATAATTCCACATTCCAAAATATTTCCTAATTGCTTATGTCCTGAAATAATACTTTAGTGATTTAGGACTGTCAATATTGGTAAGGTTATATTTGTTTTGGAAACTCAAAATTATAAAAGCAAAATAAAAGTTGAGCTAAAAAAACCTTTTTGTCAAATAAAATGTCATTACTATTCCCTACCTAGATTCATGAAATTCAAATAAGATATTATTGCCTATAAATTTATTTATGTGTATGAAATATTTTAAACTTTAAAAGTCATATATGTATCTTAAAATAATCTACAGTGATCATATAATGGTAGCTATAGTGTTAACTTTTCCTTCTAGTTACTGTACCTTTTAAATGTTTGCATCTGATTTATTTATCTAAGTCATAAAGACAAAAACTTAATGAAATATATTTGCCTTATAAAACATAGCAAATTAGTTAAGTATACAAATAAATACTGAGACATTAGATACTCCTGTCATGAAAATGATAGTTGCAAAGGTTTTAAATCAAGAAGTTGAGTTAAGGAAATAATTATTTTTTTTAACTGTATCAGCTTTGTTCATCCTTATAAATTCGGTCTACTACAACATTTTTGTTACATCATTAAAATACTTTAAAGTATCAGATACTGGATGGAGCCAAGATCAAGGTCAAGGTTGCTCAGAAGTAGACGCTGAGCCTAGGATTGGAGAGCAAGTGATTTAATAAGGAAGCTCTCCCAGGAGAAACCAAAAGAAGTGTAGGAAGCAGGATAAGAAAAAAAAAAAAAAAAAACAGGTTTTGTCCTTGGGTTTTGTTTAAGAAATGTAAGTAATAATTTTAGTAAAATCATCAAAAATATTTCTTTATGATTTAAATTTGCAAAAACTGCAATTTGCAAGAACACTAAATTAACTCTTGTAAACATTTGTATGCCATTTTTCATTCCCTGTGTTTTTCCGGGCAAAATTTAGCTAAACATTACCCAGAAAGCTTTCCAAGTCATATCAAGTGCAATTATTATGTTTGTGAAATATATATTTTATACTTTCATAAGTGCTTTTTCTCTCAGTGTGTTCCCTCTAATATACCATTTATTCCGTCATACACTATAATATTTAAGAATGGCATCCTCTTCCAAATAGGCTTGGGGATAGATAAGCTTGGTTTAGCTCAACTGAGTAATTAAATTGAAGTCTTTGAAGTGTCATTGTTACTGGATTCCAATGAACAAACTATTTAGTATGATGACTTCGTCTCCTATTATACTTCCATTTTTCTCTTTATTAATATCCCACAGTAATTACACCGAACCACCTCTCTGTGCCTCTTATATGCCACCTGACTCTGGTAATAAAGAAGAGCTATCAGAGCATTCATAGTCTCTTGAGAAATAAACAATAGAAGAATAAGGTTAACTTGATGAAATTCAAGAGATTTATCTCCTTGACTTGATAAAGAGTTTAAAGGATGAATATGAATGAATAATATTGCCTCTCCCTGTGACTTTCATGTGATGTGTACACTCAGTAAATGTTTGTTCCCTCTTGGGGAGGGTTTTTTGTTTGTTGGTTTGGTTTGTTTTCTTTTTGTTTTTTGTTTTTGTTTTTCCTTTGAGATTCAGAAACCAGATGAGGTGAAAATGTCAAGTTCCCTAAAGGAGACTATTTTTTTCTTATATGTATGAATTTCAGTCTCATACACGATCTAAAACTGTAACTTATACCGAGTTGTAACAAGTTGTTTTGTTGTGTTTTAAAGAGAAATTGTTAATATAAATGTTAATCCAAAGTGTTCAAGAGCTGTTTAGGAATATTCCAAGAAAAGGAATTTTCCCAGAGTAATGAGGGTTCCCTTCCATGCTGAGCACTGCAGGGACAACAGCACAAAAGGGGGGTTGGTCAGAAATGGTAAATGTGGTGAGCAATCTGGAGTCACTGAGACAAAAGGGAAGAGGCAAACAAAAATTAGGCTTTGAAATTGAGAGCCGAATCTTCAAAAAATGTTGTACAAAATAAAACAATAATAGTGGTTGACATACATGAATTTCTATATTTTTCAAATAACACAAACAAGGTGTTTTTTTCCTGAAGTATCAATTTTAGCTCAGGATTCAGGAGTGGGAGTGAAGGAGTAGGAAAAACATGACGTTCATATGAAAGAAAACAGGTACATTGAGGAGAGGAATGAGAAATTCAAAAGTTAGGATTAGATTTCAGATATTTGTAGCAGGCTGCATAGGTTTTCACCTCCCATTCTTTGGGAATAACCAACTATTCTTCTCTGCTTTTATATTGTGATGGAAAACTTGAACATTATCCATGCCAAGCTTCCTGAATATATTAGTATCTGATCCAATTACCACAACAATTATAGAAAGTAAGTGAATCAGTGTCTCTATTTGACAAATTAAAAAAAAAAAAAAATGAAGGCTTACAGGTCCAACATGATTTTCCCAGGATTATGCAACCAACAAGTTACAGAGTGGGGATTCAACCAAACTAAACTTTGCTTTTCCCAAAATGCTTTACTATATTAAGTAAGTAAATTTTTAGATAAGAGTGTAAGTCATTTGAGCCTTTAAAATATTGGAGGGCAACAATCACACACACACACACACACACACCCTATGGCAGAGGAAGGAGGCACATTTGGGCATTTGAAATTGTCTTAATAAGGGTCTAGACTATTGTAGAATTAGATCCCCTTACTAAAAAAAAGGTTAAATTAACCTTAGAAATTTTACTTTCTTTAATAATGAAGTGGCTGCCTCAGTCATTATTAATTGTTTTTAACATATATGTGATTAAGTTACATTTACTTCCAAAGATAAATCATGACAGTGAGAATATGTGGAGAGACAAATAAGCCCACATTTTTAAGCTTTAATATATTTTTAAATATACGGGGCTTCCAATTTATTTTGATATAATCAGTGGTGAAAGTAATGCCATCAAGCATTAGTAGAGGATTTTAACTAGAATCATGTGCTACGTAAAGCTGTTGGACAGAGTTTAAAGGATCAGAATGTTGAAAGATATAAAAAAAATGGCAAATGCTTAGTTGATTTTGTAAGAGATTTTAAATTAAAGCAGCGAACTCTTTAAAGCATCGCACAATGGGTAGAATGAAAATGAAAGCTAATTAACCTCAATTCTTTTTTAGTTGCACAGCTTTATAATAATCTTCCATGGAGTTCATGACCAGAGGATTACTAGACCTTGAGAAGTATTTGGAGAAGGGGTCAAGGTGGGAACCAAGGCAGCTATGTGCAACTCAACTGGCTTGCTTGGGCATGCCTGAGCAAGATGCCCACTTATGATACAGATTTAGAAGTAGGTATAAAATAAGGTGCTTGCCTACATATCTACATTACAAAGATGCATTTGTATGAATACAAGCATATGTGTGTGTGTTATAAGAATGCGAAGTAATTATGTGTTAGTCATAGTAGAGGATAGTTTGAGAGCACATTTCAGAAGACTTAAAACGTTCACACCATTTACCCCAGTATTTTCATTCCTACCAATTTATTTTAAAGACATTGTCAGAAAGAAATGTAAGTATTTATTAATACTATTGATTGCAGTATTATGATAGCAAAATATTCCAATAATCTTAATTTTCCATAGTAGAAAAAGAGTGAAATAATGGAATATTCATAAAATAAAACATGTGCAGACATAAAAATTCATTCAGTAGAAGAATATTTAATTACATGGGAGTGGAATAGTGCAAGTATCTTGTGCAAGTATGTTCATATAATACATATGTCTTTATGGAAACTCTAGGAAGAAAAACACTAAAACATTTAGGTTCTATAACCTAAATGGTGGAGCTATATGTACTTTTTTTGTTTTTGCTATTAGAATTTTGCCATTTCTTATCAAATAACATCTTTTATCTATTATGCTAAAACTATGGTCGCATTATCAACACTTGGAGAAAACAGAGCCATGTTCTAAATGAATTCAAAGAAGTATTATAAGCATAGTAAATACATTTTTAATGCAGCCAAAACTAAGCTCCTAAAGTTTATTAACTGAAGGAAATTAGCAAGCTCATTACATTACCTTAGGCTGCAAAGTAAATAGGCTTGTATCTCTTTTCCTACTGTGTTTTTATTAAAATATTTTCTTTGATGTTCTTGATATATTAATATTCTTTTAATAAAGTTGTATATCCACCAACACGTTTTCATTTATTGATACATGATATTTCTATCTCTAAAGTTGAAATGAACATGAAGGCTGAGACCTGCACATGCAGGTAATTTGAGTTCCACATGGTGGCTCCAACCTCCCAATTCCTAAAACTCTTTTGGAACTGGTTCCATTGGCAGTGTATGATTGTGCACATTTACGGGATCCTCTCCAACACCAGAAATTATCTTTGATAATATTTTCTACATCGTAAAATATACTTATTGAGATAATTTTGAAAAATACAAATGCTTTTTATTTTTTTTTTTAATTTGAGAGAGAAAGAGAAAGAGAGAGAGAGAAAGAGAGAATCTTAAGCAGGCCCCACACTCAGCACAGAGTCCAATGAGGAGCTCTATCCCACGACCCTGGGATCACTACCTGAACCCAAATCAGGAGTCAGATGCTGAACTGACTGAGCCACCTAGGCACTCCACAAGTGCTTTTTAAAAAGATAAATATCCAACACTGAGATAAATCTTCCTATTATTTTATGGAAGAAAAGCACAATAGAGAAGGAAGTCCAAAATGTTGACAACTTTGGATTTAATTTAAGAATGTGGGAGGGAGAAAGGGAAAGACAGAATTAGAGACAGAGACAGAGACAGAGAGATGAGCAGGGAGAGATGGAGAGAGAGGGAAGCAGAGAGGAGAGGAGACAGACGCTTCTCTGGGTTGACTGACAATTAGTTGAACAACCTGTCCTGGGAGTCCAAAATATACTTGATTGGAAAAGTAGCAGAACAGACATTATATAATATCCAGTAGAGCACAATATCCCTCCCGCTCTGTCTCCATGACTCTGTCTGGTGGTCTTCTAAGTCCTTGGAGAGAGAAGACCAAGGGGACCAGAAACCCCTCTTCATGACTGTTTTCCAGCAACTTATGAGTGAAGGAAGAGGGGCAGGTACCGAACACAAACTGGGTCTTTGTTTTCTGTGCTCTGAGCATTCGTTTGAGAGCAAAGTATACCTGAAGGAACAGGGACTTCTTTGGGAATCGTGACATTGATCTCCTTCCTCTTTTAAAATTTCTCATTGTAGCAAGTGGCTTCCTTCAACTTATCCTCACATCAGCTATATTTTAAAAAATATAAGTTATTAGTTTCAACTATATATATCAAAATATAAGGTGTTTACTCATGTAGTTTATTCATGGCATAATGGTCAAAATGACCATTAACATTTATTTTATTGTCCTAAATCAAGTTTATGTCAGGGGAAAAAATTGAGAAGAGCAAAAAGATCTTATACTATTAGGGAAAATAACTATAGATGGAGAATATAGCAATATTTTTTTCAGTTATCTGAACAATATTGTTTGTGTATTATTATAAATACCTTTATACATTTATTAGTACCTACTAATGATATTTGCATTGTGGCCATACACATGAAATAAAAGTCAAGGTGTTGTGTTACTTAGAATATATGAGTTGAAAATTTGATTAAATCTTAACGGACTTTGAAGTTTAAACCCATGTATTTTGTTTACATTTTATTTTATTTCTTTTCTTTTCTTTTACTTTGTTTTAAAGTTTATTTATTTATTTATTTATTTTAAGAAAGAGAGACACAGAGCAAGTGGGGGGAGGGCAGAGTGAGAGAGAGAGTCCCAAGGAGGCTCTATACTGTCAGCAGAGCCCAACTTGGGCCTACATCCCTCGAACCACAAGATCATGACCTGAACTGAAATCAAGAGTCAGATGCTAAACCAACTGAGCCAGCCAGGCGCCCCTGAAGTTTGAACTTTTTTGAACTAAAGCTTCACTGAGGCTTGGTCCAAGACCAAATACCCGTCAAAAAACAAAACTGACATTGTGTTTTGGTTATGTGAACTTGACTCTTAAAAGCAATGTTTTAAGAGATTAACACAAAAGCACAAGTTGAAGTGTAAATCACTTTATCATGTTGAGAAAAGAAAAGGAACATGCCAAACTTTTCTTGCACTTGATAGAAACCTAAAGTTTAAACTCTGTGTTCATCTGCGGGCACCTGGGTGACTCAGTCAGTTAAATAACCTACTTTTCATTTTGGCTCAGGTCATGATCTTGCAGAGAGAGAGAGCACGAGTCTGGGAGAGGCAGACAGAGAGGGAGAGAAAGAATCTGAAGCAAGCTCAGCGCCGTCAGCCCAGAGCCCAATACGGGGCTTCATCTCACAACTGTGAGATCGTGACCTGAGCATAAGATACACTAGAAGTGCCTACCTCATTGTAGCTGGATGTCACCAACAGCCAGAGAGTGTGGAGTCTAATGGACCATGTTAAGGATTTTAGGTTTTATTCTAAAGAATGATTTAACCTAAATAGAATATAATCATATTTACCATCTTTAAAAGATCAGCCTATATGACTGAAGAGCTTGGCAGATGTAGAAATGTTAGTTAAGGGGAAGCCAGTTAAGAGTCTGTCACATCAATACAAGTGAAGGATTGATTATTGTTCACACTGGGATGAGGGCAAAAGAGCTGGTGATGAATAAACAGATTCAAGAGGAATTGACATGTAGAAATGTCAGAAGTGATTGATGAGTACAAATAAGAATGATGTATGGACATCCGGATTTCTGACTTCCATAGTTGGATGGATGGTTGTGCCATACAACAAGAGAGGGTACACTGGAGGAGAATCAAGTTTAACAGTGAAGATAATGATTATTATTTTGGATATGTTGATTTGAACGGGGCTCTGGAACATAGAAATGTATGTGACATAGTAACTGGCTAAGTCCAGAGCTCGGACAAGATGTCCTGATGCTATATATCCAAATGGGATACTCTGATGGTTTTTACTTTCTGTGAAGCAAGAATCAAAGCCATCTGCATGGTGGAGTGTGAAGGGAGAGAGCCTGAGGTGGGGAGTCTGAGGAAAGCAGAGAAGTTCAGAAATGGTTATTGTGTCTTGCAGGGGAACATATTATCTAGGGTAACTGTGCTAAGAATAAGGGCAGTCCTCAACGTCCATTCAGAGGAAGGCCATAAACCAAAATATTTTAATGGAGGTTGGCATCCATTCTTGGGAACATAGAGAGCTCACATTAATAACTAGCATGGCAGTTTTGAGATTTTAGGAGGCCTCCTTGTATTGAGCAGTTAAAACATTGGAAAGTTTCCTTATTATTAGATGAATTTTACTAATACAAGATAGAGGTTTATACTTGAAAACTCACAACATGGGTTTATATCTCAACTGGTCAGACTGCCAAATGTGGCTAAGTCAAATCAGGACAGCATAAGGATATTAATGTAAGGAGCTGATGATAGGAGCCATACTAGACTGTCTTCCCTTTTGTGATTTTTCTTCTCTATCCCCCTCACTCTGTGCATCTCAAGGGTAACGTAAAAAGCAAAGGAGACTTCCTTCTCTCTCAAGGCAGCGCCAAGAAACTGATTGCAGACTCTGAATTCTGGAAGTGGGGAGTGTTCTCTGGAACACCATCTAGAAAAGAGCAAGTGAGACAGAATTAGGTAGAGAAAATGAAATGCACTGCAGCCACTTCAACAGTGTCAGCTGGTCCCACAGGGAATTCTAAAGCTGGGGCGGCTCTTCAGAGAGATCTCTACCTGAGACCAGGGAGCCAGGCCTTTGGACACTGCAATGACCAGTCATCAGGTGCCAATCACTGGGGACAGGGGGGAGAGGTAGGGCAGCTCCTGTGGCATGAGAGCAGTTTCTGGAAGGGGATACAGGCAGCACTGTTGGAGCAGCTCTCTCTTTCTCTCTCTCTCTCCCCTGCCCCCTTCTCTCTCTCTTAATTAGTCTTTAGAAATACCAATGAGAATTAGGCTTCCTATCTTCTCCAATACACATTTTTTTTAATTTTTTTTAACGTTTTATTTATTTTTTTGAGACAGGGTAGAGACAGAGCATGAACAGGGGAGGGTCAGAGAGAGGGAGACACAGAATCTGAAACAGACACCAGGCTCTGAGCTGTCAGCACAGAGCCGACGCGGGGCTCAAACTCACAGACCAAGAGATCATGACCTGAGCCGAAGTTGGCCGCTTAACCGACTGAGCCAATACACATTGGAGAAGAGGCGCCCCTCTTCTACAATACACATTAACAGACCAGGTAGCTAATGCCCCCAGGACATATGAGCCGAAATGAATCAGACTGATGGCCAACAAACTATTTTTGTAAAGGGGCAGATAGTAAATGTTTCAGAGTTGCAGGCCATATAGTTTCATAGCACATGAAATCTGCCACAGACAACACATACACAAATAAGTGTTGTGATCCAATAAAAATTTATTTGTAAATACCGGTGGTAGCCCAGTTTGGGTCTATGAACTACAGTTTGCCAACTCCTGAACAAAAAACCTGAAACAGATCATTACTAGAAAACAAAAGAAAACCATATGCAGTACACCATCTAAAGCAGAACTATTGGAACAGATGGCCCAAAATTTATCTATAAGGTATAAATTATTCTCGAGAGATAATTAAAAATGTTGGCAATATGAATCCACAAGGACTTACTAAACCCAAAAGTTGAGACATTAGATATGAGTTAAATAAGAGCATAAATAAAGACTCAATGGAATAAGTAGAAGGATGAATACAGCCTAAGAAAAAACGAGTGCACTGGAATATGGGCGAAAATCTCCCCAGAAGATAGAGGATAAAGAGAAACTATACAAAGGAAACATAACAGATGTTGCACACAGTAGTAGGTGGACCAATCACTTGGTCATAGAGTACTAGAGTACTAGAAAGGGCTGGGGGGTGTGGGAATTACTGGAAAGGAGAAAATGTTTTAGGAAATAATACCACATTTCCTGGAATTAAAGGAAGAAGGACTTCTGGTTGAAAGTCATCGCAGATTGACAGAGTTAGGTAAAAAAAGCCCATACTTAGACACATAAAAGAATTTAAGAACATAAATTAAAAAGGGGAAAATTACAGCTCTCAAAAGTAACAAAACACCAATAAAGTTACAAGAATCAGATAGACAAAATAATGCTTAAAAGAAACCAAAATGTATAAAGTCAATAATGTGATATTTTTCACGTGTTGAAGGCAAGAATGTTGAATATAAATTTTATGTGCAACCAAATTGTCACTTAAATGTCAGTGAAATAAAAACGAGCTAAATGTTTAAACTAAAAAAAGAAAGGTTTAAAACCAGCAAAAAAAAAGGCAAGAGTTTCTAAAACAGAAAGGAAAATAGTAAGGACAGGATAGAAATAATGAATGCAATAACAAATGACAAAAGTGATAAACCAAAATATTTTTTAATTAATAAGATAAATTCTAAAAACCTAATGAAAAATAGAAACAAAGATGCCAATAAAAATATGGAATAAAAGAGGTGATTTAGAAAACAACAGAAATTTTAAAATACAATAAAAGGGCATCATATTGAACAATTCATTAAAATGTTTGAAAGCCTAGAATAAATAAATGCACATCTAGATTATAAAAATAAAATATGGCCCCAAAAGATTGAAAACTTGAATGAGAAAATAAAATTAAGAAATTGTAAATGGCAATTAAGAAACAAATTTCCCTTTTTCCAGTGCAAGGCTTAGGTGGTTTTACTCTTGAGTTTTACTCAAGAAATTCAAACAATAATTAACACTTATACAAATCATAAATTCTGTCCAGCTTTATATTTTCAATGATGATTATGTAACTGTTTGCACAATTGAAAAATTAGTTGTAGCAAAATATTCATTTAAGAATGTTAAAAAAATGTAAATGCAAAAGTTCCAAATGGAACATTTGATAATTGAATCTGATGGCCTACATTTAAAAAAATCAAGTGAAAATAGAATGTATCCTAATAATACAAAAATTGATCTACACAATAATATTCTACTAATGCAATATACCAATCTACTACAAGCATTCTATATAATAGACAAAAATTAAGAATATGAAAAACAAATAAACTAGCATTCCCCAAACACTGGTTACTCTTTATCATAAGTATAATATGGTCAGTGTAATAAAGAAAGTACGGGGGGAATAAAAGAAGTGTAGGGCTCGTAAAAATTGTCACTTTGGCAGAAGATATTTCCATCTACATAGAAAGCCCACAAAATCTACAGACAGACCATTTAAAACAAATAAGAGAATTCAACAAAGTGATTTAATTAAAGATAAATTCACAAAAAATAAAAGTATAATTTTTATACTAGGAACATCTGCAAAATATCAAATATGACTGAATTTTATTATTATTGTTCATGTCAAACATCTTGGAAAAGGTAACGTTTCCTGGGTTCCATGGTTTTCAAATTAGCAAATTTTTCTGATTAAAAGGTCAATGTGTTTTTGCCATTTACAAAGAAATCTATTACAGCATATGGAAATGCATATTGTTTTCACATTTACCCAAATTGTCATTTTCGAACTTTTGAAATTAACAAGAAATGCACTAGCTAGAAGTCAAAGGGATTACTGTTAGATTTATCTTCATTATTTTTACTCAAGTATACATGACAAAGTTGTTAGAAAAGTAAGAAAAAGATAAGGCCAACCAGGGCAAAGAAAAAGTGAGCAGATATATAACATGTTAAAACTCTCTTCAGTCTACTCTGTGCTTCCTTATTTGTAATAAAAGTAGTTGCTTTTTCCTGGCAGAGTCTCTCTCCAATTTAACCCTAAATGTGCTCTGTACCTCTTATGTGTTTTTATCTTTATCATCCAGTCACTTCTTGGCCTTTTGGCTAAGATCAAGTGTAGTACCTGTTCTTACCAGTTTAATATTTTTATCACCCAGTGTACAATAACAAGGCCAAACCCTTATTAATAACAATTTTACTGCCATCCTTCACCAGGAAATATGAAGGATCCTCTGAAGGATCTTTAAGCACAAATCTGCATAATGGGGCAGTTGGTTCATTCGAAATTATAAATTGGCTCATTGATTGCCTTTGACAGAAAACTAAGAGAAAGGGAAATATGAGATTTTTAAAAAAAAATGGAATTACATCAAAATTCCTTACATTTGAAAGAGTATGCTCCATTGCTGTTGTAGGCAAATACCAGTACAATGGCTTTTCAGTAGTTGACTGACAACAGACAGAAAGAATAGAAGAGACTATTATTCGGCCTCAAGTTTTTATATTTTTTCTCTTTGGACAATTATACTGTACTCACCCTTCCCAAAGGATTTCCCATTTTAAGACCCCATATTCCATACAAGAAGTACACAGATGTAAGAGCATGTGAAGTTAAAAGAAGTACAGAATCTGGTACAGCTGGGGATAATTAGTAAAAAAAAAACAAGTTTTTGCCAAAAATAAAAGGAAGTTGGGTAGACAGAGTTTTCTTTAGCCAAGATTTGGGAGATCCATGGAAAGAGAACATATTTACAACCCCCATCTCTTTTCTTCCATCCCATGGAATCTAGCAAAAGAAATTCCATTGTATAAAACATCTTAACATCACCAACAATACTTACAGTTCAACTGAGATTCTCCTAATGAAACAGGGTTGATTCTAATAACATTTGAGATATCAATCATTTCTGAGGCTCTATTTATCTTTTCAAGCCAATTCTGAAGCTTAAACATGTCATTTGAAATTCCAGAGCAGTCATTCCGAATGACTATATCCGTTTTAATCTTTTATTTTCTGTACCTGAATTCTAGCATGTGACAGTGTAAGATTACTGTTCTATAAGTACTATTTCAGTTAGTTTCCTATAGAAGCAAATGTTCTCCTGAGTTATAAATTTAATGAGATAATGATGCTTTCATAAAACTGAACTTATCAAGATTTCATCAAATTCAACAAATGATGATCAGCATCTGCTCTGAATCAGGCAGATGGATATCAAGGGATGTAGAACTTGCTTAGAATCAATTCCTACCTGGTCTCACGTCCCTTGCAGATTAGCTAACAAGACACAGACTGTGTTTTTTCCTAATGATTAAAATGTTCCCTGGGTTAGGAATGCTGTGCATTAGATGTTGTCTGAGCTTTATATCTACCTTCCGATGGGATATTTTACCAATTGATGGACTAAAAATATTTCTAATTGCATATTTCCTTTCTGTTGCCATTGAAGCAGTGTGCACATATTGAGGAAATTAATTAATAGTAATGAGGATAACCAGTTGAACATAATTATGTATATATAAATCAGAATATTTTTAAAGATTTAAGTAAGTCAAAACAAGTTATGCCCAATCTTTTCATGAGCCAAAAGAAACTGAATTTGCTCTTGTGAAGTCAACTTAGCTTGAATGTATTTTTCATTTAATCCATTTGCTACTCATTAAACTACCAATGTATATTGACCCCGAAGTTTGAAATTGCATTAAATTATGATGTCTGGGTCAAGAGCTTGGTCCTTGATTTTTCTTTAAAACTGGAACTGTACCCTAGATATGCAAACTTTAAAATTCACAAGAGGATATTCTCACCAGTTCAGCAGAGGTTAATGAATAGTTATAAGTCTGCACCTAAGTGTAAGGTAAGGAAATGCAAGTTTTTTGTAATGTTTCCATTTTGAATTTTACCCTTTCTTTCTTGACATCCTTGTCTTCCTCTACACTGTTATCTCCTTGATTTCTAAATACTTCCTCTTCCTTTTTGATGCATTCTTCCTGCTAAGTCTTAATGTTGACATTAAGCCTAGACCTGAGACTTGTTCTTCCCTTAATCTTCAAGAATCAGGAGAAGAATATACAAAGATTTATTTAATGTTGATTTAGTGAGCTACTTACATATGTCCTCAGGGCATTTAAACTTTGTAGCCATTTCAATAATTTAACACAGGAGCCGAAACAATTCTCTAATTCTGTATCTACAATATACTTGAATATGTGAAAAAGCATTTCAATACCCAACACCATTTTTACAAATTTTTAAAGCATTTTTTAGAACATTGTTGGTTATAATTTCAAGAAAATTATTGTCAGAGAAAAAAAATCAGTGCATCTTACTCCAAGAGTGATGTTGGACAGACTCCATTAATTCCACTTTCTTAAAATATTAAGAAAAGAATATATACATCTCATTAATATTCTCTTTGAATAAAATTACAGAGGTCTTCAAACTTATACAAAGATTAGAACAATTGCCATTGTCTTCAAAAAAATATCTGAAAGTGTCTATTTTGTGCTAACCAACTTGGAAGTTTCCAAACCAAGATGTGAAATCTACAAATGCTTTTTTTTAAATAAAAGTTGTGATTTAAGAACATTTAGTTCTAGGTATGTTTCAAATATATCTATAATCAAAACTCTAGGACAAAAATCAAGGGTCTCTCATTTAAATTTCCAACAGGATCACACCTGACAATTGACATTTATTCTATTTAAAGTTCACTCATAGAACATTCCAACATCGAATACTGCTTGCTATTGGAAAAATTCCTTCCTTTCTAATGTAGCAAGTGTTCAGCTCTGACACATGCATGGCAAAGACATCCAGGTTGCACAATGATCCAAACCCTCGCCAATTCCTTGGCAGAGGACTCTTGAAACTTTACGTGCTCCCATGGAACTTGGCCTCTGCCATGTTGTTTAAAACCACACAGTCCTGACTAACTGCATTCCAACACTAAAGAACAACTCTGATTCCAGGTAATCACTCATCACTCAGGTCTTTCTCTTATCACCATCATTTGTCCAAAATAGAGACCCTCTGTCCTTTGGTGCCTCATACTGTCAGGGACAAGTTTCAGATTGACACCCCTCATAGCGCTTTAGACTCTTGGATCTTTAGTCTTTTTGCATGTTTCTCTTCCTATTCTGGATGCTTATCTTTATTAGTTAAGTTAATGTGACCAAGAGAATATTTGAATTTCTCTCAATATAAATGACAGTTTCCCGATAGGAATTATTAGTAGTTAAACACATTTCTTCATCTGCTCTCGTTGTTAGAAGGAAGGAGTTGGCCATTGTTTATAAAGCAATCTGGCTGTTCCTTTAGTAAAATCAGCCCACGTCAACTTCTGGTTCATCACTTATAATACATAAATGACATTATAGTTGTGTTATGATGGACCTTATTATCTTCTGAAGTTGACATTTATAAGTAATTCTCCTTTAAGGGAAAGGTTAAAATATATAAACTCATTTTTAATATTATTTATAAAAATATAAACATAATGCCCCACCCTAGTGAAAGGTTGACCAGAATTTTCCCTACCCTTTATCTTGAGAGGTGGAATCTAATTCCTTTCCCCTTGAACCTGGGGTGTCCCATTAAGGACTTGTTTGATCAACATAATGCATTAGAAGAGACATCCTTAGACTTCTGAAGCTAGCTCAGAAGAAGCCTCAAAGCTTTCACTAAACTTTGTAGAATACTGGTTCTTAGATTTTTGAGATGCCATGTAAGAAGTTGCACTATTCTGACATCTGCTGTTAAAGAAATGGAGAATGCTGAAATCACCTGGAGAGAGAGAGAGAGAGAGAGAGAGAGAGAGAGAGAGAGAAGGGTGGGAGGGATCCAAACAGCTTCAGCAGTTCCAGCCCTTAGGGATTTGAATCATCTCAGCTGAGGTTCCAAACATTAGGATCAGATATGAGCTGTCTTTACGTAACCTTGAACAAACTGCAGATTCATAAACAAAATCTGTAATTGCTATTTTGAGCCACTGAAGTTTTATTTCTGGGGGATGGAATGTTATGCAGTACTGGGGAACCAAAACATCTTTTGTTATCAACTACTGGTTATATGAATTTGAAATCATGAAAGTTGTTGGAGAGTTTCTTTATCTTCCCCACGTAATAATATAATTGGAGCCATTATGAAGCCAAATTGTGAAGCAGGCAAAACTTGAGTCTGTCACATCTTCTGTCTCAAATGTATATGTTTTCCACCTATGACCTTTCCTACCTTCTCTTCAGTTTCATAGAGACCTAATGTTCCCCATGGATTGCTTCTTCCTCACTTTTCCAGACAGATCCCGCACTAAGAAAATGTACTCTTAAATGTATCTATTTTTGTTCATTTGTAGTTGTGACTGGTAATTCCTACTTCTTGTTGCTTGTATTTTTTTGTCATTTTCTTTTCTTACCACTTCTGTATCAGTCCTAAACTACATTAGTCATTCTCTACCCTGCATCCAGGAGTCGTTCTGAAATGTAGATCCCATCACTAACTTCCTTCCCAACCCTTCCTCTTTCATGTATCATATATCTGCCACTGTACACACATACACACACACACACACACACAGAATGACCTTCATTCAGAGAATGACCGTTCTTCAAAAAATGACCTAAACTTAAAGTATTCTAGGTAGTACTTAAAGAATGTGTCCCTAATTTCTCTTCCATGTCTTACTTTCTCACCAATACCTTTAACTCAGCTGGTGTCCTAATGCCGGGAAATAATTAATAGCTCCTCAAATGTAATGTGTACAGTATTCTTTAGATGTCTACAAAGATTCCTTTCTTGAGTTTCTCTATTCTATAGAACTCATTGGATCTCTTTGCCTTTCCTCACATTTTTTTACTTCCAATTTTCTGCTGTCCCTCAGTAAAAATAACTATTGAAATAACGACTTCCTGAACTCCTCTATCTTAATATTGATTATGTGATCTTTCTATTTAATTCCATAGAAACTATAGACATCTCTATAATAATTCCCATATTACTATTTAATTGTTGGTGTCTCCTAAACATCTAAGTCCTTGTAGAGAGATTTCTTCACCATCCTTTAGAACCCCATTGTACCCTGGACAGAATGGGCAACAAAACCTTTGTTGGATGGGTAAATTTGTAAATGAATGATTATTTTTTTAAGTTTACTTATTTATTTTGTGAGAGAGAGAAAGAGAGAGAACAGGGAGGGGAAGAGAGAGAGGGAGAGAGAGAAAACCCCAAGCAGGCTGAGCCCAACGCTGGGCTTGAACTCATAAACCATGGGATCATGGCCTGAGCTGAAATCGAGAGTTGTACACTTAAGCTACTGAGCCACCCAGGTGCCCTGTGAACAATTATTTTTGTGCACCCATATTGAATTATGTATTAACACAAGAGAAATACAATTGACTGTCAAAATGATACTTATTTTATTGTATTAATAATATCACCACTATAGGCATTTTTTACCTTAAATGGAAAGATTTCAAAATGGATGTTTATAGGGTTATATGAACTTCCAAATTCTGTCCTTCTAAAAAAAGCCTGAAAAAATTTTCCCCTTTTATCATGAGTTCAAATTTAAAAGAAATTCCATAAGTTATCCCCTCTAACTAGACTATGGTTTATTCAGTTGTATAGTAGTATACTTTTAAGGAAAATATAAGAATCATATATAGCTGTAAGAAATTAATAAGACTTTTGGTGTTCCTAGCATTTGCAGAGCCCGCAATGATATTCGTTGAGTTCCTTCCAATAGTAATCCAAAAATAAACCTCAGTAAAGTGACCCTTGTCTCTGGCAGTAAAATAGGTTATTTTTTACGGTTGTTACAAAATTATTTTCATATTATTTAGTTACTTTACCATCAGACACAACTTGTCAAAATACAGAAGTCCCTACTGACACAATACTTTTTTTTTCAATATATGAAATTTATTGTCAAATTGGTTTCCATACAACACCCAGTGCTCATCCCAAAAGGTGCCCTCCTCGATACCCATCACCCACCCTCCCCTCCCTCCCACCCCCCATCAACCCTCAGTTTGTTCTCACTTTTTAAGAGTCTCTTATGCTTTGGCTCTCTCCCACTCTAACCTCTTTTTTTTTTCCTTCCCCTCCCCCATGGGTTTCTGTTAAGTTTCTCAGGATCCACATAAGAGTGAAAACATATGGTATCGATGTCTTTCTCTGTATGGCTTATTTCACTTAGCATCACACTCTCCAGTTCTATCCACGTTGCTACAAAGGGCCATATTTCATTCTTTCTCATTGCCACGTAGTACTCCATTGTGTATATAAACCACAATTTCTTTATCCATTCATCAGTTGATGGACATTTAGGCTCTTTCCATCATTTGGCTATTGTTGAGAGTGCTGCTATAAACATTGGGGTACAAGTGACACAATACTTTTTTATGTAGATTCATAACCTGTATAAACTGGCACATTTGTTTTATCGTTATAGGTTAATACAAATAAAATAATTAGTTCATGACTAAAAATAATGTTTATTGTTTCTAAACACAATAGTATTTATTATTTATAAAAAATTATGTTTATTATCTCTAAAATAATTTATTCAACATATTTTATGTTTAAATATTAGATTTATGAAAAGATAGTAAACTAAGTGGAAGTGTTGATTAGGGGGAGATGGAGAGTAAGCATGGAAAGGCAGGTTGGTGTACGAACTTGCACCAGAAAAAGCTGCAAAGGACCTGAAAATTGGAAATGCTCCTCAAAGGACCTTATAAGGCATTCAAGGACCTTCGAGTGCAAAGGGGAAGCATTTAAAACCAAAAGTTTCTGTAGACAGCTGGGTGACTCAGTCAGGTAAGAGTGCAACTCTTAATTTTGGTTTGGGTTATGAGCTCATGGTTCGTGAGTTCGAGCACTGAGTTGGGTTCTGTGCTGACAACATGGAACTTGCCCGGGAATCTCTCCCTCTCTCTCTGCCCATCCTCTGCTTGTGTTTTCTCTCCCTCCCCTCACCCTACTCTCTGAAAAATAAATAAGTAAACACTTAGAAAAATAAAATAAAATAAAACCCAAAGTTTCTGGCATGGCTGTTGGAAAAAGACTTGAGCAAGATAGGTCTATCCCGGAACAAGATGGCAATAGCCATCATGGCTGGCCTAAACAATGAACATAGGTATTGACACTGGCTTAGAAAATGAGTGCCAGAGCAAAGCCAAGTGTCACCACAGTAGATGACTCCCTTTAAATTTGGCTCTTGACAAATAAGAGAGAATATTCAGTGTACAAAAAAATAAAATGGGTCTGAACTGATACAACATTTCCCTAAGAGCTGGCCATACCTACTCAGAGTATTAACAATCACATCTGTCAGAAACTGAAATCTCTATAAAGCCCAAAGAAGTGAAGTTTAAATCACTCTTGAACTATAAGCTGGAATGACAGAATCAGGCATCCAGCAGCCAAAGTTAGAATGAGAGAAATGGAAAGAGACAGGGTGCCTATAACTCCTCATTTCTCAATATAATTAAATTTTGATTAAACTATAATAAGGAAATTATACCGCATTAATTTGGAATCCCCTTCCTTTTTCTTATATCTTCAGTGGGAATTTATTTTGAAATCTATTCATAACTTGCTCCTAAGTGTTAAAGTGTCACTGTGGCCAGAAGTTACAGGGACCAAAAAGAAATTCTCATTCTTTTTATATTTAAGTTTGTTTATTTATTTTGAGAGAGAGTACAAGCAGGGGAGGGGCAGAGAGAGAGGGAGAGAGAGAGAACCCCGAGAACTGGCAGTGCAAAGCCTGATGCGGGGCTTGAACTTATAAGCCATGAGACGACCTGAGCCAAAATCAGGAGTCAGCCGCCTAACCAGTGCCTAATACCGAGATGCCCTGAAATTCTCATTCTTGATGCCAGAAAAGCCTGTAAGCTGAGCAAGGTAAGTACAAATGTAGTACAGAAGAAACAAGTCTAGGAGTGGATGGTGATCCTTTTCTACACTTGATCTTCCTTCACCTCTTATGACATATGTCAATTAGGGATAGGATAGTACAAGTCATTCAAACCTACTATACCTCAAGCTACAAAGAACTGCACTCTGGTTATATATGTATTTTTAACATGTATTTATTTATTTTTAGAACATGACCAGAGGAGGGGCAGAGAGGGAGACACAGAGAATCCCAGGCAGGCTCTGTGCAGTCATCGCAGAGCCCAACGTGTGGCTCAAACTCATGAACAGTGAGATCAGAATGTGAGTACAGATCAAGAGTCAGACATTTGACTGACTGAGCCACCCAGGCACCCCTGATTATACTTTTGATTGCTCTTCTAATTTTGTCTTGAATATCATTTTCTACAAATGGAATTACAGAATCAAAGCATGTAAACATTTGTATTGCTTTTGAGGCACACGCTGTGCCAACCATGGTGTAGGTCAATAGTAAGCCTTCGATAAATATTTGTGGACTGAAAAACTGAGTGATACAAATGAGTTGCAATTTTGTGTCAATTACATATCCACAGCATAGTCATTTTCATTAGTACAGGTAACCTAATAATAAATATTTCAAATTCCACATGTCCAAACCTGAGTTCAACTTTTTTTGACTAAAATATTATCCTGCAGCCTTTTCCGTCTCAGTCATTGACAACTTTATCCTTCCAATTCCTCTCCCTTTAAAATACATATTTCTGGATTCAATCTCTTTTCACCACCGTGGACCCAGTCTCCATCATCTCTCACTGAGATTATCGCCATGGCATCTCGCTTAGCTTTTGCCTCCACCCTATTCAACCTACTCCTGGCATAGAAATTCCAGAGAGATCGCCAAGAGATCCAAGTCAGATCACGGCCTTCCCTCCATCCAAACCTTCACTGACTGCCTCACAGTGGCCTCCAATGCTTTAAATGATTTACCTGTGAGCTAGAAGGCTGAATGACATTATTGAATATCCATGCAATGATGTTCAGATAAGAGAAATAAAAAGGGGCAGTGTGCTCTGTAACTCAAATGCTCCTCAAATAATTAGATTTTGGTTAAAATACAAGAAAACTGTACTTGTTTAACTTGGATTTCCTTTTTCTTTCTGCTCAGTCTGTCTCCTGCTACTCTCTCCTTCCCTCACTCCTCTAAAGATACGCTGACTTATGACCATGCCTTAACCACGCCAGTTTATTTCCAACCCAGGTCCTCGAACTTGCTGTTTCCTTTTACCTGGAAACGTCCTCTCCATAACTGTCCACATGGCTCATTCCCTCACTTCTTTAAGGACTTTCCTCAAATGTTACCTTTTTTGAGAGGGCTTCTCTGCAACTCTTTAAGCCTCCCCCATATTTAGCATGTCTTATCCCCCTTTATTAATGCTTTATTTTTTCTATCATATTTATCATCATCGGTCATATTATATATTTAATTTTGTATTTTAATGTTTCTGACCCCAACAGAAAATAAACTATATCAGTTCAAAGATGTTTGTCGCTTTTATTAACTACTATAGCCCTAGAATCTCATGTTAACTACTAACCCCAGAACCTAGTGTTAACCATTACAGTGCCAGAATCTGGTTATTAACTACTAGCCCCAGAACCTAGTGTTAACCACTGTAGCCCCAGAACCTAGTATTAGCTACTATAGCACCAGAACCTAGAATGATGCCTGACGCATCAGAGGTGCTCAGTGAATTAACGAACATCGGAACAGTCTAAATGTTACTGTTCATCCCATTTCTACACACAAGGCAATAATAATTCCTTTGATTGACCCATAAAGCTTCAGCAAGGCTGACCTCTCTTCCCAAAGAAGCAATCTCAAGGGCTCCAGGCTGACAAACAAAATCCTTTCCTTACCATCCCCTCCTGCCTTGTCACCCTTTTTTTTTTTTACCCTCTTCCTTATCTTTCCTTCTAATGAAATGACTTGCTTAAATTCTATCCAATCCAAAGCCCACAAAAATAAGTCAGAGTTTTTCAGATAGTTAGAGTCTTCTATTTTGGAACTTTACTTGTACTGCTGTGTATTTCTTTCACACAACATTTTAATGAAATATTTACCTGCATATCCCAAGTCATCTTCTGCATGAACATTTTCTGCTTTGAAGTACATAAGAATGACTAGCCTCTGTGGCCATTCAAAAAGAAAAAAAGAGAAGAGAAGAAACAAACACATTGGAAACCAGAAAAGCTTATTTGTGCATGGTGCAATTTCTACCACATGGTTTCCATATTTTGTGTTATTATTATTTTTTTAAGCTATAACATGGAAAAGCCTATTTTGGTGTTCCATTATATCATGGATTTGGTTATACTGCCCACCACATCATATTCCTGGTGTAAGTATAACACAATTCTTAATGGTCAAATTATTTTCTAATCTAGACCTATTTATATATTGGCTATGCCTCTGAGAGGATTCCTCTTGGTTCTTTTCAGCACTAGGGAGACACTGTCCATACATTAAAGATTTATTAGTATTACCATTATTTCTCCCATTATATACCCCCAAGGAAGAAGGATGATAAGGCACACTCTTTATTCCTCCATACTATAAGGGGGGGGGGGGCGCCTGGGTGACTCAGTCATCAAGCATCTGACTTTGGCTCAGGTCATGATCTCATGGTTCGGTTTGTAAATTCCAGTCTCACATCAAGTAAGCCGGAGTCCCACTTCTTTGGGTGAGCTCAAACCCTGCCTCGGGTGAACACGAGCCCTCTCTAGGGTGAGTCTGCTTCTCTCTCTCTCTCTGTCTCCCTCCCTCTCCATCTCTCTCTCTCTCTCTCTCTCTCTCTCTCTCTCTGGATTTCTCTCTCTTTGTCCGTTGCTCACTTGTGCCCTTTCTCTCTCACTCTCTCTCTCTAAAAAAAAAAAAAAAAAAAGAGGAGGGAGGAATATAGAGGTGCATACATTCAAGAACTGTGAATTATCTTGAGAGTCTATTTGAAAGGATGCAAAATTTAAGATCTTTTACAATTTAATCCACTGTAAAAAAAATTTCTAAACATCCATTTTGGTCATTTTAAGTTAAGAAGACGTCCATGGTATTTGTCTTCAACTTTACCTAGGACAACAAGGGACGGTGATAAATCAGGACAAGAAGGGATTTACCAAATTTTTTTGCTGAGACATAATTGAGGACTGAAAATATAAGACAGGAGGAAAATGAGAGCAAGAGAGAGAATAGACATCTCATGGATATAGATATACAATGGAATAGCTAATGAGTATTAAATAAATCACTCACTGTGATTTATGTGTCAGGCACTGCATAAAAAACTTTATAGGCATGATTTCATTTAATCTATACAATGCCATGTGAGGTGAGCACATGATTATCTTCTTTGTAATGAAAAGGACAGTTAAATATCTTGATCACCATCACAAAGCTAATTAGTAAGTAGTGGAACTGCTAACCTAACTTTGGCAATCTAAGATTCTGCTCTTAGAATACCTACTATGAGTATTTTTAACTTTTTTATTTAAACTATCTTTGTTCTTTATGTTTCTCCCCATGGTGCTGAGCAGTAAAATTTTGCAATGCAAAGAGTCTACATGGTTTTCCTTGGGGACGATCAAAAGGTGGGGAGTAGGGGGTTAACTGCTTCCATAGTCTGATTGTGGAGAGGGGCCACAGAGGAAAGACCAGCCAGCTGATGACTGTATGAAAGAAGAAAAGGGGCGCCTGGGTGGCGCAGTTGGTTAAGCGTCCGACTTCAGCCAGGTCACGATCTCGCGGTCCGTGAGCCCAGAGCCCCGCGTCAGGCTCTGGGCTGATGGCTCGGAGCCTGGAGCCTGTTTCCGATTCTGTGTCTCCCTCTCTCTCTGCCCCTCCCCCGTTCATGCTCTGTCTCTCTCTGTCCCAAAAATAAAAAAAAAAAAAAAAAAAAAAAAAAAAAGAAAGAAGAAAAGGTGGGTGATACTTTTTTTGTAAAGCTTTATTTTTTTTAACTTTATTTATTTATTTTGATAGAGACACAGACAGGTGAGGGGGGTAGGGTCAGAGAGAGGGAGAGAGAGAGAGAATCCCAAGCAGGTTCCGCGCTGCTGGCACAGAACCTGATGCGGGACTCAAACCCACAAAACTGTGACATCGTGCCCTGAGCTGAAACCAAGAGTCAGAGCCTAACCAAATGAGCCACCCAGGTACCCCAAGGTCGGTGATACTCTTAATTTTAATGGAAAAACAGAAAAAGAAAAGAGAAAAGAGAAAGTTTGCCTCGACCTTAAGGACTTTCTCCACTATGTAATAATAATAATAGTCCACACCTTGTTTTTATCCCTCTTTTGAAAATATTAAAATGTATTATTTTTTTTAATTTTTTTTTAACGTTTGTTTATTTTTGAGACAGAGAGAGACAGAGCACGAACAGGGGAGGGGCAGAGAGAGAGGGAGACACAGAATCTGAAACAGGCTCCAGGCTCTGAGCTGTCAGCACAGAGCCCGACGTGGGGCTCGAATTCACGGACTGTGAGATCATGACCTGAGCCGAAGTCGGACGCTTAACCAATCAAGTCACCCAGGCGCCCCTAAAATGTATTAGATTTTTAACATCAGTTATTACTTGAACTTGAAAATATTTCTGAGATTAACTGTGGGAGGATTGAGGTCATGACATGAATTCAGTCTCTTACTTGTAGTCATCTGGGAACTTATATGTTCCAATTTTTTTTTATTGTCATCAACTTAAAATACAGATATACACACTGAAACACTTACTGAAATTTAATGAAGAGGAAAGAAAGAGAAGAAAGGACTGCAGTTCAAACATTTACAGTTTTCTCAAGAGCTTAAATAATTCATGAACCCAAATTCTACCAGTATGTGTTGCACTCCAGTAAATTTTATTTGAAAAAAATATATATGTAAACATTTATTTATGAATACTTTGGAATAATCAAATTAGACTGAGGATTATTTGGTCTGTTGTAGACTCAATTATTTTCTATTAAACTACGGGGTATAAGATGTTTTGCCCTGGATGCTAGCTATTATATTGTTTGAATTCAAGTGCTGGGACCTCTTTAGTGTAGGAATTAACTTATAAGTGGGTCATTTAGCATCTAAGTAATCAGCTCAAATGAGCACCTGTCTTACCTTCCCCTTAGTTATAAACTGCTAAATTGAGGACATCATATATCATCAATAAAAGCATTTGAGCCCATGTGTTTCCCAGTGAAAACAAATGTCAATTTGTGAGGACATAACCGTGGTTTTCTATTTATGAATCCTAAAGTGAAGGGATGAATTTTCAGTCTTCTTATTACACTTTGCCTTTTTTTTTCCAGTCCAGAATTACAGAGGAATTGTAAGACAGTTAAGTGCTCTATAGGGCATTCAGGTGTGGCACTGGAATTTTAAAACAGTTTAAAGGCATTTTTTGAATAGTACTGTACTGCAATATAGCTTTTAAACTCCAAATGGGCTTTAAAATCTTTTATGGAAAATTCCCAAGTCGCCACAACAAGATAAAGCTCTGCTTTCTTTGGGGAATATTTTTGGGAAAAACAACTCAGTTTGATTTTCGTGGGGGAAAAAAATCTAAATGGTAGTATTGCTGTTTAAACTTTGCCACATTTCTTTTTGTGGGGGTTTTGAAGTAAATGAACGGGTCTATGTAAACATTGTGATTTGGCCTCTCCTAAATGTTAGAAAGAAGCAGTGTGGGAGTAGTGACGTACATGGGCTTTACGTAAAGAGATTTTGCCATTTTTCAAGCCAGATATAGCTTTTTATCAACAAATGGAACACAAATCTCCTGTCTCAGCCTTGGAGGAAAAAAACCCTATAATATTTAGCTGAATTATTTGTTTTTTGGGTTTGTTGACCAGAGTATTTGTATGGGATGCTACCAAAGTTTTAAATTTATTACGTATTCAAGTTAATTGAATAAGTACAAGCTGTCTATAGTAATCATGAAGGACAGAACTGAGTACCACTAGGGACCGCAGAAGCAGATGTTTGTGACTGAAGGTGCAGGTACATACCTGAGGAAGTCGTTGTGCTTTCCTGTGAGATTGTGGTTATGTTGCATGTTTATGCTAAGTAAGCCAATATCTAAGAATGATTCACATTTAGAACTGTGAATACTATTGTATCTAGACAGTAGCTACATCACGAAAAAAAATTTTTTTTAATGCTTATTTATTTTGAGAGAGAGAAAGAGAGAGCACAAGCAGGGTAGGGGCAGAGAGACAGAGGGAGAGAGAGAGAGAATCCCAAGCAGGCTCTGTGCAATCAGAGCAGATCCCAATGCCGGACTCAGTCTCATGAACCTTGAGATCATTACCTGAACCAGAATCCAGAATTGGAGGCTTAACCTACTGAGCCACCCAGCTGCCCCAGTCAGAGCCACCCAGCTGCCCCAGTCAGACAAATTTTTAATGAAGCTTCTTCTGTGGTAGTTTGAAATCACTCATCAAAGATGCGATTTTAATTTGCCGGTAGGCTTCCACTCAAATACATTAATCTCTTCTCGACTTTCTGTATAATTCTCTGTTCTTTCAGTACTGTATCTCGGTCCTGTTAGTCTTCCATTTCTGTTTACTAAGACACTTTCAGTTACCCCCCAGGCAGACCAGGACCCTTTCTACACACTCTTGAAATGTACATGTAATGCTTTCGCAGTTGATTATCTGGAATTGGTCATGTAAAAAAGGGTCACTGTCAGTAGTACAGCTCATTCCAAGGGCCAGCTACTAACGTGAGTCTGTTTGAGAGTCCTTTTTTGGGCATTCACACTCAATTTCTTAAACAATGATGTCAGCATTACCCTAGAGACAAAAGGAGAAAAGAGCATGCAGAAAAGCCACATAAGGTTTATTCCATGAGGAATTTAGACATTCTTAAAACAAGGTAGTTGTTCTTCTTTGAAGAAGCCAACAGAGTAGAACTCCAAATTCCATCCACTAGGCACTCCAACTATGGGTCTTCAAGCCAGGCATTACTTACAGTGAGATGAAACACCCCAAATCATGTAAAACAACCATGAAAGGGAAATATATGTAGCCAGAAAAGAAGGATCGTTTTAATGGCTCTTTACAAGATAGACTGAATGTCTGGTTCTGCATGTACTTTTCTTTTTTTATCTCTAGGGTAATGCTGAAGTCATTACTCAGATGTCTGAGTGTGAATGAGAAGGACCATTTCACACCAAAGATTCCCACCCAGTCTGTCATCTGGCAAACAGCTGGGAATGCTTCTTGACGTCTTGCTTTGCAGGACAGCAATCATCTTTCATCACTTGTCAGTCCCAAAATGTCTCGTCATCTGCCACTGGTGATTCTGGCAATCAATGGCCAGTACCTCTGTGCTATCACTCTGGCCTGCCTAGAGCTCAACACTTCAAGCTGTCCTGTTGCTCAGATAGGGGATAGATTGACTAAAATGAATTTCTAGAGGTATTGTCCACACACTGTCAGTAGAGATAAGAATCCAAACTACACAGACCAAAAATAAAGGGGCGAGGTGGGATAATAAGGATCATCTTTATGTCGGGACTTAAATACATGCTCCACTGGCATATGTCCCTCTGTAAGAAAAGAAGCATTTAACTTGTAAAAGATATTGGTGATATTGTTGGGTTAGATAAAGAGCCGCAAAGAAAACGGAAAATTTTCAGATGATGCATTTTTCATTTAGCAAAGTCTGTTTTTCTACTAGGGAATATTATTCAAATATAGGTGAAAATCAAATTGCTATTCAATGGTTTTTTTCTAGGAAGGAATGAGAATAAATAATTGAGTCTTGAACATAATGACATATTGTTTAATGAGAAAAATGTAAGGGTTGACTGCAGGCAGTGGTCTTGACATAAATTTTTCCCCCCATTCCTGGAATTATTCTTGGCTCATAATTCACTGATGGGTCACCTATGAGCAAATAGTTGCATAATGGTGAGCGGATCACATGTGCATATTTTGAAGCTTTTCACTTTTATTTTCCTTGGGTAGTAATGTCCATTGTTCACATCCCAATTGTTCATTCAGTTTAGTGAAAGATGAGAGAAGAATTGTCCTCATACCTTTCCTCTAAAAATTTGAAAATTGGGGCACCTGGGTGGCTCAGTCAGTTAAGCCTCCAAATCTTGGTTTCAGCTCAGGTCATGATCTCACGGTTCATAGGTTCGAGCCCCAGGTCAGGCACTGTGCTATCAGTGCAAAGCCTGCTCAGGACTCTCTCCCCCTTTCTTTCTGTCCCTCCCCATCTCTCTCTCTCTCTGTCAAAATAAATAAATAAACTTAAAACATTAAAATTTGAAAATCATTAAGGTCACAGGATAAATCCGCTAAAAATATTTGAATAGTATGAAAATCATGTTTATTATAGTGAGAAATGTTACAAATGGAATTAGATGAGGCATAGATAAAAGATTTGTTTAAATCTAACATTGATCATGAAAGTACAAATGCCAGGCAGCAAAAGCAATTTACGCATCAGCTTTGTCATTATATTTGGAAAAGGTCTTTGATGATTACACAGCAAGTCTCCCAGAATGAGTTCCTTTCAATTCAAAAAAGTGAGGCAATTTTAAAATTCTCATTACGTTTTGAATTGGTCATTTGCAGGTAAAGATCAGCTATAAATATCAACATTTTATTGTATGAAAATTTGTATGTGTACGTTATAATGCAACATGTTTCTTCTGATGTGCATTTGGCCCACAAACAGACTTAGGTATCTACGTGGCTTATGGATAAGCAGTTAGTATGTATATGTCACAACACAAGTTGTATGGCTCGCATGTTTTGTGAATTTCCTCAAGCTGAGGCTAACCAAGGTCAAACTTCAAATCTAAACCTTATTCTCACATCCATTTTGAAAATTCTGTGCACACACGGTGTGCGCGGTGACTAGGAAGGCTGGAATGTGTAAGTAAATTTATGTACGCACAGAGGTATATTTTGCGTGTGTACACATGCCACGTGTGCGTTTGTGTTTATTACTTCTTTTTTTTTTTCCTTGCCCACTCATTATGCTACCAGATGGGAGGCCTACAAGGGTCACATCCTACCTCTGTGGAGTCTCAATTGCCAATACTTGCTATGTATCCCCTGGGGGTGCCTTTGAAGGGTCACCGGGACCTACCCCCGGATGCGGAGATCCGTCAGCATCCACCTCTTTCCACTCAGCGTCTACTCTCCGGGTAGGCGGCTGTGCATTCCTCACCTGGACTGTCCTGCCCAGCAGCCTCCTTCTCAGGTTTATTGGTAAAAGCTCTCTCATGCACATTCCACAGCCTGCGAATTGCTCAAACCGAAAGTCCTGCACAGATGGTACCTGAATAAGGGCAGGCACGCACCTCTATTTCCTGGACAGGGACCCGTGGTCTGTTCTCCAAGCCATCCTCTTATTATGGTTTTTGAAGTATTCTCTCACATCGGTTTCTTACCAGAGTTGGATTAGGGAATAAGAAGCTTTTTCCCACTTTCTTTTAGGCAGACAGTTACCTTCAGAGAAAGCGATATTAGCACACTCTTGGTGAATCCAGTATAGATTATTCCAGTATGTCTATAGAATATATGCTTACTTATCAGTAATATCAGCAATGTTTTGGCTTGCCTGAAAGCAGAGATAATGGGTGAAGTCTTTACTTACCTATTAGAAAGAAAGGTAGGTGGAATAGCAACACACACACACACACACACACACACACTCACCATATATGCTCTATGTTCAAACACTATGTCAAACTAAAGATTTTTTGTGCTGATGATTTGATGCACATTGTACATTATTTGTGTCGTGTAACAAGTTTTTATTTCAGAAACTGGGTAGATTTAATTTTCTTTCCATTCTACACGGCTGTTCATAAGAAACAGAATAAATGGAAAACGGGCTGAAACTTTAAAACTGTAGTCTCTGTATTCCTTCCCTGCCCTTCCCAGTCCCAACCATACACACCAAAAAAGCAAAGAGAAAGAGAAAAATGAATTAGAGATGATCGGTAAGTGGAAAAGAGACGGGTTCCTCCTGGCCAAAGCTGAAGTCATTTTGAGTTAATTAACCACAGCTCTTCACTAAACAAAGATGGCACGTTTAGTCTTTAAAGCATTAATTCTGACTTTTTCTATGCTCCCTTTCTGTTACTTATTTCCCCATGAGTGGCTAAAATAGTTCGGCCTATCAAACTCCAGATCCACTTGGAAAAGGACCCCAGGACAATTGCTCCTAACAATCTGCCATCTTCCCTGGAAGTTTCCAGTGAGCCGAGATATCCTCACTCAGCATGAAGGACACACAGACCCACGCTATCATTTCTTGTTTGTCTTTCCAGTCTCATTTTCCAGCCTGTTTCATACAGCAGCTATTCAAACGTTTTTTGGATGCTTTCATCAGCTATGGCTTCCAAAAGTTTGGTTAAAATAGTAAGCGGGCTAAGCAAGCAAGATGTGGGCCTTTTCATTTTATTGGGCACACCAGCCATTTATGCCCTATCCCCCACTTTATTCTCCTAGCACCAGAACGGAGCCTTCCCTGGATGGGTATTTGGCTGTCTGGCCAGAGGCCGTTTCATGCATGCCACACATCTGTGGTCTTGGAATCTGAAGCCTTGCCTTCATTTCAGGGGATCAGAGGTATTTCTGCCCAAATTCCAGGAGCTGTTTCTTTCCTTTCTGTTCTTTTCTTTCACCCTTTTTTTTTCTTTTTTACAATTCCTGAGAGCAATCTGAGCTACACGTTTAGCTGATCTCCTAGAAAATACATCAACAACAGCAGATTTGGAGGCTTTTAATTCATCTCCTGGCTCCACTACTGACTGATTATGATTTTGGAGAAGTCATTTAAATTCTCTCAGCTTCTATAACCTTATGTACAAAAATGAGCCCTGTTGTAGGCTATTTGAGGGCACTGGTTTATGTATTAGGATTAATCTTAGGTCAGTGGGCCCCTCATCTATGGCTGACCAAGACGCGGGTCCATGAGCTGAAGAAATCCAATTCACTATTGGAGGGCTGCTTTTAGGCTAAACTGGTCTCTACTCTGAAAGCATCAGTTGGTGTCCTCATATAGGCTTTTTAAAGGATCTGAAAAAACAGCAATGCCTTTTTACGGCCCCTGTCCATTAAAGCAACAACAACAAAATTATGATATCCATAATAGTGGTGGGTTAATATTTAAATCTATAAAGCAACATTCTAGAACTCCAGAACTTTTTCCTCTCTAAAAGCTAGAGATTGTACGTGCTTATCTTTACAAGCAGAGTTCAATAGCTTCCAATCTCTGCTCACAACCTGGAAAATGTTATCATATTGAAGGCCCACAGGGAAAGGTAGTTTTAGGACATACCTGTGACGGTTTATACACACAAGTCAGTCCCTTTTCAAATGTCATTCCCATTAGTATCTTATGTCAGAATACAAGTGAAATGAACACACTGTAACCTAGTATTTTAAAAGGTTATGTTGAAGGAGTACAGGAGCTTAAATTAATTTTCCCTGTTCTTATCCAGTAGGCCTTTGCCTCAATAGGATTTCCTATAATTCTATCTTAATCCTTGTCTCTGCAGATGAACCAAACAGACCACAACATGGAACAGCCTGCCAAAGTGGCTCCCTGCCAGCAGCCCTTTCTACCCTTTAAGAAAGACTTCAGCTTAATGATTGTACAGTGATCCAAATCAATCAAGAAAGCAAAGAGCAGACGCATATTTTATTATGCTCTGCAAAGTTCTATTTGTTTAGCCATGTGCAAACATCGCCCTAAAATGGCCGCAAGGTTAGAACATTAATCATTTACTAGGTCTATTCAATTCTTAAAATTAATATTAAGAATAAATCATTTTAAGGAATTTTTCTATATATGCAATATTAATTTGGGATATTTGGAAGAAATTGCACTGCTGATCTGTGGCTTGACACTTGATATAGGCAGAGAAGTAGAAAATTATTTAAAAGGTCTAATGGAATCCATCGTTATGTTTTTGAGACTATGAATTAGCCAAAGACTGTAAAAGTATTTTCTACAATACCAGTTAAATGAAGTATAAAAGTTAAATGAAGGCTAAAAGCCCACACAATGCTGTCTTACCCTAAGCATTGCTCTGGATTACTGGAAGCCCAATATAGACGTTCAATAAGTACTTCCTAATGAACTAGTTTACTTGAATTATTCTTGCCACAATCTTCCTTTCCCTACATTTTGGTTATTGTTGAAGGGCTAGAAAATAATGCATTATTTACTTGGGGGCCAATATGTGATCATACTGTGTAAAAAGTATTAGATGTTTATTAGTTGGACATATCACCATAAATATTATTCGTAATCTATATCACGGAAGGAAGTTTGAGCCTGACTCTCAACTTGATGGAATTCTGCATTACTGAACTTAAATTTTTTTTTCACTAGAAAATGATTCTGTCTCTAAATATCATGGCTAAAATCACCCAGTTGAGGGGCACCTGGGTGGCTTAGTCTGTTAAGCATCTGACTTTGGCTCCGGTCATGATCTCGTGATTCGTGAGTTTGAGCCCTGTGTAGGGCTCTGTGCTGACAGCTCAGATCCTGGAACCTGCTTCAGATTCTGTTTCTTCCTCTCTCTCTCTGCCCCTCTCCCGCTCATGCCCTGTCTCTCTCTTTCTCAAAAATAAACATTAAAAAATACACACATTTTTAAAAAAACACCCAATTGAGACTCGATTTTTATCAACAAAAGAATGAAAGGTTCACAAAGAAAGTATTGTCCTTTTAAGAGTTCACACAAGACTTAGAAAATGCAACATATCTTATTTAAATTTGAAGGTTGATATCCATTCTACATCTCTCCATATGGACCTTTGTCAGGGTTTGAATGGATAAAACAAATGAAAAATATTTACTTCTAAATCAAGAAATTATTACTAAAGCAGGAATGGGTTCTCTCTTTTACAGTCATTACACTCAGTCACTTAAATATTTACCAAGGAAAAATACAAATTTTACACTTTCTCTATTGTGACTTTTAAAGGATGAGATACAACCATATTGCAATTTAAGAAAATAAAGTATACAAAAATAAATTAAATCAACTAATGGTACTATCTTTAGCTTTCAACTTCAGCCTATGAACTGCAGGCTCCCAACAGAAAATTCTCTCAGGATGCCTGGGTGGGTCAGTCTGTCAAGAATCTGACTTTAGCTCAGGTCATGATCTCCTGGTTTGTGAGTTCAAGCCCTGGGTTGGTCTCTGTGCTGACAGCTCAGACCTTGGAGCCTGCTTCAGATTTCAGGCAGTCTCCCTCTCTTTCTGCTCTTCCCCCACTCACACTCTGTCTCTCTTTTTCTCTCAAAAATAAACATTAAGGAAAAAAAAAAGAAAATTCTCTCAACTTCTCAAGAGCTCACCTACAAATAAAAAATTTCTAGGTTTGTCCTTACTTTGCTCCTATTACCTAAAGAGAAGATAGCTCTTGGAAATTTTGCTCTGAATTTAATTTCTGGACAAATTACCTGTCTCTACCCTTTTACTGAAACATCAGCAGGTGACATTACAACCTAATGGTATTAGAATAACAAAAGTTATTCAAAGTAGTTTCCATGAACATCATTTCTGGAGGCTTTTAAATTTCTGCATCTTTGGGGTCCCTGGGTGGCCCACTCAGTTAAGCATCTGACCCTTGATTTTGGCTCAGGTCATGATCTCATGGTTTATAAGTTCAAGCCCTGTGTCAGGCTGGGTACTGACAGCATGGAGCCTGCTTGGGATTCTCTCTCTCTCTCTCTCTCTCTCTCTCTGCCCCTCCCTGCTTGCTCTCCCTCTCAAAATAAATAAATTTTAAAAACTTAAAAAAATAAATTTTTGCATCTTTATGCATCATGTTCTTTCTTTAGCTATATTTCTATTATTCTAATCTACCCATTTGCTTATCCTTTCATCTAATATCTATACATCTTTTTGTTTGCATCTACATATCTATATATTAATATTTATCCATATACATATTTATCAATCTATTTACATGTAATCAATCAATGGTCTGGGTTCAACCATCATTTTTTATCTGTATTCTCTATTTCTACCCCATTTTTATCCAGGGTAAATTTTTCAAAGGCTTTTAACATATTGCATACAATTCCTTCTACTCTTACACAGTGAATATTTATTCTAAGATATCTGCCAGTTTAAAATGCAATGCATATTCTAATGATTCGTGGAACATTGACATTTTGCCCCCTTCCTTGATGCTATAACTTAGAAATCTGTGCCTATACATCTGTTATGTGATTTTATGTTTTCCATTTTGTTTTCTATCTATCTGTACATTGTATTACCTCACCAATAAATAGTACACTCCTTGAAAATTGGGTCTCTTTCTATATTCTTTGGCTTTTATGTCATATAATGTCAAATACAGAATTCTAATAAAGTAAGAATTTAGTACATGCTGATTGGATCATTTAACTGATGTCCAAAAATTAATTTGGAAAAATGTGCAAGTTGGCTTGTGTTGTTGGGGCAGCCTAGATTCAAGAAAAATCAGAAAGGAACTCCTATAACAGTCCAGGAACTAGCTGATATAAAGTTGGCTTAATAATGGAGATGTGAAAATTGAAATAAAGTTGTGAATTTACAATATTTCTAACAATTGAAACAAAGGCATTACATGAGAGAATGGACCTACGGAATGAAGAAACATAAAAGATAAAAGGTAGCTTTAACTTATCCAGCCTGGAAACTGGTTAAAGAGTACCACAATGGGTAAATCTGAGAGTTAGACAAGAGAGCTAATGGTTTGGGGCATGTAAACCATATGCCATCACAGTAAGTGGATTCCATGATGGATGGAGTGTGGACTGAAAAGAAGCAGGATGGAAAAGTCATATGAGAAGAAGCAAAAGACTCAGAAGTTGGCAGAACCAGAAGAGGAGGTCAACTATTATTTAAGGAAAGCTGAGAAAGTAATATGTTTTCAGAAGGAGTAAGGAGTCGATAATAAAGAGACCAGATTGAAAGAGTTATCAAAAATGGGGAACAGCTTAATATTAGCAAGATAGCGATCACTGCCAAGCTCATGAAGGGCTATATTTCAGCTGAATGGTAGCATTGTTGTCTCCTGTTAATAAAAGAATAATAATAATGACATATCCTCCACTATCCTTTTGCTACATATGACTTTTCACATAAAATATTCTTCTCTAGAGGACCAATCAATAAATAAAGTAGCTTTATATATGAAACTGGACTCTATATGACAAAATATAAGATGGTAAAATTCATCTTATATGGTAAAATTCAATATATTGTAGTCCTCCATTCATGCTCTGAAAAATTCATATAGCAAGCATTATGGGTCTTGCTTCTAATCTCATCTCTGAATTCTTTCTTGATTAGAGTATCATTACATGTAGTAATCAGGTGTTCGGGTTAGCCACTAAAATTTAAGGAGACCCGCTGGAAGGAAAAGAAAAATGTAGTAAACCAGGAAAATTCAATAACTTTCTTTTAGAAAAATCTGACTATGGTCGGTCATATCCTCCAGCTGAATTCCACAGTTGTGGAGCTGGACAGATTTTTCACACATGGCAGAAACCACTGTCCTTACAGTGCTGGTCTGTATAGACCAGTAGTGACTCTGCCTGTGAACAATGACCCCGTTTGAATTCCAGCTAATAGGAAGAGGAAATAGGATATAAAGAAAGCATAAAACACATTTATTCATACTACTCATTCAGTTTCATCCTTCTTTGGGGTTTTTGCCTCGGCCATGTAGCAGACAAGATGCTTTAGGGCTCAATGAATCACAAAGGCAGATCCCTTCATCCACCATATCAGAATCACCTAACGACATTATTCCAGGGATAGTTTTGGAATTTCATGCCTCAAAGATTTTAATTTAGTATATCTGGGATAAAGTCTAGGAGACTATACTTTTAAAGATCTTTGCAGTCTTTTTAAGGTCTGTTGAACAGCCAGGTTTGGGAACTAATGAGTATTTTACATGCTGAATTTCCTTAAAATCTCAGGACCTTAACATTAGCATGAAACAAAGAAGAAAACTGAAACCCTGAAGAAGTAACTAACTTGCCGAAGTTTGCTGAATCAGAACTCATATCTAGACCTTGGGATTGATAGTGCTTTTCATTATACTGCAATTGCCTTCCATGGAAATAGTTCTCTGATTTTAAGTTTATCACTTTCTCAATAGACGTTGCACTGGACTATGGATTACTATACCAAGCCGCTTTAACTTTCCCGCGTTCTTCTAAAACTTTAGTCAATATTTTACTTGCTTATTGTTTTTTGTTTTCTTTTGTTTTTATTTTCGTTTGGGCATAGTTACTGTTGTTGTTTTGGTTAATTCCCCAGTGGGGCTCACTTGAGCACAACAGGGCATCTTGTGTCTTTCTCATCCCCAGTCTACTACCTGGGTGACATGCTCACAAGAGGCTCTCTTCTTCCTACCTTCTACCACTCAATGGTAATTGAACCAACCCTTCTGCCCAACCTCTTGAGCCACATGCAATGACAAATTGATTAACACCAAGTTGATAATGAGTGCAAAGGAATTAGAATAACACTTTATCCAATAAAATATAGAAACTGGGTATATCTCTAAGAGACTGAGTGGTGATAATTTTAGCTAGAAGAGCCATTTAGAACCATTTACATTTATAAAACAGCTAAAATGGGGGTGCCTGGGTGGCTCAGTTGTTTAAGATTCTGACTCTTGGTTTTCAGCTCGGGTTGTGATCTCATCATTTCATGAGTTCAAGCCCTGCATCAGGCTCTGTGCTAACAATGGGGAGCCTGCTTGGGATTCTCTCTCCCTCTCTTTCAGCCCCTCCCCTCCCCATGCTGTCTCTGCTTCTCTCAAAATAAACAAATAAACTTAAAAAAAAAAACTTAAAGACCTAAAATGGTTGCCTGGTACATTAGGATTCTCCAGAGAAACAGAACCAGTGTGTGTGTGTGTGTGTGTGTGTGTGTGTGTGTGTGTGTGTGTGTGTAATTGGGAAAGAGAGATTTATTTTAAGGAATTGGCTCACACAATTGCAGAGGCTGTCAAGTCCAAAATCTGGAGGGCAGGCTGGCAGGCTTGAGACCCAGGGAAGAGCTGGTGTTGTGGTGGGAATCTGAAAGCAGAGTCTTCAGCAGAATTTTCTCTTCTTCTGTAGAGGAAGCCAGTTTTTTTTGTGTTGTGTTTTGTTTTGTCTATTAAGGCCTTCAGCTGATTGGATGGGGTCTACTTACATTTCAAAGTGTAATCCACTTTACCCAAAGACTACTGATTTAGATGTTAATATTATCTAAAAATAACATGGAGAAACATCTATAATAATGTTTGACCAAGTATCTGGGTACAATAGCCTCGCCTAGTGGATACATAAAAATAATCACTACACCTGGTAATAGATAAGGGCAATGCATTTTTGCAAATCAAAAGGATCTGAGATTATTATTATTTTTTTTTTTTAATTTTTTTTTTCAACTTTTTTTTTTTTTTTTTTTTGGGGGACAGAGAGAGACAGAGCATGAACGGGGGAGGGGCAGAGAGAGAGGGAGACACAGAATCGGAAACAGCTCCAGGCTCCGAGCCATCAGCCCAGAGCCTGACGCGGGGCTCGAACTCACGGACCGCGAGATGGTGACCTGGCTGAAGTCGGACGCTTAACCGACTGCGCCACCCAGGCGCCCCTGAGATTATTATTAAGGCCCTATCCCCTTGACTGTCATTGTATCTCATGATTCAGTTCAATATGGAATAGGGCTCTAGTAAGACACAACTGAAGAGAACACCATGCATAGCACATAGAATTATGCTTCTTTTGGAAGGAGAGAGCATTGTTTATATCATAAGACAACTTCACAATCAAGAAGTCCAGAGCCCTACTGGATCAGTAACTCAAGTATATAATAATGGGTTCTTTTTTCTTCTTTTTCTTCTTGTTTTTTTTTTTTTTCTTCTTCTTCTTCTACTTCTTCTTCCTCTTCCTCTCTCTCTCTCTCTCTCTCTCTCTCTCTCTCTTTTGGTGAGATTTGGAAGGCAACATTATAATTTATTCCTGGTGAATCATAAATCTGAATTTCAGAGGCAAATTTCTAACAGTAGTAAACGTGTACATTTGAATGCACTCTAGGGAAGAGACCAGAATAAAACGTGAGGAAAATTCCAATCAGTACCTGATCTCTAGTTCTTTGACCAATGTCATAATGTCTCAAATGCCTCTTGTCCCCATGTACATGATACCTCAGCAAATATTAAAGTGTTTTCCTTCAGTGAGCTCACAAAATGACCTGGGTCTCCCTTACACAACTTCATTCCTGTCCTGTTTATTTGTATTTTTTTATAAAAGTATTTTGAAAACATTTTATTATTGTTTGGGGCCCTTGATAGCTTGCTTAAGTAAAAGCTATGATGGATTTAATTGATATTTAGAAGATTGAAATCTGATATAGGGTATGATAATTTTCTGGATAATATTTTTGGCTTGAGTTTTTAATTTATGAAACAACTAAAACTATCTAACTTCTCTTAAGAGTGCTCAGAAAAGTCCCCAGGGAGCATCTGTCTTCTAACAATGTCTAACATTCATTCCCTTTTAATAACTGTAGGAAATAAGTCCTGGCAAGACTGGTCCCCTGGCTCCCTTGACATAATAGATGAAGCATCACCACTACTGATTAGAGCGCCTTACTTCATTCTTATTTTCTCCTCCTTCATATTTTTTGATAGGTTTAATAGAGGTTAAGTGGTGCCTGGTAGTTAATGAATTTGAAACATTATTTGAACCTTTGTCTTGGCAGTGATCTGGGACAATGTCAGGTAGTATATATACAGAAGGTCCAAGTATATTCGCTTGAAGCAACAACACAACAAAATCAAAAGTTGCACTGGGTTTGGATTTAGGGCAGAATAGAGATCTTTATTGCCATTATGCCCACACACCTCCAATGATTGAGGAAGGAGGCTTTCTTTCACCTAACTGTGAGGTCTCTTAACCCAAACTAAGGCTTACAGGTGACAGTGGTAGGCAAGGGGTCTCCCCAGTACTCAAGGGATAAATTTTGCCATAATGTTAGCTTATTGTCCAGAAACACTTTAAAATTTAATGTTAGGTAAAAAAGTGGTAACCCCCTTCTTTACATGTTAGGCATGGATGTGTTGGTTTAAAAAGCAATTCAGATAATGAAAGTCAGTCCCCAAAAGAATTAACATCCAAAAAGTCCAGGAAGAATAAGTATGTTCCCAACAGCTATGCAGAAACTGAAAGAAACAGAGAAAATGGTACTGGTCACAAACCAAACAAGTGACAAAAAGGAGTCCTGAGTTTAGGAGGTTTACGCTCTAACCAACACCGCAGTTAGAGGGCAGAAGTCTAGCCCCAGGTAGGGGCACTGATCAAAGAAAGAGGAGTCAGAATACCAAGTCAGGAATTTGGGCACAGAGGAACCAGGGGGAAGTGGGGATTCTTCTTGGAAATAAGCCATAGTAAACGGGTTTCACGCAGGGCAGAAGCCAAGTACTAAGATTGAGGCATAAAGCCAAATATGTACTATTAGCAGGATTGAATTATCACTGGATGACTCCTGAGAGAAAACATATCCCCGGGGATGGCAGCTAAATCTGGAAATCTGAGTAATATGACTCAGCAGTTGGGAGATAAGAAACAAGGTGGTGGTAGGACCTGAGGAGGCCAGAACTTGAATTGGGTTTGGAGTATTCAAGACTCAGTGAAGTAGGTCAGTGATTGTACAGGTCACTATGTAGAAAATCTTTGTTTCAACATGCTACGTAAAATTCATTTGGAAAATATTTTTTAATTATAAAATAACACTATCCTAAGTATGTTTAGGGAAGGAAATTGGCTAGTTTCTCCCCAGATATATTTGCCTTTCATCTGTTTCTTCATCTTTTGGTTACGATCCTTTAAGAGATCTTGTTACTCTAGGCAGGAATATTATCAGTGCAACATATTTTGGTGGAAAATATAAAATGGTGAGCGTTTCTTCACTCCCAAAAAAGAAAAACTGAAACATATGCTATATCTACCACATTTAAATCATCTTAATGATAGCATAACTGGACACCAGGGATGCTATATATTATGTGTAGTCATACACACACTCCCACATACATTGTTTTTTAGTTATATAGTTCTCCACTCGCTTTCCCATTACAAACAAACCTTAGTAATATATATACCCTTGCTGCCATCGTTTTTGCTATAATTTCAAATTCTATTAAAATTAAGGATGTCACAATGTATAAAATTACCCAGAATATCAAAACCTAGAATAAAGTAGGCTTTGGACATTTAGAAGAGGTCCAGAGAACTTTACAACATCTCACATTCACAGAGCATATAATTTTCTCCATAAAACATGGACAAGACGTAAAGTACCACAAAATCAAGTCAAGATGCAGAAGCTTGGCAGTTCCTATGTGGATGTCTTCAGCTACTTCCTATAACTTCTCACAAGAATGTTACAGTTTCTCATTCAAATTAGTGTCTTCACATAATTCTGATTAAACTCGAGGGTCTTTGATTGCTAATTAAATGACAAACAAGGAATTCTATAAATCTGCTCTTCAGATTTTTAATGGCAGTTTGAATTTCTTACAATTCTTTCCTTGTTATACTACCATTCTTTTAAAGCAATGCCCATTATCTTCATCACAGAAGTCTTTTTACCCAAAATAAAAAAATATATATAGTTGGTGCCTAATTTAATAATACTAGTAGAAGGTAAAGGGAATTTTTTTTCAGCATTAGCATTACCATATGTTTTATTGATGATAAATTTACTTTTTTACCATTTTTGTCCTTTTTGAAAGGATAATTCATATCAGAAGAAATTAAGATGATATAAAATCAAAGGAAGAAAATAAATGATGTTAATGTTTATTAAAGCTCCAAAAGTACATATAAATATATTAGTAGTGTGTGCTTTTTCATCATTAGGTTGGATTGTGGAAATAAAAAATATCAGATGCCATTCAAAGATGAGTTTAATATTTGTTCTTAGCTATCAGTGCAGATATATCTATGTATACCTATATCTATATCTATATAGATATAGATATATATCTCAGCTAGATATATTAGCTTTATCTCCTTTTCCTATTTCATCAAAAGTTCAAAAATTCTTTCATGACAAATGAGTTTTAACAAACTAATAATTAAGCTCCTCATAATTGGTATAACTTATTCTGTTTGTATTTCTCATTTCTCTTAAAATTATTTAACCAATATTCAATAAAATACTAGCATTTTCTACTTTGAAAGTAGAAATATTGAAAGTAATGTTAAATGCATATAATTTCCCAATTTTTAATTTCTCTTCAGGATAGAGAAACCATCTTCATTTGATATGTTGTCTTTTTTCTAAGAAGATAGAAATATAATTTAATATCATCAGTGTTTAATTAGGGATAAATACGATCAATTTGAAGGTGGTCTTAATTTGAAACTTACAGTAATTTGTGTTTTCAGAAGATCTGTCTGTGTGATTTCTGATAATATTATTTAACTTTTGTGTAGAACCTGATTTTCTGATTCAAAAAGAAAGTAAATATTTTTGGTAAAAAATAAACATGCTATTTATGAATAAAAACATATGTTCTGTGATACATATCAAGAATGAAAGCACATTTATTTTGCATTGGATAATTTAACAAACTAAATAGAAGATATAAAGAAAATTTCCAAAAGGACTAAAATACCATTGTATGTAACATGATGTAGATTGTACATGTAAACTGTTTATTTAAAAAACCCAATTAGGTTAAATTAAAAACTCCATTATCATTATGATTCCAATTATAGCAATCATAAAACAGGTATTAATAAATATTCACAACAAAAATCCTATTGTGCTAAGTTACTTATATCATGCACTATATTTTTTTTATAAATATATTTTATATTGTTTTTAACAATAACCTCCTTAGAGTATTAAATATCAGTGACCTTAAAATATTGTTAGTATAAAGGTTGTCAATAAATCATTGACATTTGTCTTCTTTGTATAATCAGAATTATCATATGTAACACTCACGCAGAGGCTGCTAATAAGTCATCCAAATCCACATTTGTTTCTTCTTCCCGGACACATGGCTTAATCATATTTCTCAGGCTCTTGCAGGTAAATGCATCCATGGAATTGATTTCTAGCTAATGGACTGTTACGCAAAAGTGATATTAATCACTTCTGAACCTGGTCCATAAAAATGCCCCGCAGGTGTTCCTCCATGCCTTTTTCCTTTCTAGCTTGATAGAGCCAAGATAACAAGAAGAACGCTCTAGAAAACCTTGTGCTAAAGATGGTAGGGACTCAATCAGCCTGGAAAACTGTTTAGAATATTGTCCCACCACTCTAACGTGGTTCCTTTCCCACTGGTATTATTATAGAGGCAAGAGATACCATTCTCTTCATTAAGCCCAGATACCTGGGTTTCATGAGTACATACATACATATATATACATATATATACATATATATATACACATGTATATACATGTATACATATATCTACATATGTATATATATATATATATATGAGTACATATATATATGAGTGTATATATATGGGTGAATACATATATGTGTATGTATAGGAGATACTTAAATATTTAGATGTGGTGAGCTCCTTAACATTTTTGAATAAGATTGCAATATACAGCTACATGGAATCACTTCAGTAACTTAAAAAAAATGCTTAGTACAATGCCCACCACATGGTGAGAACTCTCTGAATATTCTCTGTCATTATTATATAGAGGAGGATATGTATTATTTTCATTTTAAGTGTTTGGCTTAAAAAATCTTGTTGGCATCACACACACACACACACACACACCCCCACACACATTAGCATTAAAATAAAATCAGTGACCTTAAAATATACTTGGTATTCACATATGTTCTACGGAATCACTATTAATCTGTGTTCTTTAAGATAAGAATTATCAAATATAACACATAATATTTTTATCTGAATGTATGTAAAAAATAATGTAGATATTTTTTTCTTAAAAGGGATTTTTGAAGTGGCTTCTTCAATCTAGGACTTCTTAAAACTCATGCTTGTTTATCACACAAAGTGAAAAAGAACTGGAAATTTAATTAGTTACCACTAAATTATTTCCTTTTTGTGTGATTTGACGTAAATGTCTCGTGAGGCATGGCTGAGACATGCCTTCTCTTTGCCTTTGTCTTCAAGGCTCTGTGGAGGGAATTGAAGAGTGAGGCAAGAATAGAGGCCACCAATAAAATTGCCTCAGCCTTATTCCTGACTGAAGAAAATCCTTCTTCACTTTCCTCAGCTGCTTCCTGACAACAATGAGTCTGAAATCTTCTAGGATTTACCTCTTGCCTAGAAAGTAATCAATGCACCTGGGTTGGCTCTAGACTTTCCCTTTGTCCTGTTCTCAAATAGAAACACACACACACACACACACACACACACACACACACAGAGTCAAACTTGGTCTTAGCCTTTCTTTCCCACTGTCTTTGGGGACTTTGCTACACCTGCAAAAATTCTTAGATCAACTCAAATAATTAATCCATATTGATGCAACCCCTGTAGAATATTCACATTGGAGGGAACATTGGCAACCTTCAAGATTAACTTCTCATATAAAGCATAAGGAAATAAAACCCCAATGTGTTAGCTGCAAAATCACAGTAAAGACCCAATTCCCATGTCATAATCCAGTGCTCTTTTCAAATCACTACAAAATTTTCATATCTTCCCGGGCTTAGAACCTGAATATTTTTTGCTTATCGATTTAACTGAGTTCAGTAATTAGCTAAACTGAATAAAGAAGATCAAGAGAATATTGAAGACTATTGGCTATAACTAGGACATAGGGTGAGCAAGTCTGACCAACTTTAACTTAGAGATTCAACATACAGACCTAACTTAGTTGCAATCAAGAACCTGACATTAAATATAAACATACCAAAAAAAAAGAGATCAAATACATGGGAAAAATGATACCTACCTAAAAACAGTAAATACAGAGCAAATTTCATTACAGCACTTATTGATTTAGTACTTCAATATACACATCAAAAAAAACCCCACATATATGAAAAGATGAGATCTGTATTTTATCCAAGTCTTTCTGGCAAGAAGCTCTTGCTTTTAAAAACCACAGTACCTGAAACCATAGAAGGAAACAGGAACTTCCTGTCTTGTTTTTTTTTTTTTTTTCAAAACTCTCCACTAATCTTTTAATTAAAAGTGAATGATGGAGAAATGACAAGGGAACAGGAGAAACTGAAGAACACAGCCTCCTTATGTATCTGTACAACCATAATCAGTCTGCATATCTCTCGCGGAGATCTGTATTAGTTACATGGAATCTAATCCACTCTACTAAAGCTGATGCCCTCAACCACTATGGTTGGCTGTAATTCACAGTGCTTGTAGACACAAGTTGATAAAATATATAACCTAATAAAGAAACTTCTAGAAAGATTTTACATACGCTAGGATGCTAAGATTTTAGAAGGTGGCTTTATGCCAATTTGGAATTTAAATAATGAAAGAGCACTGATTTTTGTGGAACCCCTTAAACTTAAGTCCCTGTATTTAACTAAGTTTTTTTCTTCTCCATTTAATAAGTTAGCTTTTATTTTAATCATAAAAGTACTATTTTGGCAATAGTATATAGGAATATCCAGACATAGGTGATACCAACAAGATTTTGTTAAGCCTAGGACTTAAAATGAAAATAATACATACCCCCCCCCCCCCCCCCCCCCCCCCCCGTATACAACAATGACAGAGAATATTTGAAGAGTTCTCACTATGTGCTGGGCATGGTGCTAAGCATTTTTCTTAAGTTATTGCAGTGATTACATGTAACTCTATATCGCAATTTTATTTTTGAGGTTAAAAAACCCCTCAGAACTGTTAAGTAGCTCACCCACATCTAAATATTTAAGTATCTCCTTAGTCTCTGCTAATTACAATCCATTAATCTTACCATTATTCACTCTCTCTCTCTCTCCGCACTCCTGTTTTCATGTGCCTCCAAGCCCAACTTATATTTCAAGGCATTAGATTTCATTCATTTATTCAACAAATATTTATCTCATGCTTATACATGCTTGACACTCTTCTAGATGCCTGAGTTGTGTCAGTGAGCAAAATAAACAAGGGCTTTGTCCTCATCAAACCTACACACATTTCCTTACATCTAATCTCAATTCAATCACCTTGTTCTCCCTTTATCATACAACTCAGACAGAAGAAGGGAAAGCAATGTGACCATGGAGGAGAGGATTATAATGTTACACCACAAGCCAAGAAATGCCACTTATCACCAGAACCTAGAAAAGGTAAGGAACAAATTCTTCTCTAGGACCCCCAAAGGGACTTCTAGCTTCCAGAAATGTGACAGAGTGAATTTCTGTTGTTTAAGCCACCAAGTTTGGGGAAATTTGTTACAGAAGCAATAGGAAACTAATAGGCAGAGGAAAGTAAATTAAAGTCATAATTCTAAGATTATGCTCAAGATGGTTGTATAAAAACTGCTTCTTTCTGACTTTATTTCCGGTATAGTTATCAGTGTTATATTAATTTCATGTGTGCAGTATAGTGATTCAACACTTCCATAAATCACCCATTGCTCATCACAACAAGTGCACTCCTTAAGCCTCATCGCAGTTTCACTCATACCCTCCCCCCCCCCGTTCTCTAAAGTTAAGAGTCTATTTCTTAGCTTGTCTCTCTCCTTTTCTCTTTTTCCTTTGCTCATTTATTTTGTTTCCTAAATTCCACATATAAGTGAAATCATATGGAATTTGTCTTTCTATGACTGACTTATTTCCCTTAGTCTTAAACCCTCTAGTTTCATCCATGTCCTTGCAAATGACAAGATTTCATTTTTTTTGATGGCTGAACAATATTCCATTCTGTGTGTGTGTACACATAAATACTCTTACATACATATGCAAATATATACATCTATGTACATATACACATAAATGTTCTTTAAATTATCAGTATACCTACACTCATGGAAAGAAAAAGTATGTTGGCATTCTTTCACTAACCATTAATTCTCAGCAAGCACTTTATAATTTATAGCTTCTTCACTTCATGGATGAAATTAGACATATTTTGGGAAATTTTCTTTATATTAGCACTTCATAAATTATTTGCTAAAGCAAGTCTGTTGTGAGACATTAGATATGAGATCCAGGAATAATTATATCTTCTTTAACATATTTTAGTAATTTCCTGAACTGCATTTTTTGGGATCATAAATTATTGTCAAGTAAACAAAATTATTTGCTCCTGAAAAATAAGAAATGTGAATGTCTTCAGAGTGAGAGCTGAGCATATGAAAAGATTTTCTTCTTTAATAAAAATGAACTCAGGGGTGCCAGGGTGCCTCAGTCGGTTAAGCATCCGACCCTTGATTGATCCTCAGGTCATGAGCTTATAGTTTGTGGCTTTCACCCCGTGTCAAGTTCTGCCCTCACATCATGGATCCTGCTTGGAATTCTCTCTCTCCCTCCCTTTCTGCCCCTCCCTTTCTCTCTCTCTCTCTCTCTCTCCCTCTCTCTCTCTCTGCCCCTCCATCACTTGCATTCTCTCTCTCAAAAATAAATAAACGTTAAAAAATTTTTTTACAAAGAAAAAAATAAATGATGACATCTTTCAAATCAGTGAAATATATGACCTGCCCCAAACCGGCTCTATATCTACCAATCTAACAAAGATCTTGTCTGGAATTTTGCAATAAGAAAATGTCTAAATATGAGGGCAGTTAATATTTCTATCAATTCTTTAAGTAAAACTAAAATTAAATCTTTTGCACAGTGTTCTTACCTTATAAGAATACTTGAGCTCACATAAGAAAACTAATGATTCAACATAAGATAATTTATTAATAAGTTGATGTTTTATCTTGAAAAATATTTATTGTAATTGTTTTGTAACACATAGTAAAATTTCCAGAAAAACCAGGCATTGCTTCTTTTCCTTTATTTTGTTTCCAGAACTCTTGCTGTGAAGAAATCACTTAACCTTCTGATTTAGGCACCACATCGTATGTCACATTAGACAATGAAATGATCTGAAATTTACAGTCAGAAATTCCAAATTCAGTCTCAACTCCACAACTTATTAGTTAGTTGCTTAGCCACCCCATTCTTCACTTTTGCATATGGTTGGAATAACCAAAATAATGACATTTTACCTGAAAAAGTTGTTTTGGGCATCCAGTAACGAAGTATACGTAATGTCTTTGTAATTGTTTTAAGTTCTGTAAACATATTTTTCTGTGTGTTTTTTTTTTAGTTTTTATGACTATTTCACTAATCATAACAATAAAATAAATGTGGTGACAGTTGATGCCTTATTTACGGTGAGATATTGAGTAACAAGCTGTGTCTGATAATAGCATAATAATGACCTAACTTGGAAAATAAAGTATTTGTAAGTGCCCTTAAGATCTTTATAAAATGAACAGTTTTCCTTTTCTGGTAAGAATGAAATACATCAATAAATGTATATGTTCAGCCTGAAGTTTCAAAACTGTTGGAAAAACGTTCTTGCCCTTGAGGAGATAACATTGTAGTAACAGACAGACACTAAGCTAGAAGTGGCACAAAAGAAATAAGGACAATGACGACAAGAATATAGAGAAAGAAAGCCCCATCAGACAGATGGAAGGTTCAGGTGTAGATTCCTGAAGTTACATTTCCATAGATTTCATGTCTTGTGCGAAATGAAAGTCTTAAATTCAACTTGTATGTGCAGTTAGGGTAAATTTGGTGCTGTGGTAAAAATACATGCCATGGATTATGTTGTACAAAGTTTTCTAAAAATAAGAGCAAATCACAATTAACACTTCTTTTTTCTTTTACTATAAGCACTCATAAATACTCATAAGGCTCCTCAAAATTGTCTCCACATCATTAAAATTATATGTTTCTAAGTAATAATGCACAGATACCTTATTATATATATATATATCTTATATATATTATATATATATTATATATATTATATATATATATTATATCTTATATTATATATATTATATATAGTATATATTATATCTTATATTATATATAAATTATATATATTATATCTTATATTATATATATTATATATATTATTATATTATTATTATTATATTATATCTTATATATAATATATTATATATATCTTATATTATATATACTATAATATATAGTATATATAATATATATATCTTAAAAATACCTACTTCAGGGCACCTGGGTGGCTCAGTTGGTTAAACGTCCGACTTCAGCTCGAGTCATGATCTTGTAGTTTGTGGGTTTGAACCCTGCCTTGGGCTCTGTGCTGACAGCTCAGAGCCTGGAGCCTGCTTCGGATTCTGTGTCTCCCTCTCTCTCTTCCCTTTCCCCGCCCACATTCTGTCTCTCTCTCAAAAGCAAATAAACATTAAAAAAATTAAAAAATAAAATAAAATAAAATGCCTAATTCATGTATTCGCTCAATATTTATTGAGCAAATTCTATATGCCAGTCATTGCCCGAAGAAAAGGAAGATAATGATGAGCAAGATATATAATCTTTTCTCAGTGAGCTGTAATCTAGTAAGTAGCACTTCTCAAATTTTTAACGCTCATTCAAATTATAGGGGGATCTTTTATAAAATGTAGATTTTAATTCAGTTGGTCAGACTGGGCTCTAAGAGTCAATGTTCTAATAAGCTCCCAGGAGATGTTGATGCTACTGGTCCAGGAATTTCATTATGGGTAGGAAGGTATTTAAGCAGACAGACAATGAAACTAGTAATGTCCAGTGTGTGGTTGGGAAATGGAACACAAATGTCTCAATGAGATAGATGGGGAAAATGTATATACTGAAAATAGATCCTCATGTAAAAATTCGTAGTAAATAGTAAAGATACCCCTTTCTGGCTTTCTCCCACTGTGCAGGTGCTCAAGGTAAACCAAGATGGCAGATCTGGAGTTGCAGACCACCTTCGCAGAGCTTCAAGGCAAAGTTATTGACACTCAACAGAAGGTGAAGCTTGCAGACGTACGGCTTGAACAGCTAAACAGAATGAAAAAGCATGCACATCTTACAGATAAGGAGATTATGCCTGCTGAGTAACAGTAATGTATAGGAAGGTGTAGGAGAAATGTTTATGCTTCAGACCGAGGAGGTAATTCACAATCAACTGTTAGAGAAACAAAAATAGAAGAACAATGAAAGAATTGGAACAGAAAAAAATCCTACCTGGAGCGGTGTTTGTTTCTGCTGAGGACAACATCTGGGATGTGGTGATGGCACCAAAGGCACAGTAGGAAACCTCTAGCAGAAGCTTCCCCCCTCACATTCCTGGAAAGGGCAGCGGGGCCCTTGTTGGGGAATCCTCCTCTTTCTGCCCTGATGGATGTTTTATTTGGATGCTCTGGTAGCCTTATGTTATCTACTTCACCCTGATAACCTTTTCAGATTCCAACTGTGTATTTTGTATCCTGCCTCTGCTTGTCATCTCTGTTCAGGACAGTCTTCCTCCCTGGGAGAAGACCAGGGCATAGCTGAATTTAGGTGAAGTTTGGTAGCAGTCTGCCTAAACATTCCTTCCCTGCTTCCTCCCAAATGTTTCAAAACAAAATGCAGTAACAAACCAGTGGCAGCCCTATGGCTGTCTCTCTTTGGCCAGTGTCATAAAGTGGGCACTACAATCTTAAGGCTTCCTAGTGGCTTAGGGGCAGTGATGTGCTGTGGCTGACTTGTACTGGCTTGCCATAACTAATTATTAAAAAATTGTTAGAGTTCTGTTCCAAGCTAGTTGTGAAACACAGCTGTTATTAAAAATTGATTATGTAAATATACAATTATATGTAAAACAAGGATAACAAATACTCAGAACTTATCCGTTCCTAAAAAAAACAAAAACAATAAATATAGATCACCAGTATATTTGAAAAATAAGAATATTCCCTAAATATGTTCCAATTGCTATAAAAATATATCCCCACTTGAAAGCATCTAACAAAACATATTCCCAATGGATTAGAGAACTAAGCATTATTGGGAATTAAGTAGAACCATAAAAAAAGTATAAATGAACACTCAACTGATCTAGAAATGGAAAAGAACTCTTGAGTTACAAAAAGGAGTGGGGGGAAGATGAGAAAAGAAAAATAATAATATGACAAGAAAATTTAAACGTTGTGCCTCCGAAAGAAGATGAAGGGATAAATCTGTTTCTTGTCAGGACCCCCAATGAATGGTGGAAAACAACTCTGTCTTCATGGACATGGTTATATCTGGACTCCGAATTAATTAATAAAGGCATTTAGTTATGAACGGCATCCACTGCCAATCTTCACAACACCGTTGTCCTCCTTTGATCCTATATAGGCTCTTAAAATCTGCCGTGACTGTGCTCCTGTACTAAAACAATCCAAGCTAGGTACAGGCACTCAAGATGCTTGACAGACCCAATTCCACCTACTCCTCCATTATTACATTCCACTGTTTCTTTCATGACCTCCTCGCTCTAGCACTTAAGAAGCTGGTTTTTCATCCACTGTGCCTTTACCATACCGTTTTCCAAATTTATAACGCCACCGCCCTCACTTCTGCCTCTCCAAACCCAACAATGCATCTGAGTACAACTCACGTTCCACCTTTTTTGCTCTTTGGCCGAACCACTATACCGAAAAGGTCTTTACACTTCATGGGAATTTCACAGTAAATGATACTTGTGAGAACTTTAAGGAACCGAACAGGATGCCTTGATTTGAAACCATATATGTGAAAGTCCTGTAGTAAAATGTGAAGTTCGGGGTTTGAAGAACGGAGACTGTCAAAGTCTTAGCATATGACCTTGTATCTTTGTGCTCCAAATAAATAATCACTGAATTAATGCCCAGCCCTGGGGGTAAGATGCTAACCACACAGTTTTAAGTATTCGTAAGAGCTTTGCTTCTGTCGTTTTCCAAACCACCTAAGAACCTTAGAATCTTTATATGAGATTTTTCCTAAAACCCCCAATATGTGCTGATGAATTCTATTGATGTTCTATATTTCATAAAGCTAGGTAGTTTATACCACTAAATTTGCCTTCCTAGAAATTGTAAAGAATTACTGCATTTTTAACAAAAATTTTAAATTCTTAACAGAATTGTTAAACTCTGCCATGTTCCAAACTATGCATTAGGGAAACTTAAAAACTGTATTAGGAAATACTAATCTAAAAGTAACTATTATTTGGGGTGCCTGGGTGGCTCATCTGGTTAAATGTCTGACTTCAGCTCGGGTCATGATGTCACAGTTTGTGAGTTCAAGCCCCGCATCAGGCTCTGTGCTGACAGCTCAGAGCCTGGAGCCTGCTTTGAATTCTGTGTCTCCCTATCTTCCTGCCCCTCCCCACCTCACATTCTCTCTCTCTCTCTCTCTCTCTCTCTCTCTCTCTCTCTCTCAAAAATAAATAAATATTAAAAAATATTTAAAGTAATTATTATTCTTTTTAATATATTACTTTTTTACTAATGGACTGATTCATTTACCATCTAGAAAATATTCCTCTCTCTGTTATATATGCATAAGTATGCATTCTTTATGTATAATTTACATATTTACTCTCTATTTTTTGTATACATGGAGTCAACGTTCACTGTTCCATTCTTTTACACCGGTTTCTTCACTTGTCTCTTACGTAGTTTCATTCCAAGAGGGATCAGGGCTAATATATTCCCTGAGGTTTTTCATGATTGAGTATGCCATTGTTGAATATGCCATTTTGTACTTGGATAATAACTCGCCTGGTTATAATATTCTTGAGACATGCTTTTCCCTTAAAATTTGTAAATATTGTTCTATTATCTCCTGGCACTTCATTTTTTTCCATGGAGGTATTTGAGCCCAACCAGATTAATTCCCTTTGTCATTTCTTGAATATCTAATGAATTCTTTCTTTATCCTTGAAATTCAATCACTTTACCAGAATGTCATGAAATTGGTTCTTCTAATGAATTTCTTGAAAATGGTGTGCCTTTGATTTGTGGGTACTATTTTTAATTTCAGAAATATTTTCACTATTATTATTATTGTAATTATTTTTAGTACCATTTGTTGGGTTTTCACTTCAGTTACAACATTTATCTTGGTTTTGGATCAACATTTTCTATATGCCATGGACTGTAATGTCTTCTTGATTTCTTTGCTTTTCCCCCTTCATTTTATTGAGACTGCTTCTATGGCTTTCTTCGGTTGCTAATTGTATTTTCCACACTGTCTAATCTGTTCCTACGATTTCTATTTAATCATTTCTGTAATGGCACCACTTCGGTCCTCTATTCACTTAATTTTCCAATCTCTCCTTTCAGCTCATTCACACTTAATCATCTCATATTTGAAGTGGTCCCTCATTAAAATTATGTTGTCTTTAGCATGAAACATATGGGGGAAACTTTCTTCTGTTTTTATGTTTGAGTTACATTTTCTTCCAGAATGAATTCTTTTGTCATTTCTGTGCCTTATACCTGTCTTTATGCTCTAGCATTTTTACATGCTTTCCATGTTTGTTCCGTGTTGAATGTAGTCTTTTTTTAAAGGTATTTTACTTATTCTGCCATAGGGTGGGCACATTTTTGTTGATACTTTTTCCAACTTACCTGAGACCTGTTAGATTTGTGCTCAAGACTTCATTCAAGGAGCGACAGTAGATATTCTAACCACAGTCTTATAACCTAAAGCCCTATAACACAAGGGAAATTGTCAATTGAAGTATCAGTGTCCTGGTTTGAGAATTTGATTTCTGGACCACGCATAAGGCAAAGAAAAATTTCCAGATATCTAGTTATCAACGCTATGACAACCCACCCAGAAATAACTTCAATCATTAACTTCCTTATGAGAGTTTTTTTTCCCCCTAGTAAGTTCTGGTTCTCCTACTACTCATCAGAATATTTTTCAAAATATATACTTTAAAATGTATTGAGAAAAACCCTAATAGCATAAAGCTGCCTGATAATTAAGCTAAGTCACAAGTCTGCCAAAGAATTATTCCTTGTATGCTAGAGAAAAATATAAACAACAAAAGTACCCTCATAAAGTTCATTTTCAAATTACTTAAGTCATGATAGCCTGTACATTAATTGTTTGCTACATTTATGCTTAATATATTATCAATGCCAGTTTGGTCTATACTCTGAGACATTTAGTTTTTGCTTACTTTCGCCATTGTAACAAAAAATAAAATTAAGTAAACAAACTGAAAATCAGTGACATTTCTGGGATCCACCAGAGAATTAAGGCCACAAGATAAACTGTTACCCTGACATTTGAGGGGACAGATAAATGCAGAGAATCAACAGTAGACATCAGCTTACTTGGAGCAGACGTAGCAGAAGACAAAAACTAGTAAGAACATCTAAATAATCATTTTGATGAATGGCTGAAGGTTTGGTACTGGATGAGTGAAAAACTACTGATGGCCACATTCTTAGGGAGATGGGTTTCATGGGTTTTACTTACAGGAACCCCAACATGTTCTCACACTGAAAAAAAAAAAAAAGATTCCTTGGTAGCTCTTGCTGGGAGAAGAGTAAAAGTAACCATTTTGAAAAATGGTTGACACGAAGTGCCTTTTATTTTAGCTCCTATTATCCAATACATCATCTGGGCTTAAAAAAAAGTTACAAGAAATTCTTAAGGTAAAAAAGTTCCAGTCTGAGGAGACAAACAAAACAAGAATCAGGATCAGAATCAAATATTATACAGATTTTGGAATTATTATACAAGAAAATTTAAATAGCTATGAGTAATGTGTGAAGAGTTAATGGAAAAAGTAAACAATATGCAAAAAAAGATGGGTAAAGTAAGCAGAATCATGGAAACTATAAGAAAGGATTAATGGAATATAAGAAAAACTGGAAACTATATACCAGCAGTGAAGAGTGACTTTGGTGAACTCCAGACTGAACGTGGTGGAGAAAATAATCAGTAGATTTGAAGATATATCAATAAAAACTTCAAAAACTGGAACTCAGAAAAAATTGAAAAAGAAAACAGAACATATAAGAACTATGAGGTAGTTTTGAAAAAATGTAGCATAAATATAGATGGAATACCGGAGACAGAAGAAAGAATGGAGCAGAAGAAATATTTGAAGTAATCATGGCCAAGAATTTTCCAAAATTAGTGACAGACACCAAACCATAGATGCAAGAGGCACAGATAACAGAAGCAGAGTAAATCTTTTTTTAAAAACATATGGAAAAAATCATGTTCAAACATCAGAAAAACAAAGAAAAAAATCTTGAAAGAAGGGAAAGAAAAAAACTGTACGTATTAGAGAAACAAGAGTTAGAATTATGGCAGACTTCTCATCAGAAACCATGTAAGAAAGAACAAAGTGGAGTAAAATATTTAAAGTATTGAAGAAGAAAAAACCCTCCCAACTGTGAACTGCATATCCAAGGAAATTATTTTTCAAAAGTAAAGGCATAATAAGACTTTTTTCAGACAAATAAAAACTGGGGAAAGCCATCATCAGCAGACCTGTCCTGCAAGAAAAGTTAAAACAAACAAATAAAAACAGTTCTTCAGGGAGAAGGAAAATGATACAGGTTGGTGTGGCAGGCAGAACAGCAGCCCTCTAAAGAGGTTATACCTTAATCTCCCGAATCAGTAAATATGATGTTATTTTACATACAAAAGGGACTTTGCACATGTGATTAACATAGGAATTTGGGGATGGAGGTATTTTCCTAGATTATCTGGGTGGACCTAATGTAACCACAAAGGTCAGTATAAGAAAAAGAAGGAAAAAGGGGCACCTGCGTGGTTCAGTCGCTTAAGTATCTGACTCTTGATTTGGGCTCAAGTCATGATCTCAAGGTTTGTGAGATGAGCCCCACCTCAATCTCAGAGAGATTAGCACACAGCCTATTTAGGGTTCTCTTTCTCTTCCTCTCTCTCTGCCCCTTCTCTCTCTCTCTCTCTCAAAATAAATAAATAAAAGTTAAAAAAAAGAAAAAGAAGGAAATGGAGGAATTGGGGAAGGAGACATAACAAAAGGAACAGAGTTTATGGTGATATGGTCATAAGCCAAGGAATGAGGACAGGCTCCAAAAGTTGGAAAAAAGAAGGAATAAGTCCTCACTTAAAGCTCTCAGAAGGATCACATCTCTGATAGAACATTGATTTTGCCCTATAACATACATTTTAAATTTCTGTTATCCAGACCGTAACATAAATAATACATTTAATATTATGTTACCATATATATCTTTCAATTTTAAGTAAAGATAACAAAAAGGAAGATAATAAATTATTACTATCCACTAAGTTTCTAATAATTTGTTACAACAGCAGTAGGAATCTAACACAGATTTTTGGTACCTGGAAAGAGGTGCTGTTATAGTAAATACTTATAGAGAATACTTATAAACCAGCTTTGTAATTGAGTCATGGGAAAAAGCAGGAAGTATTTTTTTTTTTTTTTTTTTTTTTTTTTATTTTTTTTTTAACGTTTATTTATTTTTGAGACAGAGAGAGACAGAGCATGAACGGGGAGGGGCAGAGAGAGAGGGAGACACAGAATCGGAAGCAGGCTCCAGGCTCTGAGCCGTCAGCCCAGAGCCCGACGCGGGGCTCGAACTCACGGACCGCGAGATCGTGACCTGAGCTGAAGTCGGACGCTTAACCGACTGCGCCACCCAGGCGCCCCAAAGCAGGAAGTATTTTAAGAAACATAATTTTAAAGAGCTAGATTGCCTTGGACAGACTGTTGGTATAAATATGAATATTAATAACTGTTAGCACTTAGAAGAAAGAGAAAAACATGGTAAAGAAAGAGAATACTTACATCATCATAAACAAACTGTTGGTGGAAATGTGAATATTATGAGCTACCAGTGAGGACTCAGGAGGAAATGAGGAACGTTTTATTAGAAGTTGGAAGAGAGGGGATCCTTATTATATAGTGGCAGAAAACTTCGATGAATTGTATCTTAAAGTTAGGTAGAAAGAAAAATTCATAAGTGATAAAATTAGGTATTTTGCTGAAGATACTAACAAGAAAGTGTTGGGAGTATGCTCTGATTTCTCCTTACAGCTTATCTAGGTAAATGCAAAAAGACCCAAACTGGGAGAAGAATTGATAAACCAAAAGAATTATTTGAGAAGTTATTAGCACATCTAGATAGGAAACGTAGTTAAAATTAAGAATTTCACTGTCAGCAGCACCATCAATAATAGCCAAATTATGGAAAGAGCTTGAATGTCCATCGATGGATGAATGGATAAAGAAGATGTGTATATATACACAATGGAATACTATTCAGTGATGAAAAAGAATAAAATCTTGCCATTTGCGGCAACGTAGATGGAACTAGAGGGTGTTATGCTAAGTGAAATAAGTAAGTAAGAGAAAAACAGATACCATATAATTTCACTCATATGTGGAATTTGAGAAACTCAACAGATGAACATATGGGAAGGGAAGGAAAAATAAAATAAAAACAGAGAGGGAGGCAAACCATAAGGGACATTTAAATACAGAGAACAAACTAAAGACTGCTGGAGGGGAGGTGGATGGGAAGCTGGGCTAAATGGGTGATGGGCATTAAAGAGGGCACTTGTTAGGATGAGCACTGGGTGTCATATGTAAGAGATGATTCACTGGATTCTATTCCTGAAGCCAAGACTACATTGTATGTTAACTAACTTGAATTTAAAAAAAAAAAATACTTTTTTTGGCCAAGGAGGAAGAATAAACATTAGTATAATCTCTTTAAAAAAAAAAAAAAGAATTTCAGTCAGGAAAGCCTGATCGAGAGAAAAATCAGAGAATGTGGCTGGACATTTTTTGAAAACCTCAGAAAGTCAAAAGTTCAGAGCATTCAGACTGTCACACAAAAGGTACTTTGAGAAGATTTAGCATGCGAAACATAGATATATTCAGCCATCTCAGCAGAAGCTAGAGACAGAGATGGGATTATCTAGCAAGATCTTAGGAACCCCTTCTCCAGTAAATCCCTATTACATATAAAAGAGATTCACAAGGTTCTTGATAATTTTACTTCAACAGAAACACTGGCACATTAACCTGAAAGACACAGAAAGAATATGAAGTGAGAGAAGGGCTCCCGAAATTCTACAGGCAGAAAACAGGCTGATAAAATGAGTTGGCTGCAAACATGTTCTATTCTTCAGAAAACAAACAAACAAACAAACAAACAAACAAAGGTTGATTCTGAGGGTGGAAATTTGAGCCCAGAGGATAGAGCTCTGAGCATAGGAGATGGAACTATGATTCCAGTAGAGAGGGCCATGAGGCCACAGAGGTTCATTCTTAGGCCTTGAAACTTAATGTTTTCCTACCTGGATTCTGAAATATATTAAGACAAGTGACTTCACTTTTCCTTCTGTTTTCTCCCTTTTTCAAAGGGTATATCTGTCACAGATATATTATGCCTGTCCAGTTATTGTGTTTTAATAGTCGATAACATGTCTTTTGATTTTACAGATCTTCAAAAGGAAAAGATTTTGGCCTCAGGATGGATTATACCTACAGTCTAATTCACACATGACTTAAATGATTTTTTTTTTTTACATTTATTTATTTTTGAGAGACAGAGTGAGACAGAGCATGAGTGGAGGAGGGGCAGAGAGAGAAAGAGACAGAGAATCTGAAGCAGGCTCCAGGCTCTGAAAAAGCATTCAACACAGAGCCCGATGTGGGGCTCAAACCCACGAACCGTGAGATCATGACCTGAGCTGAAGTCAGACACTTAACCCATGCGCCCCATGATTTAAAGGTTTAGATGATGAAATATCAGACCTTGAGCTGATGAGACTTGGATGAAATTTCGAGCCTTAAGTTAATGCTGTATTTGGTTGAAACTTTTGGGAAGGTTTGGAGGGAGTGAACGCATTTTGATGCATGATGGATATGAATCTATGGGCGCCAGAAGACAACGATAGAAAGAAAAATTGTTCTTCAAAGAGATCTAGTCTTAATCACTAATGAACATGTTACCTTACATGCACATTGGATTAAGAATTTCTAAATGAGATGATTATTCTGGATTAATTCTGTCCTTCATTCTGGACTAAATCACATGAGTCCTTATAAGAAAAAAAGGAAGGAAGTCAACAGTCAGAGAAGAAGATGTGATGAAGGAAGCAAGTTTGGAGTGATGTAGACATGAGGCAGGGAATGTAGACAGCTTATGGTAGCTGCATTATCACCTGGAACCTCTAGAATAAATTCAACTCTTCTTCACCTTGATTTTAGCCTCATTAAGATGTCTTTGGGACTTCGACTTCCAGGAATATAAGATAATAAATTCATGTTGTTTTAAGTCATTAAGTTAGTGCTAATTCATTATCATTGTAATAGGAAACAAATACAGTCAGAAACTCAAATCTACATTAAAAAATGGAAGAGTCAGAGAATGAATAAAGATAAAATAAATTTTTTGTTTTGCCTATTATTTTTTGTTTGCTTTGTTTTGTTTTTTGTTGAGAGGACTAGTTTTGGATAATTTTGCTTATTCTTAATTGATCTAAAAGATATCTGTGTTTAAAGTAACAATAATAACAGTATGTTGGGTGGTTTTAACGTGGATATGCAAAATGAATGATAGCAATGTCATAAGGGCTAAAAATTAGTAATATTATGTTATAAAATATTTGCACTACATATGAAGCTACATTGTGTTATTTGATGGTGGACATAGGTGGTTGAAAATCCACATTGCAAACTCTAGAGCAATCACTAAACATCGTTAAAAACAAAAAAGTATAATGATATGCCAAGGGAGGAGATCAAATGGAATCATAGAAAATATTCAAGTAAAACTAAAGAAGGTATTAAGAGGCAGAAAAAGAAACAAAGAACAAATACATCAAAAAGAAAACAGCTGGGGCACCTGGGTGGCTCAGTCGGTTAAGCGTCCGACTTCAGCTCAGGTCATGATCTCGCGGTCCGTGAGTTCGAGCCCCGCGTCGGGCTCTGGGCTGACGGCTCAGAGCCTGGAGCCTGCTTCAGATTCTGTGTCTCCCTCTCTCTCTGCCCCTCCCCCATTCATGCTCTGTCTCTCTCTCTCTCTCTCTGTCTCAAAAATAAATAAAACGTTAAAAAAAATTAAAAAAAAAAAAAAAGAAAACAGCTACAAACATGGGAGATATTAATCCATGTGTATCAGTAATCACTTTAAATGCAAATGAAGACACAGTCATAGTGGATAAACTCCAAACTATATATCGTCTACAAGAAACTCACTTTAGGCATATAGATTCAGGTTAAAGCTGGAATGTTAAGACAGTGTGGTATTGATGAAAGGACAGACAGAGATTAATGGAACAGAATGGAAAGCCCAGAAATAGGCCTATGCAAATAAATTAACTACTTTTGACAAAGGCACAAAGGCAATTCAATGGAAAAAAGGTAGTCTTGAAAATAAATGGTTCTGCAACAATTAGGTATCAGTATGCATTTAAAAATGAACCTAAATACAAATCTTACACTTTTCACAAAAATTATCTCAAAAACTGGAACATAGACCTAAAGGTAAAATGAAAAATGATAAACATGGGAGGAATTATAGGTGACCTGGATACAACAATGAGATTTCAGATACAACCTCAAAAAGACACTGTGAAAGAAAAAAAAAGGGAGCTAGGATGTCACGCCAATTCAAAATCAGCCCTGTGAAAGACAATTAAGGTAGTTAAAAGACAAGCCACAGACTGGGAGAAAATGTTTGCAAGACACAGATGTGGATAAAGGGTTTGTATCTAAAATATACGATGACCTTTTGAAAGTCAGTGACAAGAACACACCCCAATTAAAAGTAGTCAAAAGATCTGAAGAGATACCTCACCCAAAAGGATATATAAGGTGTCAAACAAGAATTTGAAACGATGTTCAATATCATTTGTCACTAAGAACTGCAATTAAGACAATAACGAGGAACCTCTACTCAGGCATCTTAAACTGCTAAAATTCAATAATCTGACAGTGCAAGTTGCTGATTAAGATGCAGAAAAAAAGGAAATGTCTCTGTGTGCAAATAGTACAATCTCTCTGGAAGATAGTTTCGCAGTTTCTCATAAACCAGACATAAAATCCAGCAACATACTTCTTGATACTTATGCAACTTATTTTAATATTTATCGCACAAAAACTCCTACTTTAAAATTTTTAGAGTAACTTTTTATTTATAATCACCAAAAGCTAGAAGCAACGAAGATGTTTTTCAATAGGTAAAAGGCTAACCTGTAGTACTTCCATGCCGTGGACCAATACTCAACAACAGAAAGAAAGGAACTTTCATGCCTTGAAAAAACTGGAGGAAATTCATATGCATACTGTTAAGTGAAAGAAGCTAGAGTGCATATTGTATGATTCCCATTACATTATATTCCACACAAGGAAAAACACAAAACTATAGACACCCTAAAAAGATCAGATCAAAAAGTGCTATATGCTTATTGGAGTAGTCAAAGTGCAGAAGAGTGATGATACCAAATTCTGGAGATGATATAATGCAACAGGAACTTTTGTTCACTGCTGGCGGGAATAGTACAGCCACTTTGGAAGATGCTTTGTCCAAAACTAAGCCTACTCTTACCATATGATCCAGCATTTATCCTCCTCGGTAACTGCCCAAGTGAGTTAAAAACATGTCTACACAAAAACTTATACACAGATATTTACAGCAGCTTTATTACTAATTGCCAAAACTTAGAAGCAACCAAGAGGTCCTACAGTATGTAAATGCGATAAACTGTGGTGCAGCCAAACAATATAATAGTATTCAATGTTAAAAAGAAATAAGCTATCAAGTCATGAAAATATATGGAAGACTCTTTTTTTAATTTTTTAAAAATGTTTTTATTTATTGTTGAGAGAGAGAGAGAGCACAAGGGGGGTGGGGGGACAGAGAGAGAGGGAGACACAGAATCTGAAGCAGGCTCCAAACTCTGAGCTGTCAGCACAGAGCCTGACGCAGGGCTCAAACTTGTGAACCCCTAGATCATGACCTGAGCCAAAGTCGCATGCTTAATTGACTGAGCCACCCAGGCACCCCCAATATGGAGGACTCTTAAATACACATTCCTAAGTTAAAGAAGCCAATCTGAAAAGGCTAAAAGACATGCTCTGTGATTCTAACTTCATGACATCCTGGAAAGAGCAAAACTATAAAGGCAGTGAAAAGATGAGTGGCTGCCAGGAGTTAAGAGGGAGAGGGCTGAATAGGTGGATCACAGAAGATATTTCAGGCAGTTAAAATACTCTGTATTATACTATAATGGCAGATACACATTATTATATATTTGTCCAAACCCATAGAATGTACAACACCAACAGTGAGCCCTACGATAAACCATGGACTTTGGATGATAATGTGCTGTTATAGGTTCATTAATTGTAACAAATGTGCCACTCTGGTGGGGGATCTTGATAATGGAGAACGCCATGCATGTGTGGCAACAGGGGGATAAAGGAAATATCCCTGTACCTGTCTCTTAATTTTGCCGTGAACCTAAAATGTCTCTATATAAAATCGTAAAGAAAATATACTGGAGGTGGCCAAGTGTTTTAGTAGGGGTGAAGGAGAAAGAGGTGAAGCACAATGACAGTTTTAGGGCAAGAAAACTATATGGTATGACACTGTAATGGTGGATACATGACATTATGCACTTGTCAAAATTCATAGAACTTTGCAGAGCAAAAAGTCAACTGTAGTGCATGCAAATTTAAAAAAAAATCATGTATTAGTTCTGAGGATCCCAAGACAGAATATAACTATGACAGAAAAGAATCCAACTCCATTATAAATGTGTCATACATTTGTATCATTACTGAAAGGGTTAGGGGAGGAAAATGTGCTAAGTATCTTTGGAAACAGTGCATACTGTTGGTCTTACAGGCACTGTATCCTAGTTGATAAAACTGTTTCCCATGCAGGAGAAATGGGTTAACAATTTTGTGGTGATATGCATGCATACTGGAACTGGACAATTAAGTAAATGGGTTGCAGATGTTGGAAGCTAGGTTTCTCACTGCTGAGTGATACTCTAAAGATATGCAAAGGGAAAAGGCTGGAAGTATTCGTGTGGTGATGCATCGGGGTTGGAGACATCAGTATGACTTCATGAGTAGCATATTATAAATATAAATGCTACATATAGAAAAACTTATAGATATGCATATACAGATAGGTTAGTATATATATTTCTGTGCTCTGTTACCTGAGGGGGCCTAGAAGTCAGAATGCTCAACTGACAATAAACACTCCTAGCAACTAGATCTTGGGTTCTAATACCATTCTGCAAATAAAAGGAACTGTAGCTTGGGCAGGAAATATACAAGTGAAGCTGGAACATCTTGTGGTGAGAGAAAGTAAGAAAGTGCTAAAATGAAACAGAGCAAAATTAAAAACCCATATTGAAAGGGCTATGACAAAGCTCACAGAAGCCAACAAAACAGATGCCGGTGACCAAGGTTCCAAAGTTGAACAACAAGTAAAGTAGTATTGGATTATGAAACAGAAACAGAATTTCAAATGAATATCAATAAGACCATACTGACATTGAATGCATAAATTAGTGGAGAAAAGATCTATCTCCCATTCCAAGAATTCCAATTGTTCCCTCAACATCTTGTAATATAACTCCTTACTCCTTAAGTGTGGGCTACACGTAATGACCTCCTTCCCAAAAGAACACCATGGGAAGAGGTAATAGAGTAATTCATAGTGGAGGAACCTGGAAAACACATCCTCAGCCACGGGTTCAAGGTCAATATCTATAGTAAAAAGTTATGTCGATGGTCTCCCCTTTGATGTGATGCAATGAAGATGACATTTTAACTCTTCTGTCTTCCTTCCAAAAATCCGTAGCCAGTCAAATCATGAGAATAACCTCAGATAAATTTAAATAGAAGAGCATCCTATAAAAATAGCTGACAAATAGTCTTCAAAACTCTCAAGGTCCTCAAAAAAAAGAAAGTCTGAGAAAGTGGCATAGCCAAGATGAACCCAAAGAGGCATAACAAGTAAATGTAATGTCACATCCTGATCTGTAAAAGAAAAAGATAGATGAAAAAAAACTGAAGAAATCTAAATAAATTATTGACTTTAGTTAATAATAATCTACTGATAACGGTCTTTATAATAAATGTAACGTATGAATGTAACTTTTTTCATAATAGAGGAAATTGGATGTGGTGTGTATGAAAATTCTCTGTACTACCTTCACAATTTTTCTGTAACTTTAAAACTATGCTAAAAATAAAGTTTATTTAAAAATAATTCATTTTCCTTAAATCAAACATATAAACAGTATAGGAGGGACTCCTAGGTGGCTCAGTTAGTTAAGCATCCAACTCTTGGCCTTGGCTCAGGTCATGATCTCACAGTCCTGAATCCAGCTCTGCACTGTCAGCATGAGATTCTCTGTCTCTGTCTCTCTGTCTCTGTCTCTCTTTCTGTCTCTCTCTCTCTCTCTCAAAATAAATCAATAAACTTAAAAAAAAATAATAAAACAGAGGACCTAAGTAGGACCTGAATGGACATTTTTCCAAAGAAGACATACAGATGGCAACAGACACATGGAAAGAGGCTCAGCATCATTAATCATCAATACAATGTAAACCAAAACTACAATGAGATATCACCTTACACCTCTCAGAATGGCTAAAATCAAAAAAGAAAGAACAAGTGTTGATGAGGATGTGGGAAAAAAGGAACTCTCATATAGAGAAAAAAGGGACCCTCAAACTTGGTTGGTGGGAATGTAAATTGGTACTGCCATGGTGGAAAACAGTATAGAGGTTCCTCGAAAAATTAAAAACAGAAATACCAAATCCTAGAGGAGAAAACAGGCAACAACCTCTTTGACCTTGGTCACAGCAACTTATTTGACATGTCTCTGGAGGCAAGGGAAACAAAAGTAAAATGAACTATTGGGACCTCATCAAGGAAAAAAGCTTTCTGCACAGTGAAGGAAACAATTAGCAAAATGACAAAGCAACCAACCGAATGGGAGAAGATCTTTGCAAATGACCTATCAGATAAAGGGTTAGTGTCCAAAATCTATAAAGCACTTATCAAACTCAACACCTCCCCCAAAAAAATCCAGTGAAGAAATGAGCAAAAGATATGAATAGACACTTTTCCAAAGAAGACATCCAGATGGCTAACAGACACATGAAAATATGCTCAACATCACTCATCAGGTAAATGCAAATCAAAACTACAGTAGGATACCACCTCACACCTATCAGAATTGCTAAAATTAAGAACTCAGGAAACAACAAAAGTTGGTAAGAATGTGGAGAAAGGGGAACGCTTTTGTACTGCTGGTGGGAGTGCAAACTGATGCAGCCCCTCTGGAAAACAGTATGAAGATTTCCTCAAAAGATTAAAAATAGAGCTACCCTATTACCCAGCAATTGCATTACTAGGAATTTATCTAAAGGATACAAAAATGCTGATTTTAAGGGACACATGCACCCCAATGTTTATAGCAGTGCTATCAACAATTGCCAAATTATGGAAAGAATACAAAAGTCCATTGACTGATCAGTGGATAAAGAAGATGTAGTATATATACAATAGAATATTTTTTGATGATCAAAAAGAATGAAATCTTGCCATTTGCAACAATGTGGATGGAACTAGAGTGTATTATGCTAAGCTAAATAAGTCAATCAGAGAAAGACAAATATATGATTTCGCTCCTATGTGGAATTTAAGAAACAAAACAGATGACTATAGAGGAAGGAAAGCAAAAATAAGATAAAAACAGAGGGGGATAAAAACCATAAGAGACTCTTAAATACAGAGAACAAACTGAGGGTTGCTAGTAGGGGGTTGGGTTTAGGGCTGGGCTAAATGGATGATGGGCATTAAGGAGGGCACTTGTTAGAATGAGTAAGTGATGAATCACTAAATTCTCCTCTTGAAGTCATTATTACACTATGTGTTAACTAACTTGGATTTAAATTAAAAAAAATAATAATAAAAAAATAGAAATACCATATGATCCAATAATTCCATCACTGGGTATTTACTCCAAGAAAATGAAAACACTAATTTGAAACCATAAACATCCCCATGTTTATTGCAACATTGTTTTCAATAGCCAAGATGTGGAAGCAACTTAAGTGCCCATTGATAGAAGAATGGATAAAGAAGATGTGGTATTGATATTACAGTGGAACATTACACAGCCATAAACAGGCTGAGATCAAGCCATTTGAGATGACACAGATGAACCTAGAGGGTATTATGCTGAGTGAAATAAGTCAGACTGAAAGAGACAAATGACACATGATTTCACACATCTTGCACATGAAACTTGAAAGAAAATAAGATGTACATCAAAACACAATCTTATACTTATTGGAGCAAAGGACACGCCATCTTTGTACTTCATTGTTGGTTATTTTCCAACTTAGGCCAGAAAGTTGTTGAAAACTATCATGATAGCAAATAGCATCACATTTAATTTATGGAGCAAAGACATGAAGCAAACTTTTATCTTTACTTTCTTATAAGAAGAAGCAATACTTAAGGCAAAGATTTAGAAAATTGATAGGTGCTTCCTTGGTGGACATCACATCAAGACGACTCAAAGAATGGTAGACACTGAACTAGAAGAAACACAAAGAACAAGAAAGAACAATAAAAGAAACAGTTAATAATAGTGTGAACAATTCTAACCAGTGTATGTGTATGTATATATACACACAGTATACACACACACACACACACACACACACACACATACACATGTTTATGATGGCTTTGGTCTCTTTTGAAAAAAACAAAACCCATTGGCAATTGACCAGTTCCAAGTAAAACATTACACGGAGCAGTCCAATCATGTTCGGGAGTTTCTATTGCAATATCAGAGTACTATGTCTGTTTAATCTATTTATCTATCTAGCCATCTATCTATCTATCTGTCTATCCACCTGTGAGGAGGGGAAAGTAAACTATCTTACAAAGAAGACCAGAGGAAATTAATATACACATCAAGACACAGTCTTCAACCTGTTGGAGAGAATGATATACTATGTTTATATTTAATGTTTTGCTTTTTTTCCCCTTAATGGAACAGAATGTTATGCAAAAGCTATCATGGTAGCAAGTAGCACTGAGTTTCATCCACTTTAATTCAGCTGGACACATGAACACATGGACAACACTTGGTTCTTGCTTTCTTGCAGGCAGAAACTATACTTAGAAGGCAGTTTATCTCTGTGCATGTGCCTAGGTGTGTTCAATGATTCACAGTTATATACATTGAAATTTAGTTCATCTACGATGAGTATAAAATAGATGTTTTGTGTCAACTAAATATTCTAATGAATTTAATGTTTTACACATTCAAAAGTTCAGACATCTAAAAACATCATCATAATCCAACCAAATTATTGGCAACAACATCTACTTTCCTCATAACACCTCTGCATTCACTGATGCCAGACCATACTTGGATGTGTTCACTAACTCTGGATCTTACTCACACCCACACACACCCCCACACACTCTGACATTTGATGCCTTATTGTATATCAGTGGAATAGTTTTGTCCTGTCTCTGACTCCTTTTTATTTTAATTTTATTCTTTTGTCTTATTCAGGCTCTCCTGTGCAACTGACATCCTCTTGAAGTGACAAATTTCAGTGTGCTCACCCCTCCTCTGTGCCCACGATGGAATCTCCTGTTATAGGATGATGGCTGAAAGCATACCACACTCAACTATCATCATTTTCAAAGACTTCATAGGTGAATAGTGCACATTGAACCATAAAATTATACCAAACAAAAATATGTCTGATTTAGATGATAATTCCATCTATAGCCATTAGACTATCTAAGTCATAGGGTCGTAAATTATGTAAGAATCTTTGTAATGAAAATAGTTTATTTAAAACTACTGACTTAGAAGTTAGGCTGAATCATTACATAATAACTTATACCTGAAGTGGCTTTCTGCAATAAATCTTTGTAAGAAAACAAATGCTGGTTTTGAGCATGACCATTGCTTAAATTTTAGATAAATGGGATCGATCATGGTTGTTTGCCTCATGTGGACTAGATGCTGGCAAATTTAACAGTATTTTATTTCTAGAGCCTCAAATTTAATCTTTTATTTTGTCAGATGTGACTGGGGAACAATTTCAAAAAAGAAAGAAAGAAAGAAAGAAAGAAAGAAAGAAAGAAAGAAAGAAAGAAAGAAAGAAAGAAAAGTCTAAAATAGTGAACCTTAAAAAATCCTGTTCTTTTTCTAGACCTGGATCCCTAAGTACCAGTCAAGGAAAATATCTCATTTCTTCAAGGAAAAAGAGTTAATGTTTCTTTTGAAACATCTCTGTTGCCATAGTTACCAAATGTGCACGCTCTCTCTCTCTCACTCTCTCTCTTTTTTCCCTAACAAAAACATCACCATCGACATACACAGTTTATAAAAGTAAATGTCTTATTGTTCAAATTTATAAGGACATGGGCTCTACTTCCAATGACTTTCAAAAATCTGAAATCGAAAGATTTTATTAATAAATGCACCTGAGTTGAAATTAAATGCTTTTCTGAGCAAGAGTATAGGAGAAAAGGGGAGAGTAGAGAAATTGAAGAGTCATACAGTTTTAACATTACCAAGGTGAAAGTGCTCTAAATTAGAATTTGGACATAGTTGATCTTCTCCACCCTACTGTATATAAACATTCCCACATGGGTTGCCATGTCTCTAAGAACGATACCTTCATCTGGATAAGCCACAAGAAATTAAAACATACACACATATATACACACGCACACCTTGGAATAAGAAAAATATAAACCAGCTTATTTTCATTATTGGTCTTGCCAAATATAAACTTTAGTGAGAGACAAAATTTTAAATAAAGCAGCAACTATGAAAATAAACAATGAGATCCTTGTGTACCGGATTACGTAGTTGGGGTGTGCATACTTGAAATCAAGCTCTGAGTAGAAATAAAATCAGTTTTCTCTGCCTTCCTTTCCTCTTTTTAAGAAGTGGTCACACAAATCTTTATTAACAGGAATTTAATGTGCAAACATATACCTTTGGGAGCATAAAAGATTGCTAAGAAATATGTGGTCAATATGGTCATTGTAAACATTCCTATCAGTTCAGTTACTTCAATGAATTATAAAAACCATCAAATGAGTTTATGGCTTGGAAAGAGTCTAGAAAACTAAGAAAGTTTGAAGGCTTAAAAAGTATTTTGCATATCCTAAAATTCCCCTTTATTGCCAGAATACTAATTTTTTCCTACTTTTCTCTTTCCTACCTAAAAGATTCCTTATCCCACCTTTATGGTATGTCACAAATTGCAAAATCTTCCTATGAAATGCCTCCTATTAAAATATAAAGCATTTAAATGCCTCGTGTTTTAATGTACTAATTAGAAGAATGTATTATTTCAATGTCATATTTAGCATTTCAATTTAGTTCTCTACAGTAGTAACCTCAATAACATCTTTAAGTATAGAGAATTCAAAATTATTTCAACACAGAAATTAGTTTTAATTTTTTTCATAAGAAAAAGTTAACCCAGTTTTTATTTTTTTTTTATTTTTTTTTTTTTTAAATTTTTTTTTCAACGTTTTTTATTTATTTTTGGGACAGAGAGAGACAGAGCATGGACGGGGGAGGGGCAGAGAGAGAGGGAGACACAGAATCGGAAACAGGCTCCAGGCTCCGAGCCATCAGCCCAGAGCCTGACGCGGGGCTCGAACTCACGGACCGTGAGATCGTGACCTGGCTGAAGTCGGACGCTTAACCGACTGCGCCACCCAGGCGCCCCCCCAGTTTTTAAAAATAAACTATATAGTCAAAGTGTGGTGTTTAAGAGAAGTTGTCCCCTCTCATATAACTTAACTGCAGGATTTATGGATGTAAGCAAAAATTATATGAAGAGAAATTCTCTATTATTTTATTTTTCAAAAAAGTTATATATATCATGTTATGTATATTTACATATATGTATATATGTTTTACATATACATGTCTTATACATATTTTGTGCTACAGAGAGGTTTTTATGTCTAGTATGGCTCTTACTAATAAAGGCTATGATTTCTATGTTATAAATTTTCTATTTTATAAAAATTCAAAACTAGTTTGAGGGGGTGGTGAGTAACGTTTTTTTCTTCCACAAACTTTATTGGCCTTCCTTATACTTATTTTGGATTATTACTGTTTAAATTTTTAATTATACTTTGGAAGATACCATTTATCTTGCCAGTCAGTCCTGTCTGGAGCTGGATCGCCTCCCTTTTGACCTCCCTGAGACATTTTATGGTCAATTTTCTCTTTTTCCTATCTTCCTTACTCTCCTTTCCCACTAATGCGAGCCTATCCAGTTCTAAACAATCGAGAAATAATCTTGAAATTATTTTTCTCCTTATATATCCAGTTTTCTTTGCAGTCCCTTTCTTCTCTTTCACTTACTAATTTCTAAATTGTCCTGTGCAGATGTTATTTTGCATCTAATGTTCTTTTTAAGCAACGTAATCTTCTCCCAGTGGCTTCAGCTCTCGTTTACGGGTTGCTAACTGCAAATCAATAACTCTCCTCTGAGATCCAGATAGGTATTGACAATAACCTAATGGATTAGGGCATCAGGCCTCGTTCACACTTAAACTGGTAAAGTCTCCTTTTTTCCCCTGAGTTAATGTTTCTTTCACTTACTTCTCAAGGGAAAACATTGAATTCTGTATCAAATTCTTTTCTTTTCCTATAACCTTTGATCTGTGTGCTTCTTTTGAACTTACTCTCTTCAACACACTGACACTGTCTTATTTTAGACCCTAACCCATTGTTATAACCAATTAAACTTAGATTTTGCAAATACAACTTATACCCTGGCGACAGGGATGTCTTTATCAAGCACACATCTAATCCTACGACTCGCCTAACTTAAAATTCTTAAAAAACACACGAATACTAAAAAAATTTCCAAATTCCTCAAATGGCTTGTAGGAACATTTATCCTTTTTACCCTTCTTAATGAAAAAATCTTATTCTCATCATCATCCATATACTACTCACCCACCATCAACTTCTATTTGCATAACAAATTCCTTGCCATTTATCAAAAGACCCATGCTTTCTTCTCTTTCTCAGAGGAACCAGTCCCTAGGCAAGGAGTCTCTCCCCTCTTCCTGAGGAACTCCTACCCTCCTCCAAGACTGAATTCCCTGCTGACTGTATTTTATGTATTTATTTTTTAAAGTTTATTTATTTATTTTGAGAGAGACAGAGACAGCGCAAGTGGGCAGAGGGGCAGAGAGAGAGGAGAGAGCATCCCTAGCAGGCTCTACACCCTGCAGACTTTATTTTATTTTATTTTTCAGTTTATTTATTTATTTTGAGAGAGAGCGCAAGTCGGGAAGGGGCAGGGAGAGAGGAGCGAGGATCCTAAGAAGGCTCTACACCGGCAGTGCAGAGCCCAACTCCAGACGGGGGCTTGAACTCTCAAAATTGCAAAGTCTGGCCTGAGCTGAAACCAAGAGTCAGATGCTTAACCAACTGAGCCACCCAGGCACTCCTCACTGCTCACTTTATATGTGAGCCATCCTTGCTTCTCTTTGTCCAAAGTGTAAGTTCCTTATGTAGGCTTTAGACTTCTATTATAATATTTTTTACATCATGTTTTCATTGTGAAGATGATGCTAAATTAAACGAAAGGTTAAATTCTTTATTACTTTATGCCAAGAACTCTTCCAAATGGTAGATATACAGTATTTTTATTGAATCGCCATGATCACTGCTTGTTAGGTATTATTTTCACTGTATGGACCACAAAACAAATACTCACAGAAGGTAAGCATTGTACCAGATTTACTCAATTAGCACACAGCCAAACTAATATTTAATCCGAAACATTTCGAGTCCAAATCCTTTGATTTTTTTTTCCTACTCTATCTTTTTCTTTCCCGTTGTTTGAATTCCAGGTTCCTCCTACCAGGGTGAAGGACATGATTACTGCTCTAGAAAGATTGTAGAATCTTTCTCCTGAACTCTCTTGCCTTAATTTTTCAGATTCCTGAAATAAGGCTTTGTAATAGATTAGGTAGCACTTTTCATTCCCTGTGCTTTTGAAACAAAGTACATGCGTGCATCCTGTGAAATAGATTTTACTGGCCTGCATCTTTAATGGCTGGTGCTTAAAATTCTTCCAAACCACCTTAAATTTTGAAGCTTCCCAAATTGGTATTGACTGATGTGAAAAAGGCCCAAGATAGTCTACTTCGTGGTCTCTGTATGACATCTAGTGGCTGGAACTGGAAAATTTGAGGATATTCTGATTAGTGCAGGGCGGGGCGGGGGACACAATTTATTCCAGAGTCCTTATTCCTAACATCAAAGGAAGAGTGATACAGAGATGCTTCACTTTCAAAGTTAAAAAACATGACTTTCTTAACTATTTATGTTTCTTAGTCTGCATATCAAGGAAAAAGACTGTCAGCGATCTGTTCTGGCTGGGGCTTGTGAAGCCTTCCTATCTGCCTGTAATCAGTACCTACTTTTGATAGAATGACTTGGGTGATCATTATCAGATGAAAATGAATAGATCCTTTCAATTTTCCTCAAACTCTGTGTGACAATAAACACTGTATATACACAAGTAGGAAATGTGAAGGAATGTTATTAAAATCTATGACCCTATTATTCAAACTATATTTTTAAAACTCTTTATAACCTGTTTCCATCCTTGTAAACACTATAAAACAGAGCAACTACTAAGCATTTACTCATAGGGATGTCGGTAGGTTTAGGTCTCTTGATGATACAAGATTTGGGATTTGCTCATTACAAGCTCTAGGTCCACTTAGAGGACAATGTTAAATGGTACATATGTTTCTAATAAAAGACACAATGGATGTCTCGGGGATGCAACAAAGGATTTGGAGTTCAAGAGGTCAGAGAAGAGTAGAATAAGTTGCTGCTCAAAGGACAGAGGGCTGAAGTGAGAATCCTGGCTTCTCAACTTTCCTGCAATGGGAATTTGGACCATCTACCGACTCTCCATTCTAGTTTCTTCATCTGTACAACAGAGTAAAACTTAGCATCTATTTCATGCGGTGAAGATTAGTACAGTGCCTGTCACACGGTGAATTACCAGCCATTTGTATTACGTGTAAATAAAAAAGGAAAGTGTTTACGTCAAAAGTTTTCCGAGAGTACACAAAGGGAAATGAACCAGGAGAAAAATAAACAAGAATAAACAAATACTGTATTCCTGACACCAAGGCATCTCCAAGAGAATTTGAAAAGGGATCATAAATATTTTATGGCTATCCATTTAAAATACACAAGCTGTGGATTCTTAAGGTGCATGCCATGGAAATGGAACAGAGGTCCCTGAAACCCAGCAATCACTTATAAATACTACTTTTTCATTTTCTATTGCCAATGGGTGCTCTTTCAAACACAATACAAACTAAAACCGTTACATCTCCTGAAATACAGGTGTTTGTTTTTTTTTAAATAAAAACTCAACACCTGTGACATAACTTCAATGACAATAACTTTATTTTAAATGAGAGACGGTCAGCCAATTCGCATTCAGGTTCGCGGAGTCTGTTGTTCAAGATCACTATTATCAGTGAACCCAGGAATTAGCCTCCAGGATGAACAGTGAGGAAAAAAAAAATCCACTTAGGCTCAAAGGAGACTTTTGTTGAAGAGGTGGGTTTTCTCGTGGTCTTTGAAGTGGGAGATGCCGAACGCTAGTTAAATCCAGGGCTTCGCGATGAGTGAACTGGCAGAGAGGTTGCTGACGGATCTGGAATCCCACAGTGGTTGTTTTGTCCCTTGCTTTGAGAAAGTGGGTGGAAAGTAAACTCCTTTTCCAGCACACTCTTTGTTTCTAACCCAGGTATTCTATTTAAGAAGACCCAAGGATGCTTATGGAAGCATTTTTTTTTTTTTGCTACCACTAAAACAGATTCTCACCTATCTTCTCCCGTGTTTGTTTTCCCCAAATGTGTGCATTGTTAGTTGAAGAAACTGTTTGCTGAGAAATGACTCCGTGTGTGCGTGTGTGTGTGTGTGTGTGTGTGCGTGTTCCTGCACGCACCTACAAGAGAGGCCAAATGGAGGGAGAGACAGAATGAGCGAGAGACCGAGTGGTGTTGTACGGGTGTGTATAGTTGTGTCTATGGATTTACTTCCAGAAGACTCAGGTATCAATTTCTCAAGACCATTTAGTTTACAATGTCACCTTTGCCTCTTTGCTATTTATCTGTAGGAGATAGCTGACCGATTTAAGTACTGACCTTATGCAAGGCTGGAATCTCCACTCTTGATATTTAACAGACCTGAACCAAACAAAGCATATTGTTGGAGTCATTTTAAATATTTGGTCACTTTTTAACTCCATGTAAACTTTCTGGTTAAGCCTTATTTCAAATAGTGAAAGAATTATAGCCTGAATATTGAGTCTGGCCTATGATATTTTCTCAGTGAATATTTTTGATTGATAACCCTTAAAGGGAAGAGTGTGTTTGCTTTTAACGGACTAACGGACTTCAAAAGAATATGGAATGTAATTTAAATTTGAACCAAGTAATAATACTAAAATACTAAACTCTGTACTGTTTGTCCTTTTATCTGCTTCATCCTGCCAATTTCTGCTACTTTTTTTCTTCTCTTAAAAAACAAAAGCCAGATTTAGGAATATACTTGCTACCTTCAAGAAATGCAATCCATAGTTGGGGCTTCTTGATTGCTTGAAAACGAGTTCTACCACATTAGTAAGGTTAAATATTTCAGACATACTCAGCACTTTTCCTTATTAAAATGTGTTCATATCTTGATAATTTATAAAATGCCTTTCATTGACAGTTTCTTTTTGTATCTGTTTCCCTTTATTAATTGTATTTATAATACAATTTTAATTTTAAGATATATTATGTATATTTAATTTTAAAAAATTTAAATTCCCAATAGTTAAAAACCATGTACCTCGTGAACATACCTAAGGTTGGGTTTCATCCAAAAGTCCCATATTTTATTAAATATCCGTTTCCCTCAGTATATTTGGCTTTTGGGTATTCTGGTTTGGAACACATCTGGAATGAGCTAACCTTATATCTGGCATATTTGGCATGAATCGATCTATTTGAGACAGATTGATAAAGCCATCTACATATGATTTTAAAAATATGATTTAAAAAGAAGGAAATGGCTGCTCGTCTGTGTTTGTGAGGCCAAAATCCATATCAATTTTATATGGTAAGAAGGTGGGTTCATGTGATTTTCTCTGACCACCTGCATGTAAAATTATTGTTTCTATAAGATAAAAACAAAATATCCTGGATTCACTTGTATGTAGAAGAAACCAATTTTATTATTTTTCTCTCTGTCCTACTAAATAAAATCTTCAGCAGACCGTACCACTCCTGACATGTATTATCCATGATCTGGCATAAAAAAAAAAGTTACAACACATTCAATAACTATAGTCCAGTCTAGTGTAAAAATCCAAACTGAAACAATCTACCTGGTTAATATTTCCTTCTTCCCTGACTCTGACCTACAACCTTGGGAGCCTGTAGTGGAAGGAGAGAGTCCAATGACTTCCTCTCCCTCTCCTTCCTTTCCCTTCCCCTCTGCTACAAAGGCTGCGGGATAAGCCCCGGGTAAGGTGATATTGGAGTAGTGAACACAAGCTTAAGCGTAAGGTACAATTGCAGCATAACTTGGATGCTCTCTAGACTTGGTGAGTTCAAAGCGGACTTGTCCTCCAGTAGGATGTTACTGAAGGTTCCTCAGAGATCCTTTCTGGGGACCTTCAACCACTATTCTTTGAAACAGGCTGTTAGATGTCAGATTCTCTCTCCTTCTTGGAATACCATTTCCTCTCAGTGGTTGTCCTGATCAAGAACCCTCATACAATAGCGCAAGCCCAGTGTCTTCTTACATTTGGTGTTTGGGAAATCCATGCTTTTGTTTTGCAATTATAAAAAAACAGAGCTTGATGTTATCTTATTCAGTAAGTGGTAATATTACCGGTTGTTCCTGAAGTCCAGGGGTCAAATCGAATTCTCAGAGGTGGAGTTTTCTTCTCCCCCTGAACTTCTCCTTGTCACTTGACTTAAGCTAAAAAAGAAATGTCTTCTTCTTTTGCCCCACGGATGATGATAGATGTGTGGCATGTCAGTCACAATGATATTCCCTCAATTTAAACCCTCTCTCTTGCTCTCTTCCAACCTTTGTCTTATATAACGGGCAAAGTATGAGTGCTCACAGAATAGGTTTGGGGCCATGTCTTGGCAAAGTTTTTATTAAATAGCTTAGAAATTTATTTTAGAATGGTGTCAGTGAGGGTATGTGTGAATTCGGAGGAAAGTTTTGCAACTATAGTTTTGTTCCTTAAAGGGGAGGGGGGATATATATAAAATGTTGTATCTGGAACACATTTTAGAAGCTATAAAGTGATCTATATTCATTACCATTATCTTTGGACATAAATTCAGATTCTGCAACCTTCTTATGATAAACATACGTGGGCCCAGGGATTTTATGTGTTCTCCACACCTTCCTTGTTTCTGTAGATAATCATTCCTTACACAGGGAGATGGAATTACTCATGATTTAAGATCTTTCCAAAGTGATCCCCAATAATGACGTTTGCATTCTTTTAGTTTGGGGAGATCAAAGCAGCAAGGATACAGACCTCTCTACAATCGCTGCATATGTTGAAGGATAACATTCCACAGGCCAGTAACACATCTTTGCAGGTTGACTTATGGGAAAGAGGTGGGGAAGAAGGAATGAAACTGACTCTAAGTTGAATACCAGAAAAGTATAGTACATTCTATAAAGCAGACAAATGCTAGAGGGCCTGAGTTTCTTGTATGAAATATCCCTGGAACAACAGAAGGGAATATATTTACCTTATATGGAAAAAATATCCTCATGCTCGTTTTGAGGCTAGCATGAAATTTGGATACTTTTCAAAGGCAAAATCCTATACATTTTCAAATGTTTTGTCTTTAATAACTAATATTGGAATTAATATCTCTCTAATTAGAATTTTAACAAAAGTGGAAAATTACAGTCAATTGAAATATAAGCATAATATTTTTAAGTTAAAATCTGCAATTCTTTCTCCTAACGGTTTTCTTTATAATGATTTTATTTATTCCCCAAATCTATCTTACTCAATAATTATGAACACTATATGAACACGAATAAATTCTCAAAATAATAATTTCTAGTATATTACAGAAATGTTTTACTGTGCATTGCATTAATACTTCTAAACCCTTAAAAGAAAGGTAAATTAGTAATGATTTAGGATTTAGGACCTCAACTATTTAGCCTTGGAAGCAGCAATAGTATAATATTAAACAATGTAAATTATTTTATTAGTTTATACTATGTTCTAGATCCTTACACATTTTTAATACATTAAAATACAGTTCAGAAGAAGATTGTAAGAAGAAAACTTGTATTTGTAGCGATAGAAGAAATGAAAAAGTGTTGATGTAGCTCCCTGGGGCTAAGAATAACAAGAAGCCATTACCACCCATAGGCCTAATGGAAAAAATAGTGGGGCTGATTACTGACCCCCATAAAATTAGCCATGAGTCACAGCTGCCCTGACATGAGCTGTGACAATCAGAGTATAGATATAGCCAATAAATGGTAACCAAGCAGAGAAAGCCAGGGGAAGAAATGCTCCAAACCCGTTTTCCTCCCTTTAACCTGGAAAGAAAGAAGTAAAGCTTTTTCTATTTTCAGAAGACCTGGTCTTATATAAAGAAAATACTAAATAATCTACTAAAAACATTAGAAATGAGAAATGTTTCACCAAAATTGTCAGTCACAAAATTAATATAGACAAGTCAGGGTGCCTGGGTGGCTCAGTCGGTTAAGCATCCAACTCTTGATCTCAGCTTAGGTCATGATCCTGTGGTTTGTGAGTTCGAGCCCACCTCAGGCTCTGCTCTGATGGTATGGAGACTGCTTGGGATTCTGTCTCTCCTTCTCTCTGCCCCTGCCCCACTTGTGCGTGCTCTCTCTCTCTCTCTCTCTCTCTCTCTCTCTCTCTGTATGTCTCTCAAAATAAATAAACATAAAATATTTTAAAAATATAGACAAGTCAATTGCACTTGAAGTGCAATTATAATGGAAAGTATTTTTTAAAATATAGACAAGTCAACTACACTATATACACTTGAATGAATTGATTCCATTTATTATAGCCTCATAAAGTAAAATACTTAGGAACAAATTTAATAAAAAGAAGGCAAAATGGGTACTCTGAAAGCTACTAAATGTTGTTGAAGGAAACTAAGGAAGAGCTAAATCAACGGAAAGACAGTCCATAATTATGGATTAAGGTGTTAATATTGTTAAGATGGCAACACTTTCCAAACTTATTTATATATTCAAAGCAAATCCTATCAAAATCCCAGATGGCCTATTTGTAAAAATTGACAAGTTGGTCCTCAAATTTATACGGAAATTCAAGGGATCCAGAAGAGACAAACCAATCTTGAAAAATAAGGAAGAAAAAAGAATAAAGTTGGAGGAGTCACACTTCCTGATTTCAAAACTGGATATAAAACCACAGTGATAAAGACAGTATAGTCCTGGTATAAGGGAATAGATTTGACAGGACATAAGTTGTAGTATTCCTTATAAGACTAGAATCCTACAGTATAAATGCTGGACCAATGAAAAATGTAACTTTAATTTTAATGAATAATACTAATCTTTCACTTTTCCTACCAAAAACTTTAACAATCTATGAGCCCATAATATTTAAGGAGTGCGCATTTTTCTATATCCTGGACAATACTGGATTTTAAACCTTTCAATGGTGTCAATAGAATGGATAAAAATACCTTATGCTTTATTCCTGCACTAAATTTTATGATTATATTTGATATTTATATTTATTAGTCATTTATATTAGCTTTATTCATATATTTTATCCATTTTTTATTCATTTATTTGAAAGATATTTTATATATTACTTATACTGATATTTTCTCTCATATATTCTCCAAACACTTCATCCTAAGTATCTTTCTGACAGTCAGTAAGACTTCAATACTTTTATTCATAAAAGCTATTTTTCAGGTTTATATTATGGATTTCATTATTATATAATTAATGTATTTCTATATTTCATTTCCTAATAATTTTTTCTTAATATATGAGAAAGTTTTATAAAATTTATTATATGCTCAGTCACTTTGCTGCTTTTCTTACTTTCTACTAGCTTTTCAGTTTATTTTCTTTAATTTTTTGGAAATTATTAAACTTATCACAATGTATTAAGATTTCTGTATCAGTAGTTATTTAAACTTTAGGACACACTAGAATCACCCAGAGGGCTTGTTAAATTATAGGTTGCTGGGCTCATACAATAGGTCTCTGATAGAGCCCAAGAAGTTGCATTTCTAATAAGTTCCCTGAACTTATATTAGGCTAGGATTTCTGGTCTGTTTAAAAACCACTGCTTTATACAATTATTATTTAATCTTCAAAGAATGAGTGTTTCATCATGAAAATTAGCTGGGACCACAATATATGAATGAAATGTAAATTTCTCAGTAAACTAAGTATAGAAGGGAATGCCTCAACTTGATAAAGAACACCTACATGAAACTTAGAGCTAACATCATACTTAATTGTGAGAAATTAGAAGTTTCCTCACTAAGATCAGGAACAAGTCAAATATGTCATTTTCAACATCATATTGAAAGTACTAGCTAACACAATGACACAGTAAAGGGAACTAAATGTATACTGATTGGGAAGGAGAAACAAAACAGTTTTTTGTTCACAGATGACATGATTGTCTATATATAAAATCTGAAAGGACCAACAAAAAAACTCATGAAACTAATAAGTGATTATAGGAAGATTTCAAGACACAAAGTTGTATACCACACTCAATTCTTTTACTAACATCAGCAATGAACACATGGAACTTGAAATTAAAAATACAATAGAATTTTCATTACCACCACCCAAAAATGAAATACTTAGGTACAAATCTAAAAAATACACACAAGATCTGTGTGAATAAAATTACAAAATTCTTTTTTTGTAATCTCCAAAAATCAAGGATATTTTAATTACTGTTAGTTTATTTTACCACACTAACAGATTAAAGCACCAAAATCCCACAAAATTGTGATAAATAAAATTGAAAAATTAAGTAAGTGGAGAGATATTCCATGTTCATGAATAGAAAAACTCAATATTGTCAAGATGTCAGTTTTTCCCATCTTGACTTATAGATTTAATGCCATCCCAATTAAAATCCCAAAAGTAATCTTGGAGATATTAACAAATTCATTATGAAGTTTATGGAGAGGTAAAAGACCCAGAAAAAATAAACACAATACTGAAGGAGAAGAACCAAGTCTTTTTGGAGGTCGATGTTGTCTGATATCAATACTTATGCCAAAGCTACAGTAATCAAGACAGCATGATTTTTGCAAAAGAATAGACAGATCAACGGAACAGATTAGAGATCCCAGAAACAGACCCACATAAATATAGTCAACAGATTTTGACATAGGAGCAAAGGCAGTGCAATGAAGCAAAGATGGTCTCTTCAACAAATGGTGCTAGAACAACTGGGCATCCATATGCAAAAAATGAATCAAGACACAGACCTTACACGGTTCACAAAAATTAACTCAAAATGGGTCACAGACCCAAATGTAAAATGCAAAACAATAAAATCATAGAAGATACCATAGTACAAAATCTAAATGACCCTGCATTTGGCAATGTCCTTTCAAATACAACACCAAAGGCACAATCCACAAAAGAAAGAGTCGATTAGTTGGACTTGTTTAAAGGCATTGTCAAGAGAATGAAAAGACAAGCCACCAATTGAGAGAAACCTTTTTCAAAAGATATATCTGATAAAGGACTATTATCCAAAATATACAAAGAATCTTTAAAACTCAATAATAAGGAAACAAGATGATTTAAAAATGGGCCAGGAGCACCTGGGTGGCTCAGATGGTTGAGCGTCCAACTTCAGCTCAGGTCATGATCTCATGGTTCGTGGGTTCGAGACCTGCGTCGGGCTCTGTGCTAACAGCTCAGAGCCTGGAGCCTGTTTCGGATTCCATGTCTCCCTCTTTCTGCCCCTCCCCCACTCATGCTCTGTCTCTCTCTGTCTCCAAAATAAATAAACATTAAACAAATAATAATTAAAAAAATAAAAATAAAAATGCTAACAGATACTTTATCAAGAAAGATATACACATGGCAAATAAGCATATGAAAAGATTGTCCATATCATATGTCATCAGGGAAATGCAGATTAAAACATACCACTTTATACTATTAGAATGCCCAAACTACAGAACACTGACAACACCAAATGCTGATGAGAATGTGGAACAACAGAAAGTCTCACTCATTGCTGGTGAGAATACAAAATAGTACATCCACTTTGGAAGGCAGTTTAGCAGTTTCTTACTAAATATGCTCTTACCATATGATCTAGCAATACTGCTCCTTGAAATGTACCCAAAGGAGTTGAAAACTTATACACACACAAAAACTTCCCATGGATGTTTATAGAACTTTATTCGCAATTGCCAAAACTTGGAAGCAACCAAGATGCCATTTTGTGGATGAATAGATTCATACACTGTGGTAAATCCAAACAATGAGCTGTTATTCAGCATTAAAAAGAAATGAGCTATTGGGGCACCTGGTTTGCTCAGTCAGTTAAGCATCACACTCTTGATTTCGGCTCAGGTCAAGATCTCACGTTTTGTGAGACTGAGACTCATGTCGGACTCTGTGCTGACAGTGCAGAGCCTGCTTAGGATTCTCTCTCTCCTTCTTTCTCTCAGCCCCTCCCCTGCTGGCTCTCTCTCTCTCTCTCTCTCTCTCTCTCTCAAAATAAATAAATAAACTTAATAAAAAGAAATGAGCTATCAAATTTGATATCTATTTTATAATGTTCAAATAAAGAGATGAGTTTTGGGAAAAGGAAGAAAAAGAGAGCATATAGAAAGATGAACTAAAGAAGCAAAGAGAGCCTCCTTGAGGAAGAAAAGTAGCATAATTCCACTGTAATAACTTGGGAAAGAATAAAATATATAGAATGCTAATTATGAAAATGGGAAATGTAATATATTCATGTCAGTCATATGCATCACCTACTGTGCTAACTCACACAGAAAAGTCTGAGAAAGGATTTCCTTGTGAAAAATACTTTAAGGATTTTTCTAGATAAGTGTGATAGATCAGTCATATCAGTGGCTCAGATTAGCAGCTCCTCTCAATCTATCCCTTTCTGCTGAAATTTTGTAGTTTCCTCCCATTCTGACTCCAGTCTTGGCCATGAGATTTCCAGTAGGATGTTAATCTATATGATGCAAACAGAGTCTTGAAATACTCTCTGGAGAGTCTGTTCTTTTTCTTTACTTCTGCTATTGCTATGAGATCAAGCCACACTAGCCTGTTGGAGGCTGAGAGACCATGAGGGAGAAAGAGATCCCAACCATGTTAGAGAAGCCCTTCCAGACCAGCCAGCCCTCAGCCAAACCACCAGCTGATAGAGTCATGAGCAAAACCAGCAGAGGTTGGTCAAGGCTGGCCCAGATTAGCAGAACTACCCAACCAACTTTAAATTTGTAAAATAATCAGAAAGTGATATGGTTTTACCCACTAAATATTAGAGTTATTTGTTATACAACATTGTTAAATGGGGCAATAATATATATACTTTTAGAAATGCAACCATGTCTACATAAGCATCCATATTGAATGAGATCTGGTTATATTCTTTGACCAAGGCACTATTTCCCACCTGTGATACTTTTAGAAGTCAGTGTGGCTTAATGATTCTACAGACAGCACTTTATCTTTCTTTCACAATGTGGAGCAGGAGTTTTTATTTAAGTTCTTGTGTTCAATACATCCTTAAAACTCTAACTGGATCTCAGAATTAGTGTGTTTTAATTAATTTTCTAAGTCTCTAGTGAATACTCTAAGATTAGGGTCACATATTTTCTTTTTGTTTTTGAACATTGTATGTCCAAAAAAATACTAATGATAATCGGCTAGTGACTTTATTTTGTTATCATCTAATACCTGTTTTAGAATATTCAAAATTGAAACTCAATGAACTACCTTGAAAGTCTTTTACAAGATAATGGGAACACTAGAATCCTTTAAGGATCTCATGTTACCTAGGACCGGGTCCAGCCCCAGAAAAATAAGCCATCTGATTATGATTGAATTTCCTGTGAATTTAGTGTTTCTAATAATTTTGATCTGGGCTGTGGAAGCCCTGATCCAAACTAGGACTATGGCTTATAAGACTTGCCTCCATTGGAAACCAATGACTGGTTAGTCAGAACACTCAAGAGTGGCAGTGGTGCTGGTTTTCATTTAGAGATTGCAAAGCTGCTTTTATTTTTTTTTTTGTAATGTGTATTTATTTATTTTTGAGAGAGAGAAAGAGAGAGAGCATGTACACAAGAGGAGCAGAGAAAGGGGGAGAATCCCAAGCAGTCTCCCCACTCACAGCACAGAGCCCGACATAGATCTTGAACTCACGAACCAGGAGATCATGACCCGAGCTGAAATCAAGAGTCTGGTGCTTAATGGACCGAGCCACCCAGGTACCCCAAGCTGCTTTTAAACTGGAGTTCTAGAGAAGACCCTTCAGTGCTGTCCTAGTAAAGAAAACAGATCAAATGAAGTGCAGATCCATTATACAAGTAATTCAGCATTTCTTTCCCACCAAGAAAATACTGCATACCTGCTATTTAAACATCTCTGGTTAAGTTTTTCCTTCAATTTGGAAAGCTTGACTCAGAGATACTTTATACTGGAGTGTTTCTTACTGTCAGTGAACACACACTTTCTGTTTGCTTCATCTGTTACAGTCTGTCTCCTCTCTCCTGCCTGCTTTTCACACAAAGTTCCTTTCTTGGAGTGAGATGCGGAAAAGAAAGAGAAGTTGAATTTCCATCAACAGACTCTAGTGGTATCCTGAGTGGTATCACATGTGAGATATCTCTTCTGTAACACTTACCAGTCCTAATTAATAATATTATATTCATGTGAATATTGAGCTAAATATTGAGCTCACATAAATGAGCTTCATTTTACGTGACCCTTTGAAAATTGACTTTGGAAGTCTCCCTCTCTTGGGAGACTTCGGCATTGTGCTGGGCAGATTTAGGATTTCATTAACAATGCATAGTCTGTTCAGATAACAGTTTTAGGTGCTCTCCTGTAGCAAAGATGACCCAGGAGAGATACAATCATCTTGACGCGCTTTATGTGATTCAGATGAAATTCAACCCTTTTGGAGTTTGAGTTCTTAGCAAAATACCACTTCCTGTTTTTGAGGAAAAAAAATGGCATAAAAAGTCATACAAAGAGACTCATAAGGCCCTTGGACATCAAATAGCTCTTACAAAACAACATTTTAATGAATTAAGTGTAAATGAATCAGAAACATGTGGGTTGAATTTCCCTTAAAATACCCATGGGCTTAAAAATTAAAAAAAAAAAAAAAAAACACAGAAAGAAAGAAAAAAAAAAGAATTGTTTGGCAGAAGATCATGTGCATTTTATTGAGTTCAAGCCTTTTGAAAAAAAAGAGGAAAAGCAGCCTTGATTTGGTTGACTGAATAAAAAAACATGGCTGTAGCTTCATTTATTTATTTTTTTAATTCTACAAAAGTCAGGTTGAAAGTATAATTATGTTTCTTCTTGGGTGCCAGATTCATTTATGTGAGACCATTTTTCAAGTACAGTAACACTTTGATTAAGCAGAACCCTCAAGTCATGGTTGTCTTTTTCCAAGGGCAGAAGTTGCAGTCAAAGGAAGAACTTAAAACTCTAGTTCAAGTAAAGTTCATTAGAGCCGAAGTAAAGAAAACACGGCGATAATTCAGTTCACTAACCAAGAAGATCCTCAATCCAAACGAGTGGCGGGCCTGGTTAGCTAACCACTGAACAAAAGGCTAGAAAAACAGTCATTCAAGGGCCAGAGCTCAGAAGATAAGAAAAGCTGAAATAAGTGGAAAAATCTGTGCAGCGAGATGAGGTGCTGGGATCCAAGAAAATGGCTGCAAAAGGAAAATTTTAATTGCAAAGACTAAAAAATCTTGAGTGGCAGCTAGAAATGGCCACAATGCAGCAGGGGCATAAGGATTGAAAAACTCCTAGAGATGGAAAAAGCAAGACAAATAAGAATACACAGAGCAGTATTGTAAATACAAATTTCAACATGAGTGTAAAGGTGAGTTGTTGACTTTACCAAATTACACATGGCAGAAGCCGTCCTCCTGCATTGTACTGTATCTGAAAACTGTTAAGGTTAGCAGGTCTCAAAATTCACATAAATGTACTCAAGATTATTTATTGTTTGATTTATGCATAGATACATTTATATTTAGATGTATATACTCAGAATCTTGGTGAAGTAAAGAGTTTGAATTCAGAGAGCCCAGGAGGCCCAGGTTCCAAATAAAGAAAAAGCTGTAATTGGAACTCTTGAGGAGAGAGCATGTGTAATTTGAATAAAGAATGCCACGTAGCAAAGAGAAAATTGATGGGATCACCACTTTTTCTCATACAGGATAAAAGGAAATTAATGTTCTCTTTGTAGGTGTTTTCGATCAACTGAAGTAAACATTTAGTCTTTTTGGAAACATAATTCCCACAAACTCTTATATTAATTAACAGCTTTCTTTGCTAAAGCAGTTAGTCTGGTAAGAGTCTTCATAATAATTATTTTTATTCCTGGGAAATACTACTAACTGATAAAATTTGTTGATCTAAATGTTACCTATTGATGGTACCTATATACCAAGGCATTATTCAGGTTATATAGAGAACAATTTAGAAAGTTATTATTTTGGGGTGCCTGGGTGGCTCAGTCGGTTGGGCGTCTGACTTCAGCTCAGGTCATGATCTCGCGGTCCGGGAGTTCGAGCCCCGCATCGGGCTCTGGGCTGACAGCTCAGACCCTGGATCCTGTTTCGGATTCTGTGTCTCCCTCTCTCTGACCCTCCCCTGCTTATGCTCTGTCTCTCTCTCTGCCTCAAAAATAAATAAATGTTAAAAAAAAATTAAAAAAAGAAAGTTATTATTTTACATAAGCATAGATTTTAGTGAAAATATAAGTGTAAAAATGCTAGCAGAAACTGTGCATTCATATTTTAATAACCTTTCCTCCCCCAAAATATTCTTTTCTTTCTTTGCTTTTGTTTTTTTGTCTTTTTGGTTTTTTTTTAGAAAGAGAGAGAGAGCGAGTGAACAGGGGAGGAGTAGAGAGAAAGGAAGAGAAAGAATCCCAAGCAGGCTCTGCACTACCAGTGCAGAGCCTGATGCTCAAGAACTGTGAGATCATGACCTGAGCCGAAATCAAGAGCCAAACGCTTAACCTACTGAGCCACCGAGGCTCCCCACTCCCAAAAATATTCTAAAGAGGAAAAGTTGGTAAAATAATAAGAAAAATGTCCTATAATTTTGGAAGAAATAAACCATATTTCATACCTTATCCCTTGTTAATTTAAAATAAAAATAACAGAGAAAGACAAAGATGATGCAGAAAACAAATTCACATGTAATATAAATTCATTGAAAACTGAAGTGCCCAAGACATAGTTGATGTTAAAATGGCTTGACAAATGCAACTTAGATCTAATCATTGAGTACTAATGAATAGTTCAAATACTGACTGCATTTTGCCCAGAAAAGCAGGTAGTCTCCTATTTATCCTCTCTTACGTTTATTTTAAAGAGATAAAAGAGAAAAATACAAGGTCATTTCGGGAATTTTTCAAGACTCTGCCTCTATGTTTCTTCAGTACAAAGCACTTCAGTCTCATCCATATGACAATAGAATGGCACACGATGTCAACTAAATGATCTGATTTGATTTTTCTTCAATTACTGTCTTCACTTATGCTTCATCAATCCTCCCTTCTCTTCCTTTGGTGATATTTGAGTGGATTCAAAATTGTTTTGACAACCTTTAGTTATTGAAAGAGGTACCATTTAATGTTCAATCTCAAATTCAATGTAAAAGTCAACTTCTCCTAATCCAGCCTGGATTTGAGCTGAGACCCGGTGTCTGCAGGAGGCCAGGGTTGGATGAGGCGGGCTCCAGCTCTGAGCTGTCTCCTTGTTCTCTTCAATGTCCTGGAGCAGGGGAGAAACCTGCACCAAAGGAAAGAGTGTCTTTACTTCACTGTCTGTTCTTGTGGTTCCCTTTCTTCTTATTGTCACTGCTTCTGTCTTTAATGTTGGTTGGCCTTTGATACACTCTAAGTCACTATAACATAACATATTTTCACATGTTGGTGAATGAGCCCTGTGAGTGTTGGAAGTTAATGGGCTAGTTCACCCACCTCTTAAAAGCTGTGGTAGAATGTAGAGGTTGCTAAAACTTCAACATTGGCACCTTATGTACGAGGGATAACCTCTTTGGGATCATGATTTTGCTATAAATTTGGCTTATGCTCATATTTGTTTAAGAATACTTTCATGAAGGGAGTGCCTGGGTGGCTCAGTCGGTTGAGTGTCCGACTCTTGATTTCAGCTCAGGTCATGACCCCTGAGCACGGAACCTGCTTAAGATTCTTTCTCTCCCTTGACCTCTTTCTCCCATGCATGCTCTCTCTCTCTCTCTCAAATTAACGTAACAGAATAGTTTCATGAGGGAGTATTTAATAGTTTCTACCTCTCTTTGCTTAAATTTATCATGTCAACATTTGTACCAAGTTCTATAAACTCAAGATAACTTTCTAAATCATTTAAGGAGTCTTGCAACTCAGGATCACCCCAAGGACCTATTTCACCATGTATTCTTGTGCTCTTTTGAATTCTATGAAATTTATAACTTAAATTACAAATGAATGACCTTGTATGTCATCGTAACAGTTACAACAAGGTTATCGGTGAGTTATGTGTCCATGTAAATGCATATGTACACATGCACACGTGCATATGTGTGTGTTCTGGGGGTAAAGATATGACTAGGAGAGGAAGAGCAACAAACCAAGCCAAAATGAAATTATTCTCTGTAGGCATTCCATGTCTGAACAACTTTCCTTCTCTTTACTCAAAATCACCTTCTAAAACATTATTAAATCAATTTAATACACTTGGAAGTGAACCAAATGTGCTATTGTATGCAAATTCCTGGTGGTTTTCATCTATCATCAGGGACAATTCAGCTGCAAAATGGAGCTCATTTTACTCCTAAGGTTGTTTAAGAACTTGATCCTTGGAAACACCTGTTATTAGCATGGCCTGAAGTTCTCTCTGTTGCTTCACCCCCCCTCCCATTTTGGATGCTGTTTCAACCAGCTGCCAATAATTAGAAAAACAAAGCAAATCCCTCCCATGGATGCTGACCTCTGCAGAAAGCCAAGGGAACAGAAAGTCAAAGAACACCATAAGCCTTTTTGTTTTAAACCAGGAGGCATGCCGCACTATATTCTCCTGGACTGCAAAACCACAGGAAAGGATTAATATCCCTAACCACAAGAGACATTTGTGTATGGGTGTAGCAGGGAGGGCATGAGAAGAATATTAATCTATGATGTATGACTTCATATTTTCTGAAAAAATTTGAAAAGCCACATGTATCTGAATCACTGCATTATAAATGTATCAGCCACGTAAGATAAATAACATGACCAAGTACCGAGAGCTGAGTTCTTTTACAACAGTTACTATTTTTAACTCAGTAGTTTCTTCAAATATTATACAGAAAGGGATGTTCTGTAAACAGAGCAGACCAAAAATAAGAATTCAAAAGTAAAGCAAGACTCTGGCACCGGATAGGCTCTTTCAATCAATTACTAACTTTGTATATAGTACACATACATATATGTGTATGTGTGTAATATAGTCAACATATGATATATATGTATATGATACTTATCAATGACAATTAAGGAAAACATTAAAATTTATATCATTGTTTAAATAAATAAACTACAGAAACAGAATAAAGATAATTCCTGTGTCTTATATACTTTTAAAAGCTATAAATCAATGTGCATTTTAGTAATTCAATATGCTTAAAGTATTTCCATTTGTTTCCTGACATAAAAATTTCTTGAACATCTAAAATATGCAAAACATTTTGCAAGGTACTATGGATACTAAAGAAAAAAAAACAGCAATGGGAAAGAAAGCATGTTCACTAATATTTCTCAGTGGTCTAGGATTTAAGATTTTAGTCCCAGCTACTTTTCAGACAATATTATTCTTTACCTGTATAAACCTCTCTAACTACTACTGTTTAAACTTACCAAAATGAGCCCTATATTTTCAAAGAAATGTATCTTCTCGATACATAATATCGTCTTTTGTTTACCTGTCAAAGTCTTACCAGTCTTCACAAGTGACAAAAGTTGGTATATTATTGTAGTACAACCAGGACAGTACAACTAGGGTTTGATCTAGAGTAATGCAAATTGAGATAAAAATTAAGGGAAAGATTCAACCGGTGCTAGCATATTTTAAAAAGTGGGATATGGAGATTGAAAGTTTCTGAGAAATGAGGAGAAATACAGCGTTTGGATGACTGAGGTTTCAAATCTGAGTGACGGGGAGAATGATAATACCATGAACACAAATAGGAACATGGAAAGTAAGAGCTGATTTGGGGGACAAATGAGATCAGTTTAGTAATTTTAAATGGGAGACATCCTGGAAATTTAGTAAAAGTACACCAAAAACTAGAATTAGGACTGAAGCTAGCACTTTCAGGGGCATCTAGTTGTGAAACGATGGTTGAAATAAATTATGAGAAGTGGAGACCCACTAAAAGCAAACCAACCAAAGAAAGACATTGTTAAACATTTATTTTTCAAAGAACAGGACAGGGTACAAAGTTAGCTACAAACTGACATATACAAAAAATAACGTTCTCGTTTCAGAGAAATGAGGGAAAGATTGTAATAAGGGCAGGAGAGATCAGTGATTTTAAATATCACAAATGCCCATGAATAAAATAATTCCAGTGAAAGACTACTACTCAGTAGACACTGGTCAACTTTAGAAAGCAGATCGGTTAAGGGACAGGTGCAAAAGTAGTCCTAGGACTTGAATTGTGCAAATAGTGAACAAGTAAGGGACAGTGCTTATTCAGGATTTGAAAGTGAAAGAGTCAACAGAGAGTATGATGGTTAAGAGAGAATGAATGAGGTAGAAAATGTAATGCTTGCTATCTATAATCCTAAAATTTTGTTGGGTAGTGAAAATTCAAATAGCAAAATCTCATGTTCCATTTTATTTTTTAGGAAAAATAACCAGAGCACATGTCTAGCCCACACAATACCAAGCAATGTCTTCCCATATTACAAAGACATACTTCAATGACAAAATAACAAGCTAGCAGAATATAAAGTAATGTAACATATATATAACATAATATTATATATAACATAATATAAAATAATTAACTGTAAATTAATAAATAATTAACATGTAATGAATTAGGTATGTTTGAGTGTGGTATACAAAAATGCTACACAGGGGGTGCCTGGGTGGCTCAGTTGGTTGAGGGTCCAACTTCGGCTCAAGTCATGATCTCACAGTTGGTGAGTTGGAACGTCCCGTCCGGCTCTGTGCTGACAGCTCAGAGCCTGGAGCTTGCTTCAGATTCTGTCTCTCTCTCTCTCTGCCCCTCCCCCCATCATGCTCTGTCTCTGTCTCTGTCTCTCAAAAATAAATAAATATTTAAAATATATATATATATATATGAATAAAAATGCTATGCAATATTGGATATTGATCATATTTTGTTTCCATACTGTGAAAACATGTATTACAAGGTAAATAAAATAAATATGTCAAAAATATATCTGGGTTGGACCCTACTCAAAGTACATGTCAACCCTCATTTTTCCAGAGAGCTCTGTTATTATTCAACCTGCTAAAGACCATGAATAATTGAAAGAGAATGAATAACTCAGAGTTACTGATGTTAAAAAGACAATAATAGCTAATAATCATTGAGTGTTTATATTTTTATCAGGCATTGTACTATCTTACTCTGTGTACGAACTCCGTGCTATATTATTAGCTTTATTTTAAAAAAAATTTTAATGTTTTATTTATTTTTGAGACAGACAGAGACAGAGCATGAGCAGGGGAGGGGCAGAGAGAGAGAGACACAGAATCTGAAACAGGCTCCAGGCTCTGAGCTGTCAGCACAGAGCTGGACGTGGGGCTCGAACTCACAAACTGGAGATGGCTGAAGTCGGAGGCTTAACTGACTGTGCCACCCAGGTACCCCATATTAGCTTTATTTTAAAGATGAGGAAACTGAAGGGCAGACAGTTTAAGTAATGAAATTAGCCCAAATCACAAAATTAATACACACTAAAATCTGGATTTTATCTGTGATATAAAGGCCTCAGTATGTAACCTTTCAGAATTTGTAACTAGTGAGTGGAGGAGGGGAGTCTGCTTCTATTTGAGTAGGCCTTTCCTTTTAAGGCAGGGTTAAACATAACAATGCAAACCTGGCTCTACATTATTAGAAAAAAATCCTCTGCAATAGGAACACCAGCCCCTAAAAGACATATTTGTCTGGCGGGTTGATGGGAGATCATAATTCCTAAGGAGACCTCCTACTGGTAAAGTGGCAAACTTGGGGCCTCAGAGGGGACTATTTTTAGTGTTCTGCCCAATATGGGAGTGTCAGTAAAGTATAATTTTAAAATGTTTTTGAAGGATTTACTTAAATACTAGTTATGGGGAATCGGGAGAAAGAACTAGAAGGCAGTGTATTCTGGAACATTCCTAAGGAGATGAAGGCTGTGAAGGGAACTCAGATCTCATTTTGAGTCTGTGCAGTCAGAGCAGACCTTACAATCTGATCTGTTGTCTAATTTGGATGTGCCAACTCCCCAGGTGGTAGGGAGGGTGTTTGGATCCTGATAAGTCAGTTGCTGCTGTCTGAGTGTAGACTACCCAAGTCAAAATCAAATCTCATCCATTTTTAAAGCAAATATTGGAGCAAGATGAAAGGCTTTACACACCTATAAAGATCTGGGACATGACAGTGTGACCCTAGAATCAGAGATATCATAAAAGAGGCCTTATACAGTAGGAATAATATAAATAAAAGAGATTAGGTGTTTACAATAGTTCTTTGAGGGAGAGAAATGATCCTCCTGTTGGCACTACATGAAACTGATTTTAATCACTGTAATAGGGAACATAGATAGATGCTTTGTGAAAGGAAAATTCTATACTAGAACACTTAGGATGAAAATGATTATTATTAATTTTTTTTTTGGTGTGACTAGAGGTCTCCTAAAAAGAAAAAGAAGTCAAGTAATATGGTGTGTGGACGGTGAATAATTGCTATTTGATGAAAGAATAGTCGGGGGTGGGGTAGGAGACATTCTAAGCAAGAACTATAAAATCCAACCAGTTTAATTTGCTGCAAAATTGTTTCCCATTAAAAAGTACCAAAATTCAAAGAGGATACGGTTTGGTCTAGGGAAATCACACAAAACAAATATCTAAAAATCTTGAAAATTGCATTAGCCCTACACCACAATGAAAGCAAAACATTGACTCAGTGTGAAAATAAATCTAATTCTTATACTATTACTTTTCTTCTTGAAATTTGGCAAACTATAATGACAGCATGTTATTACCTCAAAATATTCTGGGGGTTTTAAATGTTTTTCTTTTTTAAGAAATTGAACTTACATTGTGTCAAACGAGTGTTATGTAAGAGGTCTTAAGAGGTATAGCTGTAAGAATAATTCAAGCTTGATTTTCCTATACAGATTCTAAATTTTTGAAGACTTGTATCATTTTTCTCCAATATGTAAGCAACCACTTTTCTACCTACTAGTCTTGCCAGGGTGCAAGTTTACAAAGTATTAGCTATGATTATCAATAGGGCTATGTAGACCCCCAAGGTCTCCATAAGGATTAAAAAGAAATTAAAAAGAGAGAGATGGAAGGAAATCGAAGGACAATTACATACAAAGGAATACCGTCTCATTGGTTTAGGCACTTAACCTAAAACCCGCCACTTCCAGATGTGGTCTTATATCAGGACACCTGAATCGGATGTACATCGATTCTGACTTTATCTGGCTTTCTGCTTACTAAAGAGTCCAATGTTTAAGGTAGGGAGCCCAAAACAACCCTCACAAGCGAAAGCGTGTCTTCAAAATATGCTAGAATTTGGTTTTGAATGAGTTAATTTTCATCGACTTTCGCTAACATGGCAGAACAAGAAAAGGCCAGAATATGAGACAATAGAGACACAAAACTCATTCTGGAAAGTAGTGAGATCTCCTAGAAATGCAGTTAGGGAGTCTGGGGGTTTACTTTAGGCCATCAGTGGACATAGCAGTGCATTTTCAACCAAGTTTACGGATTAAGAATTTCAAAAAGCAATCATGCTCAAGGGCTGGTTCTCAGATGCAAATGTTAAATACTCACCTCGGATCTTGACTGGGTCAAAAGTTGCTACAGCTCGTTTTATTGGTTTAGGAAATAAAGATTCACTTTAAGACTTAAATTTAAGATTTCCAAAGGTTTCCTTTAAGGTAGCCTTCCTAAACGTATCACTTTAAGACTTAAATTTAAGATTTCCAGAAGTTTCCAATAAGACAGATTATATTTTAAGCATTAAGCATAAATGCAAAGGGCTGGAAATAAATACTGCTTTGTCTTAGAGTCTCTGCCATCCTACTTAGGAATGAGCAGGAGGATGAATGGTTCTCTGCTTAAACTCTCTTGTTGGGTTACTGTGACCCCCAGTGTGAAATGCACAATCACTGGAAGAATTTAACAATTTAGCAACTACAGTAAGAAACAGAAATCATCACAAAATTAGAGGTAAACTGGAAGAATACCAACATAGAAACAGAATGGAAAAAGTCTTCATAGCAAACCTATTTTCTTCCTCACTTGTCTGCCTAAAGATGAGAATAGACTCTGGAGGGAGTATGTTGTCTCACCGGCAAGATTGTCACACGTTTGTTTCCCCAGTACGAGCTTGAATGCATTTTAGTAGGTTTGGAGCATTGGGTTTACAGTAGGTGTCTGTCACAAGAGTAAAAAATAAATGAATAAATAAATGAGATTCTTCTTCTCCCCCTTATGTAAATCAATTTATTTGATGGGTACAAGATTGAGTCAATGGTTTAGAACTAAAAGTGGGAAGTTTACCTTATAAGTGTGATAATACATCAAGAAATGTCTTAACAAGCTAGCATTTACTGAGTGTAGTAAGTGTTGATGCGGCTGGTAAGGTTCTGTGATGAGTGATAAATCATAATAACTTTTGTTTTGGAGTATGCTGTGTCAGGAGCTCTGGGGAGCTCTTTCTTAATGGACTGTCCATATCTGAATTATTGCTACTAAATAAATAATGGTATGATTTGAAAGTTTCTTCGTGATACCTCTATGGCCTCACTAGAATAAAAGAAAAATGTTTGTAAAAGGGCAAGGACGTGGGTTATCATCCCTGCTCCTTTATTGGTCCGCCAAAACACATTTTTTAACCATCTCGAGCCATACACTTATTTTAAATAATATGCTTTCCATGAGATAATTGTGCATGAAATCTGGGGATCAGTATGTTTCTAACCTTAATTCTAAAATTTGCTATATTACCAAAGCACTAGTGAATGTAAAACTGAACTGTAGAAATAAGTAAAAAGAAAGCTTCATTCATTTTTCATGCTAGTAGCCAAGCTAACTGTGTTTTTGCTATGATAGCTGAGTATAAATTTCATAAAGGACGCCGAACATAGTTTCTGACTTCCCTGAATTTAAAACCTAATTAAGAAAAAATTATGCACGTTGTTCATTTTAATATTGCTAACAAAGAAAAAATAATTTAAGTTTTGAAGGATTCAATTTAGAGGACAACATGAACCAATTTAGGAAACAAAACTCTAAAAGGCGCTAATACATCTTCCATGAACTACAATACACCCCCAGGGTATAATTTGATATAAGGGAGAAAACGTATGATGAGCCATGTTCCTAGATTGCTTTGTGTGTTTTGTATACACAATTTCATAACATATTTGGGTGAATAATCTCTCTTTAGTTGCCACTACTTCAGCATATTTTTATTAGTCTAAAAGTATAAAGAACACATGCTTTTACTTGCAAATATCATCTGAGTTAATATAGAAAGAGGTATAAATAACCAAAAACAATAGCTAACAGATATCTTTTAAAATATATGACAATATATGACTTTGTGCTTGAGAGAAAGCAGAGGGACCACTGGTACATTTTATAGTTGGAGAAAAACCAGGATTTTTGTTTTGTTTAGTCGGTTGTCGGTTTTGTTTTGAATTTCCTTTCAGATAATATCCAAAAAAAAGAAGTATACTAAAAGTCTACTAAAATCATTTCATAGACAAACTTAATATCTCCATAGAAAAGTACTTGACATGTGGAAAAATATAAATGTATGAATTAATTACTGTGGTATTGTAAATAAAGTTTTCATAGCATTAAAATCATAGAATGTAAGAGCGAGAGGGGCGCCTGGGTGGCTCAGTCATTTAAGCCTCCAACTCTGGATTTCCACTCAGGTCATGATCTCATGGTTGGTGAGATCGAACCTCAAGGGGGCTCTGCACTGACAGTGTGGGGCCTGCTTTGGATTCTCTCTCTCTCCCTCTCTCTCTCTGCCTCCCTTGCTCACGCGCACGCGTGTGGTTCCTCTCTCTCTCAAAATAAATAAATAAGGATTAAAAAAAGAAGAATGTTTAAGAGCAAGAAAGGTACTTAGAGTTCTGCTCTGGACAATTTTACAGTTTTTAGTCTGTATGATTAACATTATTAGTGCCCCAAAGCAAACAGAAGTTTGACAAATCTTCTATGAGACTAGAAATTCACTGAACGGAGGACCACGTCTCACACATGTTTGAATGTTTGACAACTATGGCAGTGACTGGTTCCCAGTAAGGGACTTAATTCTCTGAGAACTAAGTCCTGGGTTGTTGACACTCAGCAGAAAATAGAAGGAACACTACACACACACACACACACATACACACACACACACACACACCAATACTTTAATCATTTTTCCCCAAGTTTCTTGGTCACCAATATGATTCAGGCAAATGCAGTTCTATATTGCTATGATCACCTTTCCATTTACCCTTTCCATTTACCCCTACTTTCCTTGTTGAGCTAACTCTATTTTTCCTTGAAGGCTCAGCCGAAAGCAACATATCCTCTGGGAATCCATGCCTATTCCATCCAATATACATGTGATGTTACCCAAAGATTTTTCCACTGTGTAATTTTACCAGCGCTCTTTTTTTGCCCTTATTGTCACTTGTCCATTTTCACATCTCCCCTAGCCTCTTTGCGACTATTTGAGAACACGACCATATCTGACTAATCTTTTTATCTTCAGTGTTGTGCCCTGTGCTGGTAATTTATTAGACGTCCAAATATGCCTGCTGAGTAAAATTAGTGAAGCAGTAAAGAAATAGGGAAAAATCGTGTTTTATTACTGAATTAGTTCATTAACTCCCAACTGAAAAGGGAGCATTACCCTTGAGGGAAAAAATTCTTGCTTGGTGGGGGAGGAGCCATGGAGTCACTTTACCCTCACCTCCAAATCACAGGCTTTAATTAGAGATGTTACCTTGTAAAATGCATTGCATGTATAAACCATTCGTAGTCATGTTACATAAGACTGATTTCGACTTCGAGAAGAAAAACATTGGGGGGAAATTATGACATTAAAGGGAAAAAAATCTCATTTTTTCCCATAAAATTTGGATGAAACTTATAGCTTTAATTTTCACTTGATGTATTTACTGTCAGACTCACTTTTCCTTATTAGCATTCCTGCAGGAAATTCCTTACCTTAGAATTGCCTTGGTTCCCCCTACTGTTTTTATATTTCAAAACTGGGTTTACTTTTTTTAAATTTTTATTTATTTATTTTTTGGGGGGGTTACTTTTTAGATCCAGGTTTACTTGTCTTTTCTTTTGCCAATTTCAACGTTGATAATGTTTTGCTGGCTTGTTTGCTTGTTTGCTTGTCATTGAGCAAAAATAAAAATGACTTTTATAGAATGTAGGCTCCATGAGAGGAAGATTTTCATCTGTTTTGGAAATTTGCATTATTGTATTTTCAATACAACAGTTTTTTTCAAACTGCAACAGTTTCTGACACATAGTAGGCAGTCAAGAAATATTTGTTGAATGAACTAATGAATATAAGAGAGCAGTCATTATCAATATTTTTCTCCATGATGTCACTTAATGAAGGACTTTCTAAGTTTTTCAGGTTATATTACTTAAGCTATTTGATTAAAATAAACCTAAAAGCTAGAAGTCCTATATTTTTTGGCTAATACAATGTGCCTGGTTAGAAGTACTTAATTTTATACAAATGTAGTCATTGCAACTTTTTCTTTTTATAAAAAGTGAATTATGAAAGATTTGAGACATACAAACTCTTTAAACAATGATGTCAAAAACATTCATCTACCTACTCAGTTTAATTTTTGAACCTATTTGCTCCTAATAGAGCTGTGTGTTCTATGTAAGTCCCTACATCAGTTTCCCAGTACGCACACACACCCACACACATGCACACACAGAGGCAAATTATCATGTCCATGAATTTTTTCATAATTTTATATCAGATGGTCAGATTTCTCTTCAATACATGGTATTGTTCATAGTTGTGGTTCTCAGCCTGTGGTCAACAGTCCAACACCATCACCCTCACTTGGAAATGAGTTAGAAATACAAATTTTCAGACCCATCCCAGACTGACGAAATCTGAAACTCCAAGACTGGAGCCCAGCATGTATGATTCTGATGCATGCCAAAATTCAAGAACCACTGGTTTACATTAGTACTTGTGGATCTAACATCAAAGTCGAAGGTCTAGCAGAAAACAGCATTCATTTATAGAATTTACTGATCCATTTCCTCTTGCTATAATTAAAGAATTGACTATATAGCATATTTTTACTTATTTTTAAACCGGGGGATGGTTTACTATTGTATCACAATCTAAGTTAAATTCTCCTTAGAAAAATACTTCATTTATTCTGTCTCTGATGGTAGTATATCAGTTTTAACTACTGTAAAATGTACTCTTCTGCCTGGATCCATATTTTTTGTATGGTTTTGTTTGGTTGTCTGCTTCACCGAGGGCCAGGCTCCTAACTAGGACTGATCTATGGGCCCTTAAGGGACAAGGCTACCATGGGGAGCAAAGAGGCACCAGTGGTGTGCTGGACACAACCAATGAGGCTTACCGAAGTCAATTGTTGAATTTTGCAATTTGTTAAATGCATTATTTTTTTAACAAACGACATAAACTTAGAAATAAGTGAATTATATTACAAACAAAAGCATCAAATACTCAAAGTAATCACTCCCTAATTATTGTATTACATGTTATTATTCCATGTGCTTGAGGTTACTTCTGTGTGCCCCTGGACAAATTTTTGCATCCAGTGACATCATGTTGGTAACTTGGAATTGACCATGTTAGGAAAATTCGCCCCACATAAATCAGTTGATGTCACTAATCAGGGTTCCCCTACCCCCACCTCTTTTACCAGCACATCAGCATGAAGAATCAAAGCAAGGATGGAGTTTCCATGACAGGTGCCCAGATCCTCTGTTTTTCATCATACATGCTCTTTCCTGTGTTAATAGATGAGGTTTTTAAGTAAGGGGTCAGTGCAAAATGTAATGTTTATTGTTAATTTCCACTGTTTCAAATACCATGTAATTAACTCACTGCATAATATACGCACCTTTTGGGATGAGCACTGGGTGTTGTATGGAAACCAATTTGACAATAAATTTCATATATTGAAAAAAAAAATAGCAAACAATTACAAGTGCCCAGGAAAGAAAACAAAACTCCCTAACTTTTTCTCTTCCATCAAAAGCTACTTCTATCCTCATAGGCAACCAATTAATAATTTGGTGTGAATTTTTCATACTCTTTTAATACAAATATTTTCTGAATGAATAAATAAAAGATTTATTCAAATTCATTGTCTTTAAACACATATTAAATTTGTATTTACTTTGTATCCTAATTGGTGGTTAAGGTCCCCATCAAGTTTAAGAGCAAAAAATAAGAAAATGTATTCAAAATAAGCTATTCCATTGTTAATGATCATTAAATTTCTGTATAGATGTGTTTCTAAAAGTGTTCTTTTTTAGCTTTAGCCTCACTAAAATATTCACCATGAGCATAGTGAAATGATAAATTTGGTTGAACTGGTGAATTGTTCTACTTTTGCTTAAGAGCTATTATTTGATACCGTTCTCTGTATTAAGAGTCATGTTGTTAAATGGGAGCTGATTTACATGGACTGTTTTATAGAACTACATTTTTCAAAGATCTTACTGAATTTATTGTACAAAAGCTAAATCACACTGACTACATTTCTTGGCAAAAATGGAATATAAAATAAGCAGCACAAATGCATGGAGAATAGAATTCCGATAACTTGACTTAACATTTAATAGATCCATCCTGGAGCTAATTAGTTCTCCTTAAATTCTGCTAAGTCTAGTAGCTCCTGTCAGGCAAAAAAATTTTGGCATGGTGAATCTAACATTCTAGATTAGTTGATGATGATAAAATGACTTTCAGTCCTGACAGATTACTTACATTATTTCTCTTGCGTATATTATGCATAATACATTTAAGAAATAAAATATGCAATGAAAAGTATCCTACAGAATAAATATGGTAACAGTTAAATATTCTAATATAGGAGTTTAAAGCACATTTTGTAAATGTGTATTACTTTGCAGGGACTATAAATTAACATTAGGATGTTAAAACGGCATTCATCATGTATTGGGTTAAGATTTTTAAAAAAAATTTGTAATGTTTACTTATTTTTGGCGGGGAGGGGGAAGGGCAGAGAGAGAGGGAGACACAGAATCTGAGGCAGGCTCCAGATTCTGAGCTGTCAACACAGAGCCTGATTCAGGGCTTGAACCCACGAGCAGAGAGATTATGACCTGAGCCAAAGTCAGACGCCCAACTGACTGAGCTACTCAGGCACCTGGGTTAAGATTTATAGGAGTATAACATTATCTCAAATATCTTTTTTCGGCAAAGTCATTATTAAATTCTTATTAAAGTCATTATTTAAATAATTAAAGTTATTTTCAAAAGTTCCATCAATTAAAAATGCAAAGATTATAATCTTGATCATTGTCCTCCTAAATGCTGTAGTTCAGGGAGCTCTGAACAAAGTTGTGCAATTCTAAGACAAAGAATATATATTGACAAGCCTACAACGCAGCCAGAAGCCATTGGCTTATCTTTAATCATGGTATAAAGCATCCAAAAACACTTGAGTAACTTGTGCTTCAACTAACACCTGCTCAGTATTGCATACAGACATACCACAATATGATCATTTATATTATATGTAAAAATAAAGTTCATCACTGTATATCAGATAAATGGAGGAAAATGATGTTGCCAGCAAATATGCTCACAGTCAGAAGGAAATTTGAGGCTCTTGGAAATCAGAGAAGGATATCAACTTAGAAATTATCTCTGATTACATGAAATGTTGTCATTGTTTTTTTTTTCTCAATTACCTGAAATAATATGACAGAATCCCAAGGATACATCCTATGGTTTGGTGAAAAGATCAAAGAATTTGGGACCAGAAGACCAAATTCTATTGCTCAGTAATAGTGTTGTGGAAGCTCCAGTTACAGCTGCAAAATAATAGCTATATTTCTGTGCAGTGTGAATGTGATGTAAATAATAGTGAAATAAACTTTATAACTGCAGTGCATCGAAGAGCATCCTGGGCTTGTCATCAAGAAAAGTTTTCTGGTGGCTCAGTCGGTTGAGCGTCCGACTTCGGCTCAGGTCATGATCTCATGGTCTGTGAGTTCCAGCCCCACGTCGGGCTCTGTGCGGACAGCTCAGAGCCTGGAGCCTGCTTCAATTCTGTGTCTCCCTCTCTGTCTCTGCCCCTATCCTGCTTGTGCTCTCTGTCTCTCATAAATGAATAAATGTTAAAAAAAAATTTTTTTTAAAAAGAAAAGTTTTCTGATAAGCTAATGGAAGGGAATATTTTATCCAAAGAATTCAGTACACTGCTTGTGTTAAGACATTTCTATTTGTAGTTTTAAAACTTTTTCACAAATAGGATCGATCCATAAAGCTGATAATATGATATATCTTTTGTAAACCATTCTTTAAATTAAGAAGTTGTAAGTTTATATTTATCAAAATAAATATCCTACGATGATATCTACTTTTATGTGTATGGAAGTTGTATTAAGGAAAAAGGTGTAGAACAAACGTGTTTGAAAAGCGTTACTCTGGTTTGGCTGTCTTTTCTTCGAGAACTGAGAATAAATCTGACATATAGCATATGGTTTAGCCTTAAATTTGGAAACTGAATTTTCATATATATTGAAGTTGGTCTTAGTCCAAGTCTTAAACCAGATTAGACTAAATTCCTAGTCTGAAATATTTTGAAGCAGTCCATTAAGTGATCTTATAAACAACACTTTTGCATTCCAAATAAAAAAAAAAGCTTGTTAGTTGCCTCTACAAACATATTAAGGGTTTTTTTTTTTCCGATGTAATATAGCCCACATAGTATTGATCCGCGGCTTTTATTAATCCCTTCAAATTACCTTGCTGTAATAGATCTTCTCTCGAGCTTCACTTTGAAGACCACCCAGAAACTCCATCTGGTCCAAATAGAACCACCACCCTGCTTGTAAGTATTCCGTGGTCTATAGTGTATACTAAATATGTTCATTCACAAACCAATTCAATATGCTGCTTTTAATTTAAGTAATGGATGAAATATTAGTGTGGCAGTTAGAACTTCATTATAATGCATGACTGTATTTTAATTTCCAGCAATACTCCTGACAGGCATTTGGTCTCCTTTCCATAATATCAATCTCAATATTATTATTGAGACAGGAAACAGAAGCACATGCTAATCGCATACATGCAAATTCTGTATTTGGAATGCATTGGCTTGCTTTTTGTGTATCAAATTAGAACCTCTACTAAGATGTAGGTCAGCAGAGATTATAGAGTGAGAGAGAGAGATAAGAGGTAGATAAAAAGATGATAGGTGATAGCTAGGTAGAGAGATAAAGATAGATAATGGGTAGATAGATAGATGATAGAAATATATAGATAGATACTTAGATACATAGATACATAGATGATTGCACCAAGTTTCTTTGTGAAGTTAATCTAGCTTCCTCTACACACCTGATTTAGTTTCCTGCTGAAGAGTTTCTATGCTTTTGACTAAATTTCCCAATTAACATCATATTATCTCAACATTTCCAGCTTCCCAAGAAAATAGCAGAATCAGAAACAAGATCTAAGAACAGGTATGCGCTATAGACCTCAAAGAAAACAAATCAAAATTTGAAAGCCATTGTATGCTCCTGGAATATTTGATAATGGTTAGCTCTGTTCTCCCAAAATCTTCTTCAGGACTTGGATTTCTAAAATGCAGATGTGTTTTAAACCTTTCTAAATAAATTTTGAATTATATTTTTTAAAGTAAAGATCATTATTCTTGACGTTAAGGAGTTAAATTCAGATTAGAGAGATATAAATGATTTTTTGAAATTTCTGAGTCAGAACAAGGTTATCAAGACTTCTAAAATGCAAATGTATTTTATTTTTTGTTTTTTAGACAACTTTATTGAGGAATAGTTTGCACATAAGTGTGTCTATTTTAAGATTACAGTCTAATGAGTTATGACAAATCAACACAATCAAGATATAGATCATTTCTATGTCTCAAAAAAATATCATTGTCCCTTTACGGTGGATTTATATGCACCCCTCATCCTCTGCCCTAAGCAATCACTGAAATGCCCCTATAGATTTCTGTCACTATGGATTAGTTTTGCCTATTCCACAATTTCAGATGAATGCAATCATACAGAATATATTCTTTTTTGTCTAGCTTCTTTCATTTAAAAAATGTATTTTAAACCTTTCAATATAAGTTTTGAAAAATACAAAAGAGGGGTGCCTGGGTGGCTCAGTTGGTTAAGCGTCCAACTTCAGCTCAGGTCATGATCTCCTGGTTTGTGATTTCAAGCCCCGCGTCGGGCTCTGTGCTGACAGCTCAGAGCCTGGAGCCTGCTTCTGGTTCTGTGTCTCCGTCTCTCTCTGCACCCCCCTTGCTCATGCTCTGTCTCTCTCTGTCTCAAAAATAAATAAACATTAAAAAAATAAAGAAAGAAAAAAGAAAAAGCAAAATATAAAAGAAAAAAATTCTTGACTTTAAAGGACTAAATTCAGATTATAACGACATAAATGACATTTTGAAATTTTTGAGTCAGAACAAGGCTATCGAGAAACTTGTCTCATTCTGTCACAATACAGATGAGGAAATTAAAGTTCAAAGAAAATTAAATGGTTTAATTAGTTAAAGAATTGGGTCTAGAAACCAGGTCTTCTAACCCTTAGGCCAGTATGTAACAATTCAACTTTCCCCTTGACTTACACATTGTTAAAATCTAGTCTGTGGTTAATTGGTAACTTGTAGGCAAATTGCTTTAAGATTAATAGTCAAAAAACTAATACACCCCTTTTGGTGTTTTTAAATCTCAAAATACTATAAAGTTTTAAAATATATTGCAATATTTAGAGGGAGATTCTTTAAGAAGTTTCTAAAAGAGGCTTTATAGAAATAAGAATGATATTTGTATTTATATCTTTTTCCAAAAATTTATATTGGATTATGTTTCAAAATACTTTTAAAAATAGGAAATTGATAGTAATAATAACTGCAGAATATCATCATGTATCTGAAAGTCACATTCTGAAGAACATGTGTTATCTTATTTAATTCTCAAAACCCACCATGTGAAGATGGTTTTTCCCATTTTATACATAAACTTATGTAATCTGCATAAGTTAAAGGAAAAAAGTCGAAAGGCATTTAAGTGAATAATGGTATGTGTATAAGACATCCAGGATGAGTGAATTATTAGCTTTTTAGCACTGATATGGCTCTGAGTTAAAAAACCATAAGATAAAGTGCATTTCATTAGAAAACAATTATTATCTTCAATAACACTCACAATTTAACTTAAAACACTGGAAACATCATCGATGCAGAGTTTTATTTTTTTTTCTAGCAGGATATTTATCTTCGGAAATTGTACTTATGCTAGATTGCATAACATTATGGTCAGTGTGATTAGATTATAGTAAAACCCTGTTTTGTAAGCCTAATTCTTTCCAGAAACATGCTTGTAATCCAAAGCACTTGTATATCAAAGTAAATGTCAAGAACCACTGGCTCAGTTGTGATCATGTGACATTTGGCATCATGCACTACTTGTATTCCAAGACATTGCTCGTTTTTCAAGTTAACATTTATTAAAAATGTTTGCTCATCTTGTGGAACCCTCACAGAACACGTTACTCACAATCCAAGGTTTTACTGTAATTCATTTTTAACATCTCTCTGTAAAAGCCAAGGAGACAGCATTTAGTGAAAGCTTTGAATCATAAATTTTAGTACACAGATTAATATTGTAGATCCCCAATAATGGATAATTAATGGAACTCTGACTTTTTTAAGTTATGATTTTCAACTGAGAGAATAAAGTTTTGGGGAATGTGACATTTCACTTAATTTGTTACTGAATGAATAAAATATTAAAATATTACGTTCACTAATATTATCAATTTTGTTATTTAAAAAAACTAAGAAACTTATACAAAGATCACTGTTATCTACAAGCCATGGCCAAAATAACAATATGTTTTTCTTTAAAGATTGATTTGCTCTGCTTAGAGATGGGAATAATTAAGACACAAAAATATTAAAATAAAACACATGGAAGGAACCAACAAACATTTTGAAATGTCAGGATATGTGGGGTGGGGGGCGGGGCAAGGAAGGCTTCTTTGACCATAGAGGAACCTCATGGACCGCTTCACACTTTCAGTAGCAAGGGTACAGGCAACTTCTAAAGTAATAATTTATATAGATCTGTTTCTGATTAAAAGCCAATAAGAATGTTCTATAGAAAACCTAGGAAAGAAAGAAAAACTTAAAAAACATGTTTTAAAAATAAACAAAAGCATCGCCGTCTTCAAATTCTGAACTCGTCATTCATGGACTGGGCATTTCCTTCCAGTAAAATTTTGTTTGGATATAGCTGCCTAATACATACGGAGTTTCACATCTTACTGTTTTACTTAACAAACTATGGGCATTTCCCCCATGTCATTAATTTTTTTTCTAAAATGTCTTCAAATCTACAGAATATTGTGCTATGTAGTTATTCCATAACTTATTTGTGTGTGAAATATTTTGATTATTTTCACTGTCTTATTAGTGCTATAAGTAATTTGTGGGTTAATAATTTTCCAAATTTCTGATTTTTTTCCTATCATGTTTCCTAGAAGTTGGATTATTTTATCAAAGGATAAGAACATATTAACACTTTTGCTTCAAATTGCCTGCAATATCTATCTTAGCATTATTACTTTTTAAAACATGTTACCAGTTTCATAAATGAAAACTACCATACTTTATTTAGTTCATTTTATTATGAACTTGCATCTATCCATTTCCATCACTACTGCTGTGAGAACCCTATTATGTCCATCAACATCTTTACCCACTAATTTCAATGATTTCTTAAATCTCCTTCTATATTCAGGATACATACCTTGCCAATATTGTACGTTTTCATTAGTCTTTTTCATTTTGTTTATGTTTTTGACATACAGAAAGGTTTTTATTTTCTTGCATTGTTTTATATATAGAAGGCCATTGCAAATTCTAAGCTTGTTTTTTTTTCTTAGATTATTGTGGTTTAATTTTTCAGTTTTAAGTATTTACTCCAACTATAACTTATTTTTGTATAGTTAGGACCTAATTTAATTTTCTTTCTTAAGCAATGTTTGAAACACATTCTGTTGAGTGAGAAATATCTACCTTGTGGATTTTGATGGTTTTAAATCCTATATTGAGAATTTTTTAAATTTTTTTTTACTGTGTATTCATTTTTTTAATTCTTTTTAATATTTTTCTTTATTTTTGAGAGACAGAGAGTGAGCAGGGGAGGGGAAGAGAGAGAGAGAGGGGGACACAGAATCCAAAGCAGGATCCAGGCTCTGAGCTATCAGCACAGAGCCCAATGCAGGGCTTGAAGCCACAAACTGTGAGATCATGACCTGAGCCAAAGTTGGACGCTTAACCAACTGAGCCTCCCAGGCACCCTGAATCCTATATTAAGAATTTGGATTAAGGAGTGCACTTGTCGTGATGGGCACCAAGTGTTGTACATGTTGAATCACTTAATAGTACAGCTGGAACTAATATTACACTGTATGTGAACTAACTGGAATTTAAATAAAAACTCAAAAAAATAAATTAGTGAACATATGTGTAGAAGCATCTAGAAAAAGAATTTAGAGAAACAGTGGTTGCCTATGGGTTTTCTAATCTCTGTTTCAATACAGCTTTAAATTACTGAGACAATAGAACACATCTAATTATATCTAAAATATCTGGAGGTGCCCTTTTCTACTCTAAAGTTTTTTCATATGTTCGTAACTTTTTAAAAAACTGTTCATTCTAGCAGACAAGAAGCCTTAACATGTTAAGATTAAAGAAGTTTCCTCAGGATTCTGGATATATTTAAATGTTACATTAGCTTTCTATGGTCGTGTGATTTATGACCACAATCTTAGCAGCTCAAAACTCTGCTTCAGAAGTCTAACATGCTGTGGTTGGGCTCTCTGTTCAGACTGAAGTCGAAATGACAGAGGGCTGAGTTCTAATCTGGAGCTAAGGGCCCTTTTTTCAAGCTCATTTCTGCTCTTGGCAGAATCTGTTCCTTGCAGCTGTCACACTAAAGTCATCATTTTCTCGCTCCTTGCCTACCACGAAGGTATTAATTAATCTAGGGGGGAAATGGGACGCAATGCTTGGGCTTTCAATTAATAGCTTAAACAAAATATATTTTAATTTATTCAAAATATTATGTATATATATATGCATAATTTTTCTAACCTTCTTTGAACAGGTCTTATATGAGTTCTATAAGGATTTGCATATTCTCCATATTTGATTTGTGTGTGTATATTTTCTCTAACTCATCACTTACACAGGAAGCCAGTATTCTCTGTATTTGCTCTAATTCTCCTAACTGACCCCTTTCATATTTCTGGTTTTAGTTAGCTGCCTAACTAGCTGCCTCAGTTAGCTGAGTTTTCTAGGATTAATCAAAATGTCTTTCAATAATGATTAATTTCCAATACTTGCATATCTTATGTTATTAGTGGAAGAATTTTTTTTCTTTCCCTTTTAACTGATTTTAATTGCAAAGCCTTTGCCAATTCATAATTAAATGTACCAATAGCTATTGATTTCGTAGAGTTTTTCTTTTTTTAAGTTCATACAGTTATTTTTAACCATACTTTTAAAAAGTGAGTTTTCAGTTTTAACTTTTGCCCCTTTTTCCTTTTGTTTTGCTTTGCTTTTCAAAAAAATGAGCATTCAAGTTTGGTTTGTTTGTTTTTTACTTTGTACATCTATTGAAATGACTTTCTTATGAGAATACTGGGTTTTCTTATTAGAATGATTGATGCATTATAGTATTAATTGATTTCCTAACATTGTAAATCAGTTGATATACTATATATCGATAAAATACATACAATAAAATGAACATTTTAACTGTATAGTTTGATACATTTGGATGCAAATACGTACACTATTATACCCAGTACATAATAAAACTTAACACTGAATTCCTGTTTGGTCACCTTTAGAACCAGGAAACCACTGATCTACTTTAAAATGTCATAGAAATGAAATCACTGTGTATCCTTTTTTGTGCGATATCTTCACAGAGATGTCTTCTCTGTACCAACATAATACTTATGAAATTTATCTATGTTGTAGTTTACAACTGTAGTTCATTCTTTTTCAGTATGGAGTTGTGTTCTACAATCTGTTTATTAACTCTCCTTTGGTAAACATTTGGATTATTTCCAGTCTTTGGCTATTTTGCATAGCACTGCTATGCACATTATTGTTCAAGTCTCTTTGGGAACATAAATTTGCATTTCTTTTGGGTAAATACCCAGGAGAGAAACTGCATAATCATAGGGTAGGTTTTAGCTTAACTTTATAAGACTGGCTAAACCTTTTAAAAATAATTTGGCACCTGGGTGGCTCAGTTGGTTAAGTGTCGACTTTGGCTCAGGTCATGATCTCAAGGTTCCTGACAGCTCAGAGCCTGGAGTCTGCTTCAGATGCTGTGTCTCCCTCCTTCTCTGCCCCCCCCCTCTCAAAAATAAACATTAAAAAATAAAAACATAATAATCACACCACTTTCTACTCTCATCAGCAATGGATGAAAGTTCTATTTGCTCCACATCCTAGACAACACTTGGAATTCTTAACTTTAAATACATTTTTCCAGAAACAGTTGGCTTAATGTTATATGCTTATTGAAATTTATCTGCAGATTAGGGGTGATGTTTTAATAATAATTGAAGCCCATAAAACCAAGCAGAATAAGAACAGTTCTGGTGGTAGAAGAGCTTCTTCTGGATCTTTTCCAGTTTTCAGTGATTTGTGAGCTAGTTCAGAACCTTAGGGAGAATTCTTGATAATATAAAATGCAGATGGAACTTCCTAAGGCTTAAACTCAAGTAAACTGTGCTATCAGTCACCAATATAGAAAAATGCTACTATTTAACCTGTAATAGAAGCCATGGCATATTTTACATCTTCGAACCTATATCCCTTTCAGGTTCTCATAGATCAGCTCAGAGCCTCCAGAGGAAATATCTGTGCCACACTTTCTTCCCACTCCCAAAGGCTATTGCTGAAATAAGGATAATTTGAATTCAATAGCTTTATACTGACATCATCTGAAAACATCTTATGGCACTATTTTGCTACTTTTGCTAGGATAAAACTCTCATTTTGCTTCCCAGCAGTCTTCAGTGATTCAGAATATAGGATGGACTATTGCCCAGACATGTGGTAGTCAAGGCTGATTTAAACCTTTATAAAATCCAATTGTATGTAATTAGATAAAAACTTCCCCTCACCCCCAAAAGACCATTTTAGCAGGATAGTGTGTCTTCCTTGGCATCAGCAGATTTACTTATGCAATTGAAGGGAGCAAATTACTTCCATAATCTCACCTCCCCCCGACATACACCCACACAATTAGGCAAATAATCAAATTTGTGGTATAGAGGATGTAAGGATCATTTTCAATCTGATCTAAAGAGACTCTGTTCTAAAATATATTAAGCTTAGGGAAAATAAAATGAAGGTTGACTATCATTCAATAAAGTTGGTGCATAATGAAGGATGTGACAGAAATTTCCCCTAAGCATATTCTTTATGTTTAGAATTGTGTTACCATAAAGAACACTGACATTTTTTTTCTTTGTTTAGCCATCTATCCCTGGAGAAATAGCCCATAGGGAAGTAATGGCCACAATCCAGATTTCCTATGGATGAAGCTTCAGGAGACTCATGGTCAATGCGACATTAAACTCTTCTCATCAAATTAGTTTCATTCAATAGGAGCTCTGAATATGTAATGTTCTTAAGGCTTTTAAAATTGGTTCCAGCTATCTATGGATCTGTCTACATAGATAGCATAGAGATAAATATGTTAGACAATCCAGCTCAGTGTTATCAGAAAACTGCATCAGAATCAAATAAAGAGTAAAGCTATTACAAATACAGAGTATGCCAGAAGCTGTTCCTTCAACAGTTGATCAAATAACTCTGCCTAAATCAATGTTGCCCTACCAAAAATACCCTATTAAAAGGCAAAATAAAAAATGGGTCTACAACTTTCCATATGGAGAAATGAAAAATCAGATTAGAGCTCTGAAGGCTTCTGTGGCTCTCCAGGACCTCCCCAGTTCAACACTAATCTACCACTGATCTTCATTTCCCATACATACCTTGTCATATATTGAGCATATATATAATAAGCTCAACAGCTTATTATAGTCTGAAAACTTATTTCTCATTTTCCTTGCTCATACTGTTTTTTCTCTAAACTATGAACAATTATGAATTACCATGATAGCACTATGAGCAAACCATAAGTGAAATTAAACACATTACTTCTGAGAGTCTGGAGGTGTTGTGATGATTTCACTGAAGGGAAACACTGAAATTAATATATGAAAGATGAGTAGCTTTTGCCTGCTGGGAGCAGTAACTTAAAGGACAGTTGAAAAGAATTTCAGAAAAAAAAGATATTTTGGAAATATGAAGAATGAATAAAGATAATTGAATTAGAAGTTGGTAAAGCAAATGTCAGTATGTGGTAAGAGACAGAAGCTAGATTTTAACGGTATGATGAACCAATTATAGGAGAAAATTATTTTAAAATTATCAAAAATAATTAGACCCAGGGAAGACAATTTTCATTTTAATATTTCAAAATATTTGTAGATTAAGAAAGAGAAAAAGAAGTTAGGGGAAAAGCCTTTATAAGCAGCCAATCAAAATAGCCAAGTATTTGTGTGGCAATGACAAAGGTGTTTTACTTAAGGAGAGAAAATTGGAAAGGAGAAAAATATTAATTCCTCCAAAGTAGGAAGCAATAAGCAGATAGAGATGCAGGGGGAGAAGAAGAAGAAGAAGAAGAAGAAGAAGAAGAAGAAGAAGAAGAAGAAGAAGAAGAAGAAGAAGAAGAAGAAGAAGAAGAAGAAGAAGAAGAAGAAGAGGGAGGAGGAGGAGGAGGAGAGGATGAAGAAGAAGGAGAATTATTAGAAGAAGGAGGAGGAGGAGGAGGAGGAGAAAAAGAGGAAGAAGAAGAAGAAGAAGAAGAAGAAAAAGAAAAAGAGGAAGAAGAAGAAGAAGAAGAGGAGGAGGAGGAGGAGGAGGAGGAGGAGGAGGTGGAGGAGGAAGGAGGAGGAGAAGGAGAAGAAGAGGAATTAAGAAAGAAAGAAGAGTAGGGGCACCTGGGTGGCTCAATCGGTTAAGCATCTGACTTCAGCTCAGGTCATGATCTTGGTTCATGAGTTTAAGCCCTGCATCGGGCTGGGCTCTGTGCTGTCAGCTCAGAGCCTGGAGCCTGCTTTGGATTCTGTGTCTCCCTCTCTCTCTGCCTCTCTCCCACTTGCATTCTGTCTCTCTCTGTCTCTCAAAAATAAATTAAAACTTCAAAAAAATTAAGAAATAAAAGAAAGAAGATTCACAGGTGTAACCTTTAACATATGAAATCAGAATCACTGTTTATGTGTTTCCTCCTAGAAATGAACTTTTGGGATAGATGAACCCTGGCTTAGAATCTTTCTGTCTCTAGCACCTAGTACATGGCAGGTTCCTCAACATATATTTATTCAATAGCTCAACGGAGGTAAAATAATCCTCCATATGATTTCACTTTTTTTTTAATGTTTATTTATTTTTGAAAGAGAGACAGACAGAGCATGAACAGAGGGGAGGAGCAGAGAGAGAGGAAGACACAGAATCCGAAGCAGGTTCCAGGCTCCAAGTTGTCAGCGCAGAGCCTGACGCAACACCCGAACCCACAAACTCCAAGATCATGACCTGAGCCAAAGTCAGATGCTAAACCAACTAAGCCATCCAGGTGCCTCCAACTTCACTATTCTTGAGGAGGGAGCAAATTGGCTCCTCTAGGAGCAGAGGAAATGGCAATTAGTTGAGTCTACTTGGCAGTTAGTTGAGTCTGCTGAAAGGGACATGATCATGATTTTTTTCAAGTGAAGAATGATGAAATAAATTACCTTGAAGTGGATATGGTGAACATGTTTTTTGAATTTTTTTTAATCAACAACTTCAGTTTGGAGGGCAAATGTAGAAAAAACAGACAGTAGAGATAATAAAAAATTGTCAGTGCAAACACAGTACTGTAACCTATGTATTGGCGCCCTTGGAAGCTGTGTGTGGCAAATGACCTGGCTGCCTTTGGTATCCTGGTTGGCACTGAAGGAAAGGAAAATCAGAAGTAGATTTCAGATTTAGAGAATAAAGTAATAGTAGAAGTTAGAATTAAGATTTTTAAATGATCATTTTTTTTTTTAGATGATCAGTGTTAATAGGGTTATGGAGGTGAGAGATGAAGCATGTTAGTAAAACGACTCTTCTTATAACTTCATTTTCAAGGCAGAAAAATTTCACCCTTCAAAATTATAGAGATGAAACAGAGATGTGACTATTTCAATCAACATTACATTTATGTTTGTGGGTAATAAACAAAATGGATAGACCTTGGTTTTACAGGGATTGGCTGGCTCTGAGTCAGTACTCTAGAAGGATCATTTACTTGGTTGATAAGCTAATAATAGGACTGAAGTGGAGAGAAAAAAAATAGTGGAGCAAACACTCAAGAAATGAGAAAGTTAGGAGGTTGTAGATTGCCAAAGGGGAGAAACTATATGTTACGACAAAAATCACAGAAAATCAAAAAATCACTGAATGGTGAAAGACATGTCTGAAAATCATGGCCATAGGTAAGTAATTTTTTTTTACTTAAAGCATAGTTGACATATAATGTTACATTAGTTTCGGGTGTTTAGCATAGTGATTCGATAAGTTTACACATTATGTTATACACCACAGATGTAGCTTCATCTATCACCGTGCAACACTATCCCAATGCCAATTTAACGGAAACGTCTCTTGCAGTGAGTCTGGTCTCCTCCACTTGTGTGTTACTCAGAGGACAAGACTCTGCCCCACAGTTCCCACAGCAAGGGCTGGAGCAGGATACCACCACAGTGGGGGAAGGTGGAACTCTGTTCCATTCGTATGTTTATTGAGGAAGGACACCTTCTCCTTAGTGCAGAACAGGAATAGAGAGCACAGCACCACCCACAAACTTCACCAGGTAGGTGTGCCTCCTCTTGGGGTGGGGTGGATGCCAAAATTCTGCCCTGAGTCTGTGTAAGAGGATTACTCCTTCACCCTAAAGAAGAAAGGTGATGCCAGAGATCTGCCCACAGGCTCCATGAGGGACAGGTGTTGCCTCATTACTGCAGGGTGAGAGGCTGTTGGGCAGGGTTTTGTCCCAGGTCTTGCTGATCTAGCACCCGGTGGGTGGGGAATGGTTTTTTTCATGGGGTTCACCATGAGAATAGGCAAGTATGGATAAAAACTTTGTGCCCTGGACTCTTAAATACAGGGAACAAACATGGTTGCCAGAGAGGTCGGTGTGTGGATGTGTGAAACAGAGAAAAGAGATTAAGTGATGAGCACCGAGTAGTGTATATAATTATTGAATCAATATATTGTACACCTGAAACCAATATAACACGGTATGTGAATTTTACTCCAATAAAAATAAATAATAAATAAATAAATAATAAAAGTTTCCTGTTCTGAGTGTTGGTTTTTTTCCCCAGTACTTTAGCTAAAAACATGGATATATTATAGACAGATACACAGACGATAGATCATAAATACATACATACATATAATAGATAATTGAAAGATAAAATAGTTCGAAATAATAGTGGATGATTTCAGATACTGTTGGATGGAACTTTTGAGCAGGGCCTGCCTAGGATAATTGAAGAAAGCTAAAAAATCATTTCTAATGAAAAACTATCTGTCATTTGTGTAATCTAGTTTCTGAATTCTCATCATCAGCTTGACTATTTAACTTTAAGGAGTCCGAAGTAAATACTTTTTCCAAAAAATGATTAACCAATTTCCACCAAATATCAGCCAACAGAATACAGTATTCTTTGGTAATTAAAGGATAGGTTGAGGTGTTTTGTTTTTGTTTTGTTTTGTTTTAAGATATCTGTTTAATTTATCCTAGGACGGAGACAGAGGGATGGGATGGAGCTTTTTTCAGACACAGTTAATGTGCCATATTGGTGCATTATGTGGTTCAGGGAAGAAATTTGAGGAAGCAAAAGTCAGACTGAGGGCACAAAATGATTAGAGAGATGTTTACCAAAGACAAGTGTTATTCTAATTTTCAGCTTCATCATTTTCACTAGGATTGACCATGATGGCAGAAAAGGTCAGTTCACTACTAAACGTTCATAAAATATTGAACAGGTGGTCAAAAAAACGTAACAAACACTAGCTGTCTTGAAATATCTTTACTTCCCTTTTCCCATAGTAGTCAAAATGTTAACTCTGCAAAAATACCCAGAATAAAAAACGATTTCAAGCCTCCTGCATTTAGGTGTGGCCATGTGACTCACATAGATAGGTTGCGATTTGGGAGATAGTAATGAGTTCACCTTCCAGGTAATGGCCTTACAGGAAAGAATATCACATCCCCTTCAACTTTTCTTTCTCTGGCTGGTCCATAATGAACTCTGAAGTTAAATGCAGTATCCTAGGAGGTGATAGAGTGCTGCCGGATGGAGAGAACTGGGCTCATTTTGACTTTGAGGGTAGAGTTGTCATAGCTGCTTGGAGTTTTACGAGAGAAAAATAAACTTCTGTCATGCTTAATTCTTCCTCACTTGAGTTACTGCTCACTCTTGAACTCAAATGCTAACTAATGCAGAGAGGAAGAGAGTATGGCAAGATGCAGCATTTCTCACGGCTTCAGCCTAACCATCTATATTATAGTAATTGCTAAGTCGATAGTTGGTTGAATCATTTTATAGCAAGTCACAGAGGAAAATGATGGAAAGCATTTTGCGACTTAGGCAAGGGAGAACCCCATTACTTAATACCATTTTTACATATAACCCAGAGACTTGGGGTATTTGCTTGTAGTAAAGAGAATGTAACCAATTGGAATCCAGTGTGACGACGTTTAAGTTAAAATATGTTCATAAAATCAACTCTAGTAAACATTTAACTTGAGAGTCACTTTTCAAAAGTTAAACTTTTTTTTTAATGTTTCTTTACTTATTTTTGAGAGAGAGAGGGAGTGTGCACGAGTGGGGAGGGGCAAAGATAGAGAGGGAGACACAAAATCCAAAGCAGGCTCCAGGCTCCGAGCTGTCAGCATAGGGCCTGACATGGGGCTTGAATCCACGGAGTAGTGAGATTATGACCTAAGCCAAAGCCAGACGCCAAACCAACTGAGTCAACTCAGGCACCCCTCAAAAGTTGAACTTTTGAATACTGAGGGTTATAATGGCATGATAAAGTTTCAGTTTTATTTTTAACTACAAGTGTAAAAATATTTATAGATAAATATTAGAATGAATGCTTTATTCCCTGAGGGCTCATACTTAAAAAAGTTATAATATGGAGTCATTTGTCACTTTTCTCAAAGTATATATATATATATATATATATATATATATATATATATATATTCTTTGAGAAGTTATATATACTTTGAGAAATTATACACACACACAGACATACACACACACGACGAGAATACTTAGTATGTTTTAAACTATTATAGTTAGAGGAGTATTATTCTTAATAATGAAGGTGCAAGTTTGTTATATACGACTGTGTATACAAAGTATCCCCAAACTCAGTGGCTTAAAATGACCCTTTATTTGCCCATGAGAGCATGGATAGGGAATTTGGGAAGAAGTCTCAGGAAGCCTATGTAATGTGGCACTGGCTTCATCAGTTGTCTCCCCTCATTCTGATGGAAGGTCCAAAAAGTTGACTCATGTGTCTAGCACCCATATGCTTCCTCTTGTGTTTTGTTTCTCTCCATTTAGGAAGACTAGGCTTCCTCACAAGATGGCAGTCACCTGCATGTCTTACATGGCAGCTGGCTTCCAAGCGGGAGCATACCAGCAGAGGTGCAAGTTTCTTAAACTCTAGCTTGGAAATTATACCAGGCCTTTTATGATGAATTTTCCTGGTCGAAATTAATCACAGGGCCCACTTGTTTCAAGGAGAAGGGAAATAGACCCCTCTTCTCATCTAAGAAAGGCAAAGAATTTATGGTCATCTTGAATCGATCATAATATAAAGCCAGATTTCAGATCAAGGTAAAAGTGGGGCACCTGGGTGGCCCAGTCGGTTGAGCAGCCGACTTTGTCTCAGGTCATGATCTCACAGTTCGCAGGTTTGAGCATGGCATTTGGCTCTGTTCTGCCAGCTCAGAGCCTGGAGCCTGTTTAGTATTTTGTGTCTCCCTCTCTGCCTGTCCCTTCCCCACTCATGTTCTGTCTCTCTCTCTCTCTCTCTCTCTCTCTCTCTCTCTCTCTCTCCCTGGCTCTTGTGACAATAGTGAGAAAGTTGACTTCTCAACATACTGGGTTCTTTTTTCCCCAGCTTTACTAATTTACCTAATTTGACATATAACATCACGTATAATGTGATTGTATATATTGCAAAATGATTATCACGTTAAGGTTAGTTAATACATCCATCAGTTGAGGAAGTTTATCGGAGCTAAGAGAAAAAGAAAACCCTTCAAATAGATTGTCCATTTTCTTCATTCATATAATTATTTCTTTGTTTTTTCATGCATCCAACAAACATTTTTTGAGGGATTTCATGGGCTCAGGGATTGTACTAGACAAAGAAGTTGTAATAATAAAGAGACAAATATTGTTTTCTTTCCTTCATAGTGCTTACAACTTAATGTTATAAAACAACTGGAAAGATCATTCAGTTGGAGCTTTGATAGCATAGAACAACAACCGTCTTTGTATAATCTATAAATGAGAATTTTATGTGAAAAAGATTAATGTAACATAAAACAATAAAATACAAATTCATGGATGCATTCAGTTATTCAATCAAAGAGGCATAATTTAAGGTTTTGTTATATCCCCAGCTCATCCTAAATCTTTAGGCCAACGCATAAACCATGTTTTAACAAAAACAGATGCCTCCCAGCACACAGGACAGTCACATCTGCTCCGTAGCTCCACATGGGAACATCTTCTCATTGCTGAGCAGCCGATCCCCAGTTCCAAGAACACATGAGCCTCTTAAAACAAAGTTGAGAATCTAGTGGCTTGCAAGTCAGCTGGCAGTGTATCTGCATTTTTCAGCAGGCTTGGATATCAGGGGGAGCTTAGTGTTCACTCCGTAACTGACCCCTCCGAGCCAAGTTCAGAGTGATGTGAGTTATCAAATCTGACAGCCTTTTGGCAAGTCTCGGAAGGCTCTCGGGCCAGACTACCTTCCAAGCTCAGCTGGGATCAATTAGGATAAATAATAGTTCTTGCAATAGCTGGTTCCTACCATGCTTTTAAAAAGTATTTAGTGTGCAATAAAGCAATTTACGGCTTACCTGTACCATGCTATCCATTCAAAAGAAAATAAGATCAAATTGAAAGGTTAAAATGCTCTGCGTTTCAGAACAATGCAGTGGTGAAGGGAGAGAAGAGACAAAGAGGCCAACATTTGGAAGACTTCTTATTCTCTAAATTCACAAAAGACATAATTAAACATATATTCAAAAATATTATATTCTCCCAAAATCTGAATTCCTTCCCCAAAAGCAATATTTTGGAATTCTTGTTGAAATACATCTTACACGCACGCGTGCGTGCACACACACACACACTCACACACACACAGAGAAGGACTTTTGACCACTCTCAAAAACCAAAGAGACCTGCTACTATATAATGCAGATTTCTGCTTCTCAGACAAAAATTGAATTCAAGTACCAGTCACTGGTGAACAATAAATAGGAGGTAATCCACCGAAGTTACAACAGCAAACTATACTCTTCTATAGCAAACGTAAGGCCACCGTTAATATTGCTAATGTTCTGACTTCATGCAAACCAAGTTTTCTTTTATTGGGTGTTTCTTGTGGCGTAGCCTGACAGTAAAGTACTGCAGTTATCTCATGGCTGAAGTTCAAACCTTGATGCTTTGCCAGAAATTCTCTTGTTTGACCTTATTAGTTGCTACTAGAATCATGAAGCTATCATGGCACCTCATTAATGATTGTGTAGGTTTGACGTTGCGCTGTCACAAAACGTTATTGCTTGTTCAGTTTGCTCTGTGTTTGCTTTATAAGTAAATGTGTTCTGCTTCACTTGGTGTCTCTCCTTTTTTGGCCTCACCTCCCTATATCCTTAGTAAGACAGATTGTTAATAAGAACGTTTGGGTTTTGGCGAGTGTTCTTCTTTCATGCAGAGATTAAAAGTTATTGAAAGTTCTTTCTATAGAAACCTTTTGCATACATGAACAGAATGAAGTATATTTTGAAACGTAGCTTTAATCCATTAAATTAATAACTTTGCTGTGTTATAATGACAGCCATAATGCTTGAAGAAAATTGTGCAGAATTGTGCAGAAAATTATTTTATCATATTTACAAATACCCAAACAGACCTACAAATGTAAATGACTACTGGCTTCTGAAACTTGCAAGAGTGTTTATTCAACACAGTTCCTGCTAACTGCTATCGATATAGCGATGCTCAGACACACTCCCTGCTCTCCCGATGCTACCTGTTAAGCCTAAGTGACTTATGGGCACTCTCCAGCTCGATCTTTACATCCATGGAGTTTGTGGAGCTGAATGATAGAGTGATGCCAAATGGAGTTATGTTCTTAAGAATCATTAATAGATGTTATTATTTTGGTGAGTGTATAAAACCCAGTACTTTTTGTAGAATACCGTTTAAAATGAACACAACATATGTTTTAGTTAAGTGACACATAGACTCTCTCATTGTTTTTCAATGTAAGGAATCTTCAGCATGGCTCATTGTGTGTATATGCACATGCCCATTCTCTAGTATCTGAATCTTTGAAGATAAGAATATTACATCATATGTTCAAATTATTTTGCAAGTCATATTTGCATTACTGACTTCTGATTAAGAAGTTAGTGAAAAATATGTTGAGAGAAACTTAAAATCCTAGATTGCATTCTGTTTAACAAATATTTAAAGAATCTTTATGTTTTCGCTGTTTAAAATATGGAAGACACAATAGATACAAGGCTTAGTTTCTCATCATATCAGTATCAAAAATCTCAATGAGAAAATCTCAATTAAAAAATAACGATGAGGGGCACCTGGGTGGCTCAGTGGGCTAATCATCTGACTCTTGATCTCCGCTCAGGTCATGATCTCTTGGTTAGTAAGGTCAAGCCCCCCGCCGGGTTCTACATTGATAGTGCGGAGCCTACTGGGATTCTCTCTATCTCTGCCCCTCCCCTACTCCTGCTCTCCCTTCTCTTCTCAAAATAAGTAAATAAACTTAAAAAAAAAAAAAACAATAAAATACCAGTACAAGATGGCCGATAATCCAAAGTGAGTAGTGAAACAATTACCAGACTAAAATGAAGGGAGAGCTCACTATGGACCAACATACTGTAGGAAGACATTATTGGAGAACTATGACTTGTGTTTGCCACTGCCCTAGTCAGTTTGATGTCCAGAGAACGGAAGAGAAGGCATAATGAATGGAGCACCAAGAATGTGAACAGAATGAGCAAAAACTAAAAGGTAAACTGGAGAACAAGATTCCAGGATGACTAATTCACAATTGGATAGTCATCTTTAAATAATCAAGAAATGACTTTAGTTACAACATTTTGTAGTGTATTTTACTTCTGCAAATACGATATTCATCAACTATGTTAGCTTGTTTATCTACACAATTTTCTTGTGTTTATTTATCTAGAAATCAGTTACACACACAGGAAGAATTCCTTTGGAGACACACTGTCTATTTTGTACAGATTTCCTAAAGGCAAACACCTGTGGAAACCCTCGGCAGTGCAAGGCTAAGTCTAGAGTTTTGTTTTAGAATATTTGCTTGCCTTCTTGTTAGTTTGTTTGTTTCAATATTTATAAACATAATATTATTTAAAGATTAAGCATATTTTCTTATTCATGCTGTTACCCATTCACATTAACTCTTGAACACTTTTTATTCAGTTCTCCAGTTTTTCTTTTATTCTTATTTGAGGCTTAGAATTTAACTTTCAAATTCATGGAAGTTTTTATGTAAGTGAATTAATTTGATATTCACTTCCAATATTTTTTTCTGCTGGTTTAGTATTATGGGTTTAATGTTTTGTGTTAATATGCAAAAATGTAAATTAGCAAGAGTAAAAATCAATGATATTAAATGGTCTGAAATTTGTTTTTAAGTGCTTCAGAAAAAGCAGTGGGATGTACCGCTAAATCTACCACTTTGAGCTGTTCAGATCATAGCTGAAGGATGTTAGCCGAAATTCATATTACAGAAATAGCCAAGAAAAGCACTTAAAGTGTTACTAACTAAATGTACACTAGCAGGTTGTGGTAGTTTGTCTCCAAATGTGGCTCCCAAAGAACCAGCCTTCTAGAACTTAAACTCTTGCACCATCCCTTCCTAAAAAAATAATGAGTCAATTTTGTGCCTGTATGTTGAAAAAGTTCATTGGTTTCCAATATTCAGATATTAGGAATCCTGAGCCGCCACCATGAAAGGCATCCAGTTACCCAGCTGAAAAGACTATGTGGCAATGCCTTAAGTTCATGTAGTGAGGGAGAGAGGTATAGTTGTCCCAGCATTTCAGTTGAGCCTTCCATGACCTCTACCCCAGGCACTATCTAACCATAGCTATATGAGAGACCCTAAGTAAAACCAAAAGAAAGATCACACTGAAAAAAATTGGAAACTTAACAAGAAAGAAACAACTTAAAATAGAAACAGAAATATAAAGAATACAAGCTGTTTGTGGAAATTAATTGCATTGATAGTCAAGAGATAGATAGTAGACTTTTCTCACCCTGATAAAGTTTATCCCACCTCCAAAAAACAAAAACCAAAAACCAAAAACAAAAACAAAGCAAAAAACTTATGGCTAATATCATTTAATGATGAAAGACTGAACCCAACTTGCTTAAGATCAGGGACAAGGCAATACTGTTCATTCTTACTATTTTTACTCAACGCTGCACCAAAAGACCTGGCCAGTAGAATAAGGTAAAAATAAGTAAACAAATAAAAGCAATACATATCTGTTTGCAAATGGTAAGTGTGTATGTAAAAAATCCTAAATAATCTACAAAACATCTCTTGCAACTCATAAGTAAATTTAGCAAGATTGCAGGGTACATGGTCAAGATAATAAATCCTGCTATTTGCCACAATATGGATGTACTTTGAAGACATTACGCTAAGTGAAATAAGCCAAACACAGAAGAATAAATACCACATGATTCTGCTTATGTTAGGTATCTAGAATAGCCAAACTCATAGAAGCAGAGAGTAGAACAGCGGTTGCCAGAGTGTTGGGGGAGGAGAAAATGACAAATTATTTTTCAATAGAAATAAAGTTTTTGCTATGTAACATAGATAAGTCCTAGAGATCTGCTGTAAAACATAGTACCTATAATTAATAATATAGTATTGTACACCTTAAAATATATTAAGGGGCACCTGGGTGGCTCAGTTAGGCAACCAACTTCAGCTCAGGTCATGATCACACAGTTCGTGGCTTCAAGCCCCACAATGGGCTCTGTGTTGACAGCTCAGAATCTGGAGCCTGTTTCATATTCTATGTCTCACTCTCTCTTCTTTCTCTCTGCCCCTCCTCCACTTGCACTCTGTGTCTGTCTCTCAAAAGTAAATAAACATTAGAAAAAATTTAAATATATTAAAAGGATATATCTCATTTTAAATGTTGTTACAGGAAAGAAAGGAAAGAAAGAAAGAAAGAAAGAAAGAAAGAAAGAAAGAAAGAAAGAAAGAAAAGAAGGAAGAAAAAGACGGGGTACCTGGGTGGCTCAGTTGGTTAAGCTTCTGACTTAGGCTCAGGTCGTGATCTCACAGCTTGTGAGTTTGAGCCCCAAGTGGGGCTCTGTGCTGACAGCTCAGAGCCTGGAGACTCTTCAGATTCTGTCTCTCTCTCTCTCTCTCTCTCTGCCCCTCCCCCGCTCACACTATGTCTCTCTCTGTCTCTCAAAAATAAACATTAAAAAACATTTTTAAAAAAGAAAGGAAGAAAAAGAGAAAGAAGAGAAAGTAAAAGAAAGAAGGGAAGGAAGGAAAGGAGGGAGGGAGAAAAAAGACAAGACAAGACAAAAGTACAGAAGAAAACTTTGGAGGTGATAGATATGTTTAGTATGGCATCCCAGGTGTATGCATATATTCAGACTCATCGGGATATTTACTTTTAATGTGTGCAATTTCTTATATCAATTATACCTCATTAAAACTAAAAGGCTAGTCTATATGTATTCAGTTGCATATTCTTTTGAGCAGCGTCTTTTTTTTCTCCATGGTCATCATTTAACAATGGTAATTCTAGAAAAGGAAAAGAAGGCATGTTAATCTCACTATATCATTTTCTATGTATTTTTTCAGATAGTTTAGCTTTTACTATAAATTATATAATATAATATGAATTTTTACTTAGCAATTTGATTATGATATTTTCTTCATTGTGAAATAACTGAATAAGCACTGAAAAGGAATTTATAAAAAACTTTCAAAACTTAATGATAAAGCAAATCATGCAGTTTAAAAATTGTTCAAAAATATGAGCAGATATTTCACAGAAGAAAATATGCATAAAGAAAAATAAATAAATGTAGAGATTCACGATATCATTGATCATCAGGAAAGCAGAAATTTCTGTATAACTACAGTGAGATATTACCATGCAATGGCCTAAAATAAAAGGACTAATAACATCAAGTGTTAGAGAGAATGTGGGGCACCAGGAACTCTCATACATTGCTGGTGAAAACGTATAATGGAATAACTATTTTGGAAAAGAAATTGTTTATAATCCTGCAATTAATCCTAGTTGGAAAGGAAAAGGAATGACTTATTGAAGCTCGAAAGGATGCAGATAAATCTCAAAACCATTATACTGAGCAAATAAATTCAAATACAAAAAAATCATATATTATATGATTCCACGCATATGATCTAATAGTGGCAGAAATTAGATCAACAGTTGACTGGGTTGAGGAGTGGGGAAGATTGCAAAAGACCACAAAGGAAGATTCTGGGGACATAGAAATATTCTATTTCTCGATTGCGGGGATTACATTGATATGTACATTTAGCAAAACTCATCAAACTGCACTCTTAATAGGATGCATTTACCTATATGTGAATTATACCTCAATCATGTTGAATTAAAAAAATAATACCATAAAAAGATACCACAGACAAAAACTAGAATGGCTGATTTTAAGAAGATCAACTGTAGGTAAATAGATCATAAGTCTTTTCTGTGAGAGAGGATGTTTAGCAACTGAAAATCCTATGTATTTCTTTTTTTTTTCAATATATGAAGTTTATCGTCAAATTGGTTTCCATACAACACCCAGTGCTCATCCCAAAAGGTGTCCTCCTCAATACCCATCACCCACCCTCCCCTCCCTCCCACCCCCTATCAACCCTCAGTTTGTTCTCAGTTTTTAAGAGTCTCTTATGCTTTGGCTCTCTCCCACTCTAACCTCCTTTTTTTTTTTTCCTTCCCCTCCCCCATGGGTTTCTGTTAAGTTTCTCAGGATCCACCTAAGAGTGAAAACATATGGTATCTGTCTTTCTCTAGCCAAATTATGGAAAGAGCCTAAATGTCCATCAACTGATGAATGGATAAAGAAATTGTGGTTTATATACACAATGGAGTACTGCGTGGCAATGAGAAAGAATGAAATATGGCCCTTTGTAGCAACATGGATGGAACTGGAGAGTGTTATGCTAAGTGAAATCTTATATATTTCTGTTGGAAGTGGAAAATCATACATTCACTTTAGAAAACACTTTGACAGTTTTTAATAGAGTTAAAAAATACACATAAAATATGATGCAAAATCCCTTTTGAGGCATTTACTTAAGAGAAATAAAAGTGCACCCATCAAAAGCCCTGAACAAAAATGTTTATAGCATCCTTATCCTTAATATCTTCAAACTGGAAATTATTCCTCCATCAATACTGAAGAGAGGAGCACCTGGGTGGCTCAGTCAGTTAAGCATCTGACTCTTGGCTTCAGCTCAGGTTATGATCTCACAGTTTCATAGACTGGGGCGCCACATCGGGCTCTGAGCTGGCAGTGTGGAGACTGTTTGGTATTCTCTCTCCACCCCCCCTCGCTGTGCCTCCCCAACTCGTGTTGTCTCTGTCTCTCTCAAACTAAGTACATACATTTTTTAAAAATAGCTGAAGAGATAAACAAGTTGTATATATTTCACATATTCATACAATGGAATATTAATTACAGAAAAGAACAAACTACTGATATGTACAATTGATTCATGTATGAAACTGAAAAAAACTATGCTGAGCAAAAGAAGCCAGACACAAAGTGGCACAAAATGAGTAATTGATTCCATCCTAATTCTAGAAGAGAAAAACCAATATTTAATAATAAAAATCATATCAAAGGCACACAAAACCTGCATGTGGGTGTTTACAGCAGCTTTATGTGTTATTGCTAAAGCTTGGAAGCAACCAAAATGTCCTTCAGTGGGTGAATGAATAAATAAACTGTGGTAAATAAATTGCACAGAAAAGAAATGAGTTATCAAGCCATGAAAATACATGCGTTTCTTAAACGCATATTACTCAGCAAAACAAGCCAATCTAAAAAGGCTATATACTGTAGGATTCCAACTATATGACATTGTGGAAAAGGCAAAATTGGAGAAAAAGTTCAATGGTTGTGATGAATCTGTAGGGGAAAGAAAGATAATGAGATGGAACACAAAGGATTTTTAGGGCAGTGAAACTAGTCTCTATGATACCATAATGATGGATACATCTCCTTATACATTAGTCAAAACCTATAGAATGTAAAACCCGAAGAACAAACTCTAATGTAAACCATAGGTGATAATGATGTGTCCAAGTAGGTTTATCACTTGTAATATACATGATAGTGGGGAAGGCTGTTCATGTTTGAGATCAAGGGATGTATGGCGACTTTCTACTTTCTGCTCAATTATACTGTGAACTTAAATTTCTAAATAATAAAGTCTATATAAAAGGAAAATAAATACCAAGTTTGACTAATCTAGGGTATTTGTCTTTTACTGCAAAGAAAAATGAATAGACCTTCTGAAATGATGGAAATGTTCTAGCTATAACTTGATTGGGATAGTAGCAATATGAGTGTATATATTTTTCCAAACTCAAGCACTGTATACTCAATATGGATGGATTTTGTTGCATATAAATTATGCCTCAATAAAGGTGATTTGAAATATTTTTTTTAAAAATCATTTCAACAGAGGCGACGTTGGGTAGACATGGTGGTTGGTGATTCAGAGAAAAGGGTATATACAGAAATAAGAATATGAAGTATTCAAGCTCCCCCAGTTAATGCGTCTCCCTTACACAAGCATTTTGGACTATGTCCTTGAAATGCCCTTCCACTTTGATTCTGGTGTTAGTCATGTGACTTTCTTTGGTCAACGATAGAATAGTCAGTGTGGTGCCTGCTGAAGCTTGCGGGGTATGTGTTCATTTCTGTTCTGAAACTCTTGCTTGACTGGGCTTGCTCATTCTTAAGTCACTGCCCTAAACAAGAAAACTTGTTTAGTCTAGAATACTGGATTGATGGAAGAAAGATACATACAGCTATCTTTTCCCAATCACCCTAGATAAATTGCTTATAAATAATCCAACAGCCTCACATTACATGTGAGGAAATATAGCTGAGATAAGAAGATTTTCCCAATGGAGCCCAACCTAAATAGTTGACCCACTATAATATGATTTCTAAATGATTCATAATATATAACTATTAAACGTATTTTGACATTGTAATTTAAAGGAGGAGTCAAATGTTTAAAAAAGGATTTTCATATATATATGTGAAATATATATATGAAATATATATAATATATTATACATAATATAATTATATATATATAATTAGAAATTTAAGGTTAGAAAACTTCTAAACAAATTAATAAACTATAATTCAAATTTTTGGTGATTTTTTCTTTAACAGAAGCCAGAACTAGGTCGAGTCATTAATAATTCTTATGTTTAAAGTATTTTCTTTCTGCTGTGAGATCCCATGACTTTCCAGGATCATTCACATCTACCATCTGTTTTCTTCCTTATTTCAAAGTAAAACTGTTATTTCTTATTTCTATCTGTATCTGTATCTCTATCTCTCTCTATCTCTATCTCTGTCTCCATCTCTCTGTCTCTGTTTCTCTGTCTCTCTCTCTCTCCCTGCCTCTCTTTCTCCTTCTCTCTTTTTCTCTCTCCCCACTGCTTCTCCTTTTCTGTTCCCTCTCCTTCTTTCTCTGTTGGTCAACTTGAAAATTTCAGTATAATTTCTGCAAACTAGAACACTAAGATGTAGTTCATTTTGCAAATCTACGTCATATTAAATGAATTATTTTAGAAAGAGCTCTGTGAGGTTTTTAGTCTTTTAAAAAAAAATGGTACTAGGATTCTGTGCCATGGACACTCTTTAATCTGATGAAAGAGGGATTAGGCAATCTCTTGTGAAAAAAAAATTTTTATGGTAATAATGTTTTCCCTGAAGTTTTAGTTCCTAAAACTTAAGTGATGGATGTTAACTAAATTATCGTGATAATCATTGGCGATATATACATATATCATTATGCTGTATACCAAAAACTAATAATAAGTAAATTATATCTCAGTTTAATAAAAAATACATTAGTTCAAAGGGCATGTGCAAGGGCGAAAATGATGAGTCAATACCAGCTGTGTTATGTTTCCCAGATTTAGCTAAACTTTATTATCCAGAACTATTAAGGAAACTATTCATATTCTTCATGCTGCAAATTGAATTGCTTATCATAAACCCCATTTTAACCTTTCAGAAGTAGAAGGGAAAAGTTAAAGTTGTTGCTTTCCGATCATAATACTGAATAAAAGCATTATTATTATTAATGCATGGAGTGGTCATTGAGAAATCTTGTAATTAATTTTTATAGTAAAGTACACCTTTGATAACTCCCATGTTTTCTGTTACTTCATGAATTAAATATCTACTCTTTTTGTTAACTTTATGATGCCTATTGTTTTAATCTCATCACCTCTAGAAATGTTGAAATTCTTATTCATCAATCTTAGTACTTGCTTATTACACTCAAACTTAGATTTGCCACCTGGCCACTGTCCCTCCAAAAATAGAATATGATGAGAAACGGTTGCTTCTCTTGACTAAAATTGGACAGAATAGGTAATAAGTTATCCATTATCTACCTGTAAAACCAAAGCATGAATAACCACAAGCTATCTGAGAAGTGTGGGTTCATACATCTTATGTTTGTAATAACAAAAGCAACTTTCAATCTGTACCTCCAAACACCCTTTGATCCACACATCCTCCAAATCAAATCACTAAAATCCTCCCGCTACGCTTTATTTTATTTTTCCATTTATCTATTTATTTATTTGAGAGAGAGCGCGTGCACACGCAAGCAGGAGAGAGGCAGAGAGGGAGAGAGAGAGAGAGAATCTTAAGAGGTTCAGTGTGGAGCCTGACAAGGGGCTTGATTCCTTGATCACGACCTGTGCCAAAATCAAGAGTCAGATGCTCAACCAACTGAGCCACCCAGGCGCGCACCCCCACCCTCGCCCTGCTACACTTTAATATAAGGGTCAGCAAACTTTTTGTGTAAAGGTCCAGATAAATTTTCTGAGGCACATAATAGTCTCTGTCACATATTCTCCTTTGATTTTTTTCTTTAGTTTTTAAAACAACCCTTCAAAATGTTAAAACCACTCCTAGTTCCTAAGGCGTAAAAAAGCATAGAATACCATTATGGTTTTAAATTTAATGATCAGTTCACTACCAGAAAGTTGTCCCCCTAAATACATAATTTTTAAATATTTTAATTTTTAATGTTTTGTTGAAGTATGGTCTACAGACTATATATCTTTTCTGGGCCTCTACCTCTGAAGTTAGAATGGGTGTATTCAGCTGCCGTACAGATAAACCCAAAATTGCAGGGTTTTTATTTGGACGTCGGTTTAAGTTCTGCTAGTGTAAGTTTTTATCAGCAGTTGGTGGGGGGATGGGGTGTGCCACAAAATCATTCAGGGCTCTAGGTTGAAGGAAACTCTATCATCTTCAACACATAGTTTGCAAATCCTGAGAACACGCTGAATATTGACATATGATTAGCAGGCTTGGGTAAAGAGAGGGAATTGGTGGGGGAAGTAGCTTCTTGTGAACCAAGGATGTAGGTCCACATTCTATTAGATGAGCTCAGTCATGTGACCACAACTGGCTGGATAGTGGAATCACACTGGGCATCTAAAAAAGAGAAAAAATTTGATAAATGGCTAGTATCTGACTCTTGTACATACAGACAAATAAGGCTCCTTTAACAGAAATTCAATTTTAAAGGAAATTTGCTACAAGTCGAACATTTTCTTAAACACAAGGACTCTTCAGGTAAATTAATTTAAATGACCTTTTCCTGATTTTATAATCTGGAGAAAGGAGAAAGAAAGAAAGAAAGAAAGAAAGAAAGAAAGAAAGAAAGAAAGAAAGAAAGAAAGAAAGAAAGAAAGAAAGAAAGAAAGAAAGAAAGAAAGAAAGAAAGAAAGAAAGAAAGAAAGAAAGAGGAAGGAAGGAAGGAAGGAAGGAAGGAAGGAAGGAAGGAGGAAGGAAGTTAACTTCTCATATTTGAGTCATAGTACCTTCCAGAAACGTAAACTAGATATTAATAAGCAGCCACATTAATAATTCAGTGAAGTGATAAGAGAGACTAAACAGCAAGATCATTTATGTGAGATATCCATGTATAATTAATGATCTTTATATTCATGTGGAATAATGCTTATTCATGTCTGATGGGCAAGGTTTAATTCATCCAAGACTGAGCCCTTCCCCTTGGCCTGTCAGAAAAAACAGTTGCTGTCTCACAAACCTTCATATAAACCAAATTTGACACTGTGATTAAGGCGTTCAATTCTTAATCATCCGAAAGGCATGGATCCTAATCCAGAGAATGGGCTGGCAAGATACGACAGGAGCAAAGTTTCTGTCCTATCAAGTGGCTAATGGAGAGGTCAAGTTCTGAAATCTTGCAGCTCAGAAGCCCCACAGTCATGAGGCCAGGACTCTTCTCCGAGGACTGATAGCCTTCCCTGCTAGACCTTGTGTCGCTCTGAAATAAATAAGCGACTCATGAGTTTTCCCCAGTGAATGTGGCACCGACATCCAGGAGGAAGGTGCCACTTAACCATCGCCCTGATTTGCAGGGCAATGTTATTTTTCCTTATGTACTTTTAAGTTTTTATTTACTTTACAGGGTAAAGCTCACCTTAGGATTTATATTCCTTCCTTTCATTTTTCTCCACTTTTTTCATCTTTATATTTTTAATCTTATCTTCTATGGAACTGGGAGTTTTTTAAAGGGAGAGTCAAGTATAGATGTGAGGAGAAAGGAAAAAAGAACCATGAAACTAAATATACCATAAATTTCTACTAATAAATAAGATATTTCATTAATTCCATTTTAGTGTTGTGCTGTAGCTATGCTACTCAGATGTTGCCATATTCATTCAACAACAACCTCCAATAGTATCTGAATTTTACCAGGACCACAAAGGTAGAAAGCATAGAGCACAAATATGTCAGGGTGTTTAATAAATTATCCAAACATGTTTATGTTTGAGTCTAGGTAGTTTTATAGGAAATTGTTGGATCACCTATTTATAAGGAATAAGCTTCTTTATAGTTTTCATTCCACAGCTAAACCTTCACAGAACAGGGACATTTCCAATTCTTTGATCTTTCCAGGAAAGATATAGTGCAAATATAGTGATTCTCAAACTAGTTACTGAAAGATTAAAGATTGGTAACTTACTTAAATATTACCAAAAAATCATGCAAATATGTAGTATGCATAAGTTGTTTTTATCATATACACAGAATTTTTAAAAATGCATCTTAAGACCTTGGGTGGAAATGCATTTACATTAGGTGTCCTTTTAAATAAATTTTTTCAGGGGGCACCTGGGTGGCTCAGTCGGTTAAGCAACCCACCTGGGCTCAGGTCATTATCTCACGGTTTGTGAGTTCCAGCCCTGCGTGGGGCTCTGTGCTGATGGCTCTGAGCCTGGAGCCTGCTTCGGATTCTGTGTCTCCTTCTCTCTCTGCCCCTACCCCACTTGTGCTCTGTCTCTCTCTATCTATCAAAAATAAATAAGTCTAGAAAAAATTAAATTATTTCAGGCATGTAAATTATTACATTAAGGGGTTCACTCCTGACAATCTTTATGTTATTGTCAATTTTTTTATTGCTCTACCTTTCTTTGAGTGGTATAGAGAACTTGTAAGCTATTTTCCAAGAGGCAATATCCAACATCTCGGCTGGCTTTGATGTTGGCACAGGGTTTGTTACATGGTCATACTGCTGTTACACATCCAGCTGGCTTCAAGTCTTCTGAAACATCAGTTTTCATGACTAAACGTTGATTAAAATAATATCAAGGTTTTAACTATAATATTGGAGAATTAACTTGTAACTATTTTAACATAAAAGGATTTATTTTGGTGTCAAGGATGGGGGTCAGGTAGCTGTATCTTATTCTACTGATAGTGGAGACCAATCTTAAACAAACGTAGGAGATAAAAAAAAAAACCCCACTCTCCTTTGTGATCCTTCATGTCACGATAGAAGGCACAACTAGGGAAGGGATTTAATAGAAAAACAGCACAGAATGGCACTGGAGTGTTTTGTTTTGTTTTAAGTTTTCTTTAAATTCCCCAGTTAGTTAACATACAGTGTAATGTTAGTTTCAGGTGTACAATACAATGATTCAACCCTTTCATACAACATCCAGTGCTCATCACGACAAGTACACCCCTTAATTCCCATCACTTATTTCACCCATTCCCCCCACTCACCTACCCTCTGGTAGGTTACCTCTGGTAACCATCAGCTTGTTCTCCATAGTTAAGAATCTGTTTTAGGGGGTGCTGTGTTGGCTCAGTCAGTTAAGCAACTAACTTGATTTTGGCTCAGGTCCGCATTAGGCATGGAGCCTGCTTGGGATTCTCTCTCTCCCTCTCCCTGTGCCCTTCCCCCAACTCTCTCTCTCTCTCTCTCTCTCTCTCTCTCTCTCTGTCTCAAAAAAAGAGTCTGTTTCTTGGTTTGTCTCTGTTCTTTTTTTTTTTAATGTTTTGATCTAGTTGTTTTGTAATGAAACAAGAAAAAATTATAACTGTTAAGAATGTATATTTCTAGGTTTGCACTAAAAAACAAATGATAGTTACTTATATGCAGCAACATTATTTGTTTTCTAGCCAGAAATTCATGACTGATCCTAAGAGTCCTTCTTCCTGACATTGACATATTCAGCTCTGGAGCCTCAGTTTTATTTAACATTTGAAGGCATTTTTTTTAGAATTGTTATTATTTACAACAATTGGAAGATTATTGATTTAAACTTTTATCTCAGAAAAAAAATGAATCATGCTAAGCTTTGTCTAATTTGCAAAGAAGGAAAGGGACAAGAAAATTATAATAAATGTAACTTTCTAGTTCTTTTATGATTGGAAGAGTTATTTTTTGTAACCAATAATTTCACAGAGTTCTACCTATCAGTTTAATAGACTCCATACTTAATAAATATCATGATATATTATATTTAAAATAATTTTGTTGCTAATGTTTCTTACCTGTCACATTTGGTTAGAGCAAGTCTACATTATACTTCACCATAAAACAATGATTAATCAGCCACAAATATCACTAATATCCTGTATTTAAAGTCCTAATTTAAAGATATAGAAGATTTCCACAATGACTTTATGATTAAATATGAATTCTAGTTGCAAATTACAAGAGGGGAAACATGTTTATTTGAATGAATGGTTAATTTCTATTATGATTAATTCACCTCTAAGTGCATTTAGAAGTGAAATTGGAATTACTAAGAGCAGAATATTAAAATATAATCCAACTATATGTGATACAATGCATTGATTATAAATATATCAATACATCATTTTCTCTCAGAAGTCACAAGAAATCTTTGCATATCACTGAATTATATTTTGTTTCTAAGTGCTAGAGGTTGTAAACAAAATCTGTCCTGTTCAGATTACTACCGTAGTCTTTCTCCCCCTGAAGATATTAGATATATACAATATGGAGTACACATATACTGAAATGCCTTCTTCATTCAAAATAGGCTACAAAAACTTCAACTATTGAAGTGTGTTTCATGTAATTCACTCCTTAAGGTCTATTGAAATATGATATTTGCCCTTCTGGTAAGTACACTAAACCCCTATACTTCACAGCATTTTTTTCCCTTTTATATGTCAATTCTTAACAACTGTCCCTTAATCTGTCCCTCCTACCCTATCCTGTTCCGAAAAATTAAAATAAAAACTATATTGGTTCAATGAATAATCTAATTTTATTTTTTTTTAATTTTTTTTAACGTTTATTTATTTTTGAGACAGAGAGAGACAGAGCATGAACGGGGGAGGGTCAGAGAGAGAGGGAGACACAGAATCTGAAACAGGCTCCCGGCTCTGAGCAGTCAGCACAGAGCCCGACGCGGGCTCGAACTCATGGACCGCGAGATCGTGACCTGAGCCAAAGTCAGCCGCTTAACCGACTGAGCCACCTAGGCGCCCCATAATTTTATACACTAAGATCTAGAGACTAAGGGAGTCTCCAGTCTTTCTTCACAGACTAACACAAGATAATGAAAGAATCTGGAAACTTGTCACTAACTAGTTCTATGATCGTGGCAAAGTCATTTACTCTATCTGTCCTTGGTTCCTTGTTTGTAAAATGAGGAAGTTTAACTAACAATCTCTTCAAAGTCCCACCTTAGACATAAATTTCTATGATGTAAACCTCAATCAGAATTAATACATATTTTTTAAACTTAAAAAAAGAGGGTGCCTGGGTGGCTCAGACTATTAAGCATCTGATTTTTTTTTTTAGTTAGTTAATATACAGTACAATATTGGTTTCAGAAATAGAATTCAGTGATTCATCATTTAGATACAATACCCAGTGCTCATCACAAGTGCCCTTCTTAATACTTATCACTCATCTAACCCAACTCTATTATTATAAGTTAAACACTGGACTCTTGATTTTGGCTCTGGTCATGATCTCACAGTTGTGAGATCGAGCCCTGCCTTGGGCTCAGCACTGAGCATGGAGGCTATTTGGGATTTTCTCTCTCTCTCCCTCTGCCCCTCCAGCTTTCACACTCTCTCTCTCTCTCAAAATAAATAAAGAACTTTAAAAAATACATATTTTTGAAATGATGAATGGAATGGAGATGGAAAGTAATAATTTGGATGGTTTGCTAATTGATGTAAGCTAAAAATAAATCTTAAAAAGCATCACACATCTTTTATTTAATTAATTTATTTATTTTGAGAGAGAGAGAGAGACAGAGAGAGAGAGAGAGCAGGGAGGAGGGATAGAGAGATGGGGAGAGAGAGAATCCCAAGCAGTCTCCTGCAATGACAGTGCAAAGCCTGAGGCAGGGCTTGATCTCACGAACCCGTGAGATCATGACCTGAGCCGAAATCAAGAGGTGGACACTTAACGGACTCAGCTACCCAGAAGCCCCAAAAGCATCACACATCTTAAGTGTCCATATGACAATAGTCACTATTATAAGTGGCTTTGCTATTTAGATTGTAAGATTTACCTATGCCAATTCACTTGTGCTGAAACTCTGTTTATACTCCCAAATGTAGCACATCCAGTGACAGAAAAATGTTGCTCACTAATTGAACTACCCAAACCTTATGCAGATTTTTGCCAAAGTAGCACTTTTAAAAGTAATTGATCCACCCCTACTGAATGTTTTTTCAAAAAGTCACTTCCCTTGGATTACAAGCAACAACCAACCAGTGGAAATTTTTACAAAACTCTTGGCTTTCTGTATTAACCTAAGAGCAGATGGATGTTTCCCCACTACACATGAAACAAATTGTTTCTCTTTGGATAGGTTTTCCCACTAAACAAACTTTTGTCATTGAAATCTATGTTTAGATTTGGGATGTTGGGACATCACGAAGTTAAATAGATGTTTGCTTAAATGTCTGTTTTATTTTGCTGATTCAGAAACATGTTAATTGTTCTGTGAATTCAGTTATTATATCAATTATTAACTAAATAATTACTTTGTCAAAAGGTGGTACTTCTAACGTTTGATTTCTTTGGCTCTTTATATAAGACTTCAATCTTATATAAATTACTTAAACTATAATACATTTATTTTCCCTGAATACAAATGAAGCGTTTTCAATTTGTGTGTGTGTGTGTGTGTGTGTGTGTGTGTGACAATCACATTTTGCTCAAATTTGTCCACAGAGAAGCTCAAGACCAGCAAAACCCATAGCTGTTGCTTAATGGAAAATTTAAAAAAGAAAGGATTTTTCAAAAGTTCATACCTATATTTATTTTGGGCAACTTGCCCCTTCTCAATCTCAGTTCCCTGTGTGTAAAATGATGAGTTTGCATTAAATGATTTCCAAAGTCTTTCCAACCCTGAATTACTAGGACTCTATGACCCCATTTACAAGCCTTCCTCAGCTAATTTACCACAGATGTACTCTTGTCCAATATCAATGCCAGTAAACATTGAGAAACAGCTAATAAGAAGCTAAATGTTTTTGATGGTGCAAACAGATATTGATATAAATGAAAGCACAGCCTAGTTCTCATTAGATAGAACTGGATTTCTTCAGTCATTCTTTGTGGTACTTACTACATATAAGGTTGATTTTCCCCCTAACTTCAGTGTATTATCCCGGGATCTTTTCCATCCTCCCTTTTTCTTCATCTTCTTTATACTCTATAGATCCCAAGGGATTGAGCTGAGCAAAGCATTAGTTGTTTTCCAAGCCTCATCTTATCCTTCTCCTCACCCAATTGTTCACATGCCCCATGTATGGCCGTAAAGTGTACGTTTCTGAAGGATCAATATGGTTACAGATTAAGAATAAAAGGACCTGTGGAAAATACTGGTTTTTGTTTACAGCACACTAATCCCATCCTCTCTCTTATTAATAGACCTCATCAGACAACAATATTCCCAGCTTCAGAAAATGAATCTAAGTCAATCAAGATAATTCTGTTTTTCAAAGAACTATTAAGTTTGCCAATTTTCTTTGCTCTCTGACTAATTCTGGACTCTAAGAATTAAAGGAAGTCAGCTGGAGGACTTTAAGTTTTCTGATCAAGGAGACCATGACCATTGGTACCATCCACTTCTCCCTTTTCCTTATTTTGAAGGCTAGGGTTGGAGTTGCCATCGTGCCATCATGAAGAAAGACCAAGAGGAACAGATCGAGAAAAGGACCAAGAAAAGACTATGAGAAGCATACTGAAGTCCTAACATTATTAAATGGCTGAACCAAAACCACAACAACCATAGATGCCTAGTCTTCTCATATGAGAGAAAAATCAAAATGTTCATTTGTGGCAAATATGCTGATGGGCTGCCTAGATTACCGCTCCCGCCGCTCCCACACACACATACACCGCTCCTTCAGGATTAAAGGATTTAATCTCCCAGCCACTAGGAAAGTTATGGATTGTCATCTCTCTGCTGTCAATCCCTTTTCCAGAATTGTTTCAGCTAAAGAATGCCTCCTGACCTGATGATATGTCCTCTTCTGGGGGGACTCATATTCAATGACTGGTTGATGTGCAGTGCAAACACCTCAACACAAGATAACCATCTCTAAGAGCCATCTTATCTTTGGCACTCACCTTAGCATGGCTGGGGTCTTGTTATAAAGAAACCTTAGCCCAACTATCCTTCCAGAGTCTTGCTTCCTTCACATCCCCTAGGATGATATTTCTGAAAATATTTCCTCTAAAAAGTTCTGACGCTAACCTCTTTCCCCAGTTTGCTTCTGACAAAACCAAATTACAATATATGCTTAATCCACTGTTAGACTGTATGTTTTTTGTGGCCAAAATTGTTCCTAATTTATACGTAAGGCATGAGACAATTGGGAGACTAGTAAAGTCTAGTAAAGAAGAGACTAGTAAAGAAACCATGGGGTAAAACTGTTTTAGACCCCAATAAAAGAGACTTTGTAAGTGTAATAGAAAACTTGTGACATTTCATGGGTTAGGGTTCAAATCCAAGCTTGGTTACTTAACCAACAATATAAATTTAAGCAAAACATTTAAGCCTCTTTAAAGTTCATTTTCCTCTAATGTTAAGCATAATAATAATGTATTTCTTCTTAATTTTTTTAGTGAATAATAAAAAGGTAACAGATGTAAAGCATACAGCATGTATAATCATCCCTTGACCATCTTTGGTGAGGCTTTAACAAAGTAGCACATGAATAATAGCTAACACATAAAGTCTCCACTCTATAAACATAGTTATTATTATTACATTAACTTAAGAATTGAGTTCGTGAAAGGAAACTGGTCTAAAATTATAATTCCAGATGTGAGCACCCAAACACCTATCTTGCACAACTAACTTTTGGCATTTATTAATTTCTTCTTTCAATTTTATTTTAAAATATGTGTGTGGTCCAAGGTCCACATTGGGATTTACAGAAGTGGCAGGAGTGGGGAGATCTGGGGAATGGGAATTATGGGTGCACATTGAGTCCTGTCTCTGAGAACCCTCAGAGGGGACCCAGTGGAGCACAGCTTAGCCTTGGACCCAAAACACAAAAATCCTTTAGATGGGGTGCCCATGCCACTCTTACCCAAGATCTGGACCTAAGACCTTTATGTGGACACTTCTGTGACAATTTTGACAGGCACTTTTTCCTTTATGCATGGGGGTTTGGGGGCAGGCATTTGTTCCTCACAGTGGGCATGCTACTTCTGCATCTGAAACTTTGGGGCATATAGTATATACTCAGTAACTATTAACTGATCCTGAAACATCATATCAACTCTATGCCTTTAACAGTAAAGAATTAATTCTTCCTCTGAGTTAGTGAGAAAGACTGCTTAGCCAAAAGATCAATAATTATCTTTCATTCTTTACATTAAAAAAAAAAAGTAAGTCAGTGTTTCAGGAAGGTCGTCTCTTAGAACAAAGGGAAAGAAATGTTGGAAATGTTACTATAGAAGAACCATTGATAATGTGAGGCTTGTTCATGGTAATTAACATACCTCAGCCACTATACAATTTGCTCATGAACAAAGACTTTCTTCTCTTAAGAAATTCATGGTCTGGTAGGAAAGTTAATGGTTAAAGTCAATGTGGTGAGAGCCCCTGAGGAAGTACATTGGCTTGCCACCATCGGAATTTGGATAGAAGTGGGCAGACTGCCAAGATAGGTATATCAAGGTTCAGTTTCTATTAAGAGCCACAAGTCCCCAGGGAACAACAATTACTGGGCAGATCGCTATTGTAGTTAGGCTCCAGCTCTACATTTCTAGAAGAGGTTGCAAACTGGCAACTTGCAAGCTGAACCTGGCTCACAGATATGTTTTATTTGGCTCCTAAACTGTTTCTTTCTTTTTTAAAAAAAATGTTACCAACATTTAAAACTGGGAAATTTCACATAAAAATCCAGATTTCTGGCTTCTGTTGAAAAGAATTGAAAATACCTGGCAACACTGGGCTTACGTGCCTGCGTGATAATTGGCTAGATATCTATGATGGCTTTCCAACAAGAAAGGAATGCGGCCTTCTGTTTAACACAGTCCCTACCACTAATATTCTCCACTTCTGAACATGAGTGTCACTGGATGTTTATCACTATACCTGTAGTTTTAAAGAATAAAGAAATATTTCTTTGTAGACATCTACATCTTTATCAAAAACAAGATAAAACAGATTTTAAAAATGAGACCATTTCTTGGGACACCTGGGTGACTCAGTTGGTTGAGTGTCCAACTCTTGATTTTTGCTTGGTCATGATCTCACAGTCGAGGGGTTGAGTCTGAGTTGGGCTCCATGCTCATAGCATGGAAACTACTTTGGATTCTCTTTGTCCTCTCTCTGCCCCTCCCTCTGCTTGTGTGCGTGCACTCCCTCTCTCTCTCAAAATAAATAAACATTTTAAAGTAAATAAATAGAAATAAAATAAAACAGAATGAAAATGAAAGTATTTCTTTTTAGAGGTGAAGAATAATCATATGTATTTAATTCTGTTTAATTTACAGTATCTGCCTGGCCCTAAATTGAGGGAAAAATCCTCAGTACTCTGGGGGTTTCATAAAATGTTAGAAGAAGTCATTGAGAGGATGCGACCTCCAGTTGACCCATGAGCTGAACCCCTTCCCCTGTCCTTGGAATGTGCATTCCACTTGCCTTCCCCACCCTTCAGAGGCTGCCCCAAGGACACAGGACGTAGCGACAAGAAGTCCTAGACGGAATATGTGACTGAACCCAGTTAAGGCCTCTATAAAAATATTTAAGATTCTCACAGGCAGGTGTGGAAATGTACTTGTCTTACAGCCCCCCAAGATAAGTCTCAAGTGTAAGTTGTATTGCTTATTAAACCTGACACCTAGTGATCTGGGTTGGCCTTGCCTCTTTCTTTGGTCTCTTTCTGCCTTCTGGGTACAGGAGCCAGTTTCGGATTTCACCCAAGAAGCTCTCAAGGAGGTTGAGGACCAAAGAAATATTAATTTGATGAAAAGACAGCCCTTCCCCTAACCACATAATACAGGTACAGTATTGCATGCCATAATGTATATAATATGTACTATTATAAATTATACACTGCATAACTTGGGATGGTATGTGGCAATATCCTAAGACCTCAACCACTCAGATAAATGGATACATTTGAAGAGTAAAAGACCTAAAACCAAACCATTTCTCTCACCACATAAATCATGCAGATACTGAGGGAGGTTTTCTGTTCTCTATAGAAAGAAATGAATGTCTATATTTTAAAGCCCTGTAAGAATATTGACACCTTTCCAACAGCTTAGAACACCTACACAAAATATTACAGATCTGTATTTCCAAAACGCATCCATCAGAGTCTTTCATGATATCATCTGATAGTGACTTTAAAGGACAAGTCCCAGGACTTTATACTTGACCTTGTTCTGCTCAGTTGTTGCTGTTGTGGTTTTAAATCAATAGTTAATGAAGACAGTGATAAACTGCTTAACATGTTTACATATAGCAGCATTTGGAGGAAAGAATGTCTTCAAGCTAGCCTTCAGGTTCAATATCCAGATCTAGAGTGTTACCCACACTGGAAATCTATTTACTTTCCTCACCTCCTGATAGGCTTGGCCAATTCGATGTTCCTACCTAGAATTTTGACTCTGAAACAGGGAACAAGACACTATGAGCAAGAACTTATTCATAATGCCAGTGCTGCCAGCATTGAAAATCTTGTGGAAAAGGTCCTTGTACAACAATATAAAAGAAGGGTCTGACCTAGATTCTTTTGATTCCTGACCATTTTATGAATCTGGTTCCCCACCCTCATACCAATTCTGTGCACTTCTTCATGTGATTCTAAGAAAGAACTTTGCTGCAGAAGTTAACCAGAGACAATTTCTGTTGCTTGTAGGCAGTAAGTTGATTCAGAAAAAAGAAAAATTAATGAGAGATGATTTTATGGAAGTCAATGCAAATGTATTTATTTAGAAGAAGTAAAATTGCAAGGGGTTGGCTTTGCGTCCATGAGTTTAATAACTCACATGATTACAATCAGTCACAGGATCAAATAATGGGGCCCTAATATATATTTATCCTCATTAGCTGGACTCTTCTGCTAAAAGAAAAAGAAAGCAGAAATTTGGAGTTTCTCTAAACCTCTGTTAAGTATTTGAATGAGCATTATCAATTATTTCTCCTCTGATTTCTAGTTTTCAATGTTTCATGATATGTATTCTAATTGGTATGTTGGAATGGCAAACTTTTTCCTTTGCTATTTCTCAAATAGTAATGAGCCCCTGAACCAAGATTGCTCATTCACCCATTTAATTACCTATTTTCCATAATTTACCTTTCAATACTATGACTTCTTTCTAACTTTTGGGACTACCTTTACTATACATTAGGCACAGCCTACAATTAATAATGTGCTTTGATAACAACTTCAAAAAACACTCAATCTAAGGCATTATAGTAATAATCAAAGTGTATTGAACGTTTAGAAAAATGAAATTAGTCAATGCTCTTTTGCTACAGTGAGTTAACTCAACTGTTCATGATGTGACCTCCTTTCTCATGAAAATAATTGCTTTCTCCAACAAATACAACATTGCCATATTTTCACTGATTAAACCAAAAGTGAAGTCCCTAAAATTAATTATTCCTTCCTGTACCGTCCCCATTTCTCAAGAGCTCAATGTAATGGCACAAATGGTACCAATTTATTCTAAAATCTACATGAAAGGAGTACATACAGAAGAGTGGGAAAAACACAGGTCTTTAGAATCCTTTGTCTTGGATTTATGTTTTTGTTTTCCTCCTAACATCTTTCTTGACAGTGTACATGTCAACAAATACAACTGAAATCTACATGTGACTCCATTTTCCTCTTCTGTGTAAGAGTATTTGTGTGAATGTATAAAGATCAAATGAGATGATATGTTTTAAAAGGATTTATAAGCTAAAATATTTTATGTATACTTTATATTTTACTTACAGCCACACTTATAAATTTGAAAGTAATGACAAGTTATTATTTAAAACATGCATAGCATCTTGATGTTAGTAAAGTATTCTGACTTTCTAAAAATTTTACTTCATAAAGAAAACTTCCCTCCTTAAACCATTCTTCTGTCATGTTTTGCAATATCATTCACAAATGGAATTGAGTGGCTACCATAAGAAAACACCGTAAGAAATGTTAGGTATGCCTAAAATTCCTATATTTGGATATCTAATTGTATTAAGATAACTTGAGGGGTGCCTGCTCAGTCTGTTAAAAATCCAATCTTGATTTTGACCCAGGTCATGATCTCATGGTTTGTGAGATCAAGCCCTGTGTCAGGCTCTGCACTGATTGCCCAGAGCCTGCTTGGGATTCTCTCTCTCCCTCTATCTCTGTCCCTCCCCTGCTTGCATACATGTATGGTCTCTCTCAGAAGTAAATACATAAACTTTAAAAAAAAATTATATTTTTATTTTTTAATATATTTTATTGTCAAATTGGCTTACATACAACACCCAGTGCTCATCCCAACAATGCGCTCCTCAATGCCCATTGTCCACTTTCCCCTCTCACCCACCTCCCATCAACCCTCAGTTTGTTCTCTGTATTTAAGAGTCTCTTATGGTTTGCCTCCCTCCCTCTCTGTTTGTAACTACTTTTTAAAAAATTTTTTAATGTTATTTATTTTCGAGAGAGAAACAGAGCCTGAGCAGGAGAAGAGCAGAGAGAGAGGGAGAAAGAGAGAATCCCAAGCAGACTTTGCACTGTCAGCACAGAGCTCCACATGGGATTCAATCTCATGAACCCTGAGATCATGACCTGAGCTGAGATCAAGAGTCAGATGCTTAACTGACTGAGCCACTCAGCACCCCAATTTTCTCCTTATTTTAAATTTCTCCTGTCTTCAACTATTATCCTATGCCTGTCCTACCATTGTATTTCAGGAGCAGATAATGTGTTTCTTTACTTTCACAGATCCACAGATGCAAAGGAATTGTACTCCAGGATAGATTAAACCCAGAACCCCACCCATTCCTTATTTACATCATTCAGATGATGACATTTGGAACTTTTGAACTGATGAGACTTAAATAAAATTTGGGACATTTAGTTGGTAGTCTAATGAGTTAGACTGTTGAGGACGTTGGGTCCTCTGAGTGAAATTTATGTGGGGGACAGATGTAAATTTTAGGGGACTAAAAAGTGGACCGTACTAGAAAGAATAATGGGTCACCAGAGATGTCCATATTCTAGTTCCAGGAATTGATAAGTAGGTTACCTTCCATGACAAAAGGGATTTTTTTAAATGTGATTAAGTTTTTAAAAACTTGAGACAAACAGATTATCCAGGTAGACCCAATGTAATCATGAGTTTTTATAAGCACCAAAGCTCTCCAAGTCTTCCTGTTGTTGCAGATCCAGAGAGATGGTAGTATGAGAACAACTTGATCCCCTGATGGCTTCAAAGATGGAAGCAGGTGCCATAAGCCAAGGAATGTGAGTGGTCTCTAGAAACTGGAAAAGGCCAGGAAAGATATTCTCCTCCTAGAGCTTCCAGAAGGAAATGCAGTCCTGTCAACACCTAGTAACTAGGTTGGATATTAGCCCAGTGAGCCATGTCTGTATTGGATTTCTGACCTATAGAACCATAAGGATCATGCAGAGCAAGAACTGTCTTGTCCGTCTCTGAAGACTTAACTATATATAGAGAAGTCCTGAATCACAAAGAAAAATGCAATCCTCAATTTTAAAAGTTTGAAAAATGCTTGTAAAGATGGCATTTTAAATAAACAAATAACTTTGTTAGCTAGCCTATATTTCCAGCTACTCATCCCAAATAGACCTTAGATCCTAATCGCTAAAAAAACAAAAAAAAAAATGCACTTTTCTCGGCATGCCTTGGGTTCCATAATGTTGCTCAAGTTGCTGTTTATCTGGTGAGCCTCTCTACATCCTTCAACATGTCTTTCAAGAGTCAGTTCCCATAGACAGCCTTCCTGGGATGCCTCTTCCCACCCTTATTATCTATCTAAAAACCTATCAGTCTTCCTCTATCTATATATCTTCTCTGGTCTGAACACTTGTGTCCCCCAAGAATTCACATGCTGGAATCCTAATGCCCATGACTATGCCGTTAGGAGCTGGTGACTTAGGGAGACGAGGTCATGAGGATGGAATCTTCGTGAATGGGATTAGCACTTTTGCAAAGCGTTCCCACAGAGTTCCCTAACCCTCATCTGACCATGCTGGTATCCTGTTCTCAGACTTCCAGCCTCCAGGACTCAATTTCTATTGTTTATAAGCTCCCCCCACCCCCAGTCTGTGGTATTTTGTTATAGTAGATTGAAGGGACTAAAACAGAACCTTATCCTTCTTTTCTTTTTTTTTTTTTTAATTAGTAGAAACTGCTGTGTGATAGCTCTGAGGTCCTACCAAGAAACCCCTTGAAACGTTACTAAAAAAACTGAAAAAAGATCTTAAGTAAATATAAATCACTGCCAGGTAGTCATGGAAAACTTATGGTAGTTTGTCTGTATATTTTTTAAGACAGCAAAAAAGTGTGAACAAAGGAGTATCTGTGTGTGTGTGTGTGTGTGTGTGTGTGTGTGTGTGTGTGTGTGTGAGGTGTGCATACACAAGTGATTTTACAGAAAAATCACAAGATCATGAAAAATATTTTGACGTGATTAGAGAACTGGCTTAAGAAATAGTAAACCAAAGAGAGAATTCATCTTTGGATGAAAAAAATATAAACAAGATTCTCCAGGGATGGGTGCTATGGCCAATTTTGTGTCCCATTTTAATTACATGTCTTTTGGTGTCATTCAAAAATAAAATACTTGGTTATATAATATATAATTTGGCCCAGTCTGGTCATTTATCATGAAATCTTTCTTCATAGGGGTTGAACTGAAAAAAGCAACTCATACAAATTACTAACCATTTTTTGAACTAAACCAGAAAGTGTAAGATATTAAAGATATATTTATGTGTAGAAATGGATTTTTAATAATTCAATCATACTGATTTTCTACTTCATAAAGTTAATATAGTAAATTATAGTAGTTGATATAAACTCAGCCATCTAATTGATTCTTTTTTTAATCATTCATTATGTATTTCCAATTCATTTCACATGTATTTCCAATTACAGCATTTGTGTTTCACAGATATTACTTATAGCTGAAAGAGTAATATCACATTTTTTAGTAATCTTGAATACCTCCATCTTTGCAAGCACAGGAACTAAATTGATTTTTATTCTTTAAAGGTTCTTATTAGCTTTCAGGATCTCTCTCACTTTTACAATGAGAGATGAATAGAATCTCAATTATGTTAAGTAGGGAAAGTTATTTGCCTGTAAATTTCAGTTATCAGATAGACTTATTATTAGGGAGAAGAAGATGATTTTTATTCTGGTTATCCTTTTCTGTACTAACTACCAAAATCAGTGTCTGAAGTCAATTTCTGCCTCGACTATTGTAATGGCCAAGATGTCCCTGCACATTTTAATTCTCACTGTGAAGTACTTTTTGCATAGACATTTCTTAATAATGTATGTTTCAAGAATTTACCACAAAATCAGTAAGATAGGGGAAAAATATTTCAAAATAACTATTCATTCTTATACACAAGTTCAGATTGTTAAGCAGCTAAGAACTATTTATTTGTATAAAAGCAGTGTATGTAATGTAATTATATACTTAGTAATGTAGCCTCATAGATATTAAATATAGTAATAATATGAACTATGTCATTCAGTACTCCATGTTTTAGAAAATATTAAAACATTTCTTACATATGTTTTTCTTGAAATTTTCCACAATTCAAGTTTGGGCAAATGTATAGACATATTTCATATGTTTTCCACAAACATTTTCAAATGCTAAATGGTAAATCCAAAGACAAAGAACATATACAGGAAATGTATCAAATTATTTGTCAATGATCTATGTCAGTTCTTCTGTGATAAATTGAGAATGTCAGTAACCCTTAGATCAAGGCCATATATTTCTTTAGTAGTTAATTCAAATAGAACCATAGTGGGGTGCCTGGGTGGCTCAGTTGGTTGGGCGACCAACTGTGGCTCAGGTCATGATCTCACAGTTTGTGAGTTCCAGCCCTGCATCGGGTTTTGTGCTGACAGCTCAGAGCCTGGAGCCTGCTTCTGGTTCTGTGTCTCCCCCTCTCTCTACCCCTCCCCTCCTCATGCTCTGTCTCTCCATCTCTCAATAATAAATAAACGTTAAAAAAAATAGAACCATAGCAACACTAAATTTTGTGTTGTAGTAAATATATTTCTTTTAAATTTAATTTTTGTCAGCATGCAGTGCAATTGATTATTAATTAATTATTAATTAATTGGTTCTTAATTATTAATTATTTTTATACATCTTATCCTTTTCCCATTCTTCCATTGTATCTATGAGTTCTACAAGCTTTTATGTTTGTGATTAAAAATCAAAACATCATTTTTTTAAAGTTTTTATTTCTTTATTTTGAAAGAGAGCATGAAAATATGCAGGAAGGGCAGAGAAAGAAGGGGAGACAATCCCAAGCAGGCACACTGTCAGCACAGAGCTGGATGCGGGGCTCAAACTCATGAACTGTGAGCCAAAACCAAGAGTCGAACGCTTAGCCAACTAGGCCATCCAGGCACCCCAAAACATCATTTAAAGAGTGGCATAGTAAATAGAAGTGTATACAAGCACTTCTAATAAGTTTTTTTTTAATTATTAGATAATTTTTCTTTTAAGTTTTTTTTCTATTAATGCAAATGTAAAGGAAAAATAATCATTTAGGAAACTGTCATAAGCCAGGTATCTTTCTCCCATTGCATTCAATTTTTTTTTTTGCGTCACAATGTGAGTAGTTATTATAATTCCTATTGCATAGAAGGGAGCTCTAGCCTGTAAAATGTCAGTTGTCTTGCCCCAAAATGAGAGAGTCCAGAAGATAATGTGGCTGGAAACTGGGGCTCAGTCAGATCTCTGCGAAATCTAGGTTCATAGGTTTTTAATATGTTACGTTTAGTGAACTGATGGAGTGTTTCAGAAGCAGACTTAATCTCCTATCTTTGTGTCTTCCCCAAAGAGGTGGGTTATGCTTTTTTCTATATTTCATACAACATAGTATGCTTCCATATTAAAATGATAAAACTGACTCCAGAAAATGAAGTCTGGCTACATTTAAATTGCTATATCATAACATCAGACATCTTGAAGCTAACAATGACTGATGCCAGATATGACAATGATGCTAATTGCGGGATCACAACACTGTTGCCTTCGTGTAGTCTTTAACCATATAGTTCAAACAAGGAGGATTCTAGGGGCACCCGGGTGGCTCAGTTGGTTACACATCAGACTTCGGCTCAGGTCATGATCTCAGTTTGTGGGTTCGAGACCCGCGTTGGACTCTGTGTTGACAGCTCAGAGCTTGGAGCCTTCTTCGTATACTGTGTCTCCCTCTCTCACTGCCTCTCCCCTTCTCATGCTCTGTCTCTCTGTCTCTCAAAAATTAATAAACCAAGGGGGATTCTAGAATCTTGGGAGTAGGAAGGGAGTTTGGAGGCATCCATTTCAATCTGTATAAATCTACTGATAGAAAGTACCAAAATCTGGATATTTGCTTTTCAAATCTCTGACATAGTTATTCATTAGGGGCTGTTTTATGATGTGGGGGCATATCTTTTGGCATTAAAAATTTATATCAGCTCCAGAAGGAACTTTGTTCCAAAGTGTATTATTTGGGAAGAAAGTTTCCAATAACAAAAAAAAAATTATGGACATACAACTATTAAATTTAAAAACAAACCACTCCATATTATATTTAAATTACATCATGTATTTATTCTAAAGTGGTTGAATATCAAGCCAACCCATATTGTTTGTTAGATTTCCTTGCTCATAGAAACGCAGAAAAGCGAACAAATAAAAATATGTATTAATTAACTTGATAGTGGAATCCTTTCACAATGTATTTGTATATAAAACTATCATGATGTATACTTCAAATATTTTGCAACTTTGTCAATCATGCTTCAAAAATGCTACAAAAACATATCAGAACATCAGAATAAACAATGATTTGCTTTAATGGAAAATAGATTCTAAACATGTGTTTGTATGTGTGTGTGTGTTTCTGTATTATCTCTTAATTGCCTTCTGTCTTTTTCTTTTAGGGAAAATAAAGATAAGGATACTATTTTCTTTTATTTGATGGATGACTTGGCTTTTCTTTCATTCATTCTATTAATAGTAAAGCAAAACTCAACTTTTGTGATTGACAAAGATCTGGACTTTACAGTTAATGAAGTAGTAAGAAGTAATGACACATACTAGCTTATGCAATAGACTATTCAATATGTGTGGTAAGATTTTTGTGAAACAAATCTCATTGATTTTATTGAAGTAATTGTATATTTCAACTGAGATGTTAAATCCTGTCTAAGTTAGAAACTCTGGAGTAATGTTTAGATGGATATAGGGAAGAAATGCATATTGCTATTTTATTTATACATGTTTTGATTTAAATGGATTTTGTAACATTATTTTCACATACAAATAATTATAATGAACAATTACTTTTAGTTATAGTTTTTCTTCTAAAAGACTGAAAGAAGGCATTTAAAGTAAAATGAAACAAAATTATCAGGTCTTACATACAAAAAAATCACCAAACAGCAGGATTTCTTGGGACTAGAAGCAATAAAAATATACACAAATATAAGAAGACTAGATATATATTTTACAAGTACAAATATAAGGAAAACCTAAGTTTGTCTACACATTTGAAGAGACAAAAAGAGAAAGAAGAATGATAGCAATCTCCTTAAATGTTTTGATTGATATAGTTGCCATAGAGCATATGTGTGTATAGTATGGTAGTTGAAATTTGTCTCCTCAAGGTTAATTCTGACCCTTCCCCGGTTTAAGGAACAGTGTGTTACAGGTTGAATTGTGATCCTCCTCAAAAAAAAAAAAATATATATGTTGGAGCCCTAACCCCTGGTACCATGGAATGTGACCTTATTTGGAGAAAGGGTCTTTACAGAAATAAAAGTTAAAATGAGTTTATTAGGGTAGACCCTAATCCGATATGATCAGTGTCCTTAGGGAAAATTTGACCACAACGAGAGGCAAACATAGAAGACAGACAGTGCGAAGAGATACAGGGAGAAACTGGCCATCCCATAAGCCAAGGAAAGAAGCCTGGAACAGACCTTTTTATCAGAACCTCAGAAGGAAGCAACCCTGTTGACATCTCGATTTCAGACTTCTGGACATCAGAATCATAAGGCAATACATTTCTGGTTTTTAAGCTACTCGGTTGGTAGCATGCCATCATGGAAGCCCTTGCAAATCCATTCTTGGTGCCTCCACTTTCCTCAACAAACTCCTCTCCTGGTCTCCACTGCTTGGAGTTTCTCCAGCATTCATAGGTGCATGCCGGTGCCCAGTCGATTAGAGTCCCTACACCCATAGCTTCCTCCTAGGACTTCTTATCAGAGCCACTTCTTGCCTTAGGGTTTTGGTGCTGTGCAGAAGATGCTCTGACGGAGAAGATAAGGAAGTCAACTCATAAGGAGTTGCAGACAAGAAAGGATGAGTGACAGGGAGAACAGAAGGGTCCAAATTACATCAGTTGAGCTGCTGCCACTGGCCCTGTGTGGAGAGCTACACCCGCGCTACTCAGCAATGAATTATTTTTGTTCTATTAGAGTGAGTTGTTTGAGCTGGGATTCGAGTCCTTTAATTGAAAGGGACTTGAAGACTCTGGCTAACGCTGTGTGTGCTTGACAAAGTGTCTTTCAACTCCATATTTTCAGGAATACATGTATATAGATGATAGATAGATGATAGATAGATAGATAGATAGATAAAAATAGATAGATAGATAGATAGATAGATAGATAGATAGATAAGAGATAATAGGTAGATAGATAGATAGATAGATAGACAGATAGATAATAGATAGATAATAGATAATAGATAAACACACACATATATATAAATCAGTAATGCCATTCTAGGAAATGGAACTGAGTTTTGCTTGGTTTGAATTTATGTAGCTAGTCTGTATGGTCACATTTCAGAAGATATTATCAGAGCTAAACGTTGGTGTCATTTTACTGTTGGATTTGTTTCATCCACTCTTTCTCATCTACTTATTGATATACGATGAACTCACTTTAAAGCTAATTAATACTACTGCTATATTTGCTGCACTTCTCAGGGAGGCAGATGTTGATTATGTGAGGTGCTGCTCCCAGCCAAGGTGTGTACCCTGGAAAGGGTATGCTAATGTGATTGACCTAGGGCTCAGACCAAATCCTGACCAGAGCAGGACTTCAGGATATTTGGCCACCAAAATTACACACACACACACACACACACACACAGCATGGTACTAAAACACTTGGCTGAAATACGAAAAAACGGTATCACATTCCAAAGGCCTTCATAGGCTCTCTGCAGAATTTACAAATCTGTTTGCTAAAACCTGGTAACAATTTTCCCCTTCACTTCTACTTGAGAGAGTCTGATTTTGAGAGAAATCCTTAGAAGGTTCTGCCTACAGCAGGAGGGGTGAGGTGACGATTTTTGACCCCTAGACTGGTGGAAAGCAAATGATATATATGTTTAATGTGATTATTGAGAGAGGAAAGGGAAAGGAGTGAGTATACCGTCCCTTACTTCGAACCTAGAAAAAGTATCTCAAAAGGATAACTCCGGGAACTTGAGAAGTGTTTCTTACAACTGGTAGACAAGGTCAACTGATGTTGGGCTCTGCCTAAAAAATTTAAAATGTGAGATGAAGGCAGGATAGCTACTGAAGATGAACCTTTATCAATGCCAAAAAGGTGTGTGTGTGCGTATGTGTGTGTTCAAGAGGTTTGCCCAAAGGGACAAACAGGCTTAGGTAAAGAAAAACTAGAAACGTTGCCAATGCTCAGGGGCTGAAAAAGAAGCAAACAAAGAACAGAGAAGGGAACATTACCCGAGGGTGACGAATAGAAGACAAGAAAGGGTCCACAGAAGAAAAGGCATCAGCCTCAAAATATTTTTAGGCCCAAAGGAGTATAACAGTAGCCCCTCCTGTCCCTCCCTGTCCCTTGATCTTTATGGGGACAGAAACCTGTGTTGCCAAAAAGGGAAACAAGTAAAATTATAAAGCAGAAAAAGAGAAAAAAAAATCAGCCTCTTGACTTTTTACCTGGATTGTTGGCTTCCTCTCTGAAGCAAGTCTGAACAAGGAAGCAGGATAAGCCCTGTCTTTAAAGCAAGTAAATCTTTACTATTACAAAGGAGCTAGGCATTTTAATAACCCACCAGGGAACTTTGTATTACTTGAGTTATATCAGAAAAAATATACTACATAAATATGAAAGGACAGAGGGAGACAAAAAAAGAAAAAAATTGAATGTAACCATTCCAGCTACTTAGAGGGAATTGTCTCTCTGTCTAAAAGGATACACTGTGCCTCCGTATGCAAGTTTTACGCAAAAACAGCAAGAAGGGAGGTGTCTAATAAAGGTCTGTTGAATGATTGAGTTCTCTATCAAATGATGTTATTCCAACGTTAAGCTTGACAAACAATTTATGTATACATTTTGAGAATATTTAGTATTATGTTTTTGTTCCTTGTTTTTCTCAATTTTAGGAAGTTATTGCTCTTAAAGCCATTTTGGTATATTTCGTGTCACATGATTTCTTAACATACATTAATTACAAAGATTGTTGTTAACAATAATTCATTTCATGGACTCAAGCATTTTTTTTTTTAATTTTTTTCATGTTGATGTTTAAGAGAGAGACATAGCATGAGCCGGGGAAGGGCAGAGAGAGAGGGAGACACAGAATCCAAAGCAGGATCCAGGTTCCGCGCTCTCAGCACAGAGCCCAACACAAGGCTCGAACCCCTGAACCGTGAGATCCTGACCAGAGCCAAAGTCGGACGCTTAACCGGTGGAGCCACCTATGCCCCCCTTAGCATCCTTTTAATGCATGTTCAAAACTGCTTTAGAAAATTAAACGTAGGAAAGAAAGTGGTGGGATTTTATTTGGTCGCATGACCTTCAGGCGTTACTTAACCTTTTTGTGCTCAGAGTGTTCATAGTGAAATTTGGATAATAATTCGGTACTCCATTAAGTTGCCTTAAGGATTAAGTGTGTTCACACAGGTAAAACACTTAGAATAATGACTGTTACCTGAAAGAGTGTTGGAGAAATGTTAGCAAGTATTGTTGTCCTTGTTTGCCTCATGATGTGTCTGTGTATTGTACTAGAAAAATAAATGTTACACTAATGAGTAGTTCGTGCTTAAGTGTTGACATATTTCTACACGCAAGACTTCCGTGAAGTGAAGGTGGCTAATAAACATTATCGTACTACACCTATTAGGCAAAGTAAATATTTCCTGAGTTATTTACATCATAAAATAGGAATTACAAAAATACTGCTTCACTCTATGAGTGGTACAAATGAAAGCATAAACATGTGTCGATTAAGGCCCACTAACAACGACATTGTCCACCTGGTTTGTTACAATGGAATGTAACACAAGCACAAGGATTATATTGCTTAACATTATCCAAATATAATTCTTAAAAAATCCGACAAAAAATATCTGAAAACATCCTTGAGACTTTATTTTTTTAATCACACCTAATTTTTTTCTGTCCATGAAAAATATTCCTTTTGAAGGTGTTCAAGAAACCACAAAGCAAATAGCTAATATACGCCCTGATTTTTCTATACTTAAAACAAAACACTCTTTACACTTAAGGGTTTTCTTCTTTTTCTTTCTTTCTTTCTTTCTTTCTCTCTTTCTCCCTTTCCTTTAAAAAATATTGTTTCTTTTTTTTTCCCAAGTACATGATTTAGATCATTAGTTTTCAAATGATACCAAGATAAGCCCTTAACCAGATTATAGTAGCAATGATTTTAATGCTTCTCTGGTTATTAAGGATTTGAATTGTGCTTCAGTTTTTCCTTATCATTTCCCTGTGGCCTAATTTCTGAAGTACATGCAAATACTCAAGACCTAAAAGGCATTAATATTCCAAGATGAGGTAGCTCCTTGCTGCAAGTGAAGAAAGAATTTAGAATATCTGTTTTATTAATAACACTCATAGAACGTAGGGACACAGAAACCCAGCCTCATTCCCTTTCTGGTATAGTCTAGGCCTATTCATGAAGATCTTTCCTTTTTGAAACCACGTAGAGGGTGACCTCTATGACCAGTATTCCTGTCATCAAAGAAGATACAAAAATGACAAGCACAATCTTAGAATCCTCAACCAGCCGTGTTCTGATTCAGAGTGAATAGATTTTACACAAAGGATATATTTTATCACTAGCCAGGGCTGTGTCCAAAACCCTATGCAGTTAGTTTTTTATCTCATTGCACAGCCTGAGATTCTACAACCCACTTCACATATTTTAGAGATTGACCAGATTATTTCCTAGACTCCTTTCCCCTGTGCCTGTCCCCAACCGACTGACCAAGGCTCTTAATTCTTACCACTCTGATGATGAGTATAGTTCAAAAAAGAAAACCAAAGAGAGATATCTCTTCAATTCTAAGCAGAACTGACCTGTCACCATATCCATATCTTCCTTCTTTGAGACCCCTGCCTGTTTGCTTCAGTCCCAGCCTTTCTGAAGTCAAGGTGTCCTAGGAGAGCCACCACTTAGGGTCAGGCTTCCCACCCCAGCCTCATTGAAGATTGATAAGGAAGAGGAAAGAGAATCAGAAAACAATCTGAAAGAAAAACAAAAATAGTCTAAGAAAGTTCCAAGAGGGAAGAGTTCACTTTCCCTAGCCCTGTTCAATTAAAACGCATTAGAGTGTTTTGGAGGAAAATGCAATTAACCAAACAGGGAACGTTAAATTGTTCATTTTGTCATATTTTAGAAAAAACAACTCATCTAGTATATTGTATCAGAATAATGAATAATACCAACAACTTTATAGAAATTGTAGGTAGTATTGGAAGAAAATCAAGTGTTCTTTCCTGTGAATCTCTGAGGTGCCTTATTCAATATTCCTTCTCTTTTGTTTTTGGAACTATCAGCCCTACTTACTAAGAAACCAAGGCCTCTGCCCTCAGTCTATCTGCTTTGGATGACATTGATTCCTAGGCTGCCAGGGTTTCTTCCATGAGTGAGGCATGGGAACAGACGAATACATCACACAGGATCATTGCACTTCCTTAGGTTCTTTGACAAAACTTTTCGAAAAGAGGAGTTTGTTTTCCCCTAATACTATTATGTTAGGGACCCAGGAGCTAGGGGTTTTTCACAGACATTTTGTAAACACTGCCTGAGAAACCAACACGGAGAGGGGAAATAAGAATCAGGAAGTGAGCCCCTGGTCCCTGCTTTAACAAAATTCAGCCCAAGATCTGGACCCCCCAATTGTATGACCCAATGCACTCCTTTTCTGCTAAAAAAAAAATTAAATGTTTTTATCTAAAATAAAGTAGGGTTTCTACTACTAAACCAAAAAAGTCCTGACTAACATGATCACCTTGCATTTTTGCCACTATTTCTAATCAAATTCCAATTGAGTCTTGTTTAATGTTATAAGAGCTAATGTCAAATTGGCTAATTAGTATTTGAAACCAACGATACACAGTACATTTTATCCTCTTATATTAAATTCGATAAATGCTATTAGTAATATGAAATGTATTTTTAAGTTATTTGGAAAGATTCTGCCCTTTTTCTATTTGAGAGTAAGCAGCATAGATTCATGTCTTGGGTTCTTGATATTTCCCTGAGTTTTCCAACACGCTTCTGGTTTGCAGAACATGATGTTCTTTCCCTTCAGGTAATTACATTTGAAATAATCCAAGGGGCTATCAAAATTACAACTGTATAAGCTTATTTTTGTAGAAGTCACTTTATAGTTTTTTCTTCTTTTTGAGTTTGCAATAATGAATATCCTATGACTTTTTATGTTTGAAATAAACATTCAAATTATTTTCAAATATTTTGAAATTGGCAAAATAAAAAAAGCTTCTGCCAAACAAATTTCCCTTGAATTTATAAATGTGTGTGTTTTTGATGGAAACTTAATCCATATGTTTCTCATTCATTTACAATTAGCTGACAAAAATGTTGTTTTGCAAGAGTTTGATATCTATTATTTTCAAACTCATGTTTTAATAATTTCCCCTCTCATCTACAGAATTCTAAAAGGAAATCTGTCTCAATCAGTCTAATTTGATGTCTTGATTTTCAAAATTCTATTTGTGGATCCAGGTGGCATATTGCCAAGAGATTAATCAAAATTTACATTAAGAAACATTTTTTATGATAAACGGTTAAAGTGATAGATATAACGGCAGAAAAGGAGCACAGTGTAAATCAGAGAGGGAAAAATGATGGGAAAAAAGTGGGCAATGAAAAGATAACAGCCCAATGACTCAGCCCCAAGACAATTTCTTAAATAACTACATGTTTTAAAAATTTGGGTATGAATCAGTTTATATTTTAAGATATGGCACATGAAGCTTTCTTAATTATACAACAGAGAGCACATGCTAGAGGTCCAAGTAGATTCTCAGTCAACAGAGCAGGTGCCTAATGTGTGACTTTGCTCCTCTCCTTCCATCCACTCCAGCCTGAAATATACCTGAGCCCTGCAAGTGGACCCGAGGGAGTGGGAGCCCCTAGGGAGTACGAGTGGGAAACAAAATATCACATTGTGTTCAAAACCACTGAACATGTATTTTGTCACTTCCCCTTTATGCTATGGGTTCTTTCTTTTCTATCATTTAAACGCACAAGTTTTGGAAAGAGAATTGTCAAATGACACATTTTGTGAGGGTCAGATGTGAGGAGCAATTGAGCCTCATATCCCTTTCGACGGGATATTTGCACTGTTTGTACAGCATATTCTTCATAATTTCTCTCCATTCTGAAAGTAAAATGGCATTACCACTAACACTTAACAGTTATCAATCATTCCCATATGTCGGGCTTTGTGCTGGGTGTTTTGCACACACCCATGCTAGTCTTCCAAAAGACAGGAAAATTACACCTTGTTATGTGCATTTTACAGAGAAATAACTCAACAGGATCACCTTCCTACAGGTTCCCACTGTTCAGTAGTATTTTAGAAGTATTGTCTACAAGAATATTTTGTATTCTCCCAACTCTCCCAATTCTCCCAATAGAATTACTTGCTATAAGAAATACTTCTTAATACAGAATTAATAGGGATGTCTTTATATTACAAAGTAACATGTATATGTGAATATATATGATATATAATATTTATATTATTTATATAAATTATATATATAGAGAGAGAGAGAGAAAGAGAGAGAGAGACGCGCACACACACATGTATATCTATTTATCTCTGTGTAACAAATACTAAATATGCACAACAGCTACCAATGTTCCAATAATCTTGTAGTTCGGCCATTTGGAACACAAGGCTCCAAACACATTGTAGGACTTCAGGGTCATGTAAAATATTTTTAAGGTCTGGGTACAGAATTGGGCTACAGTTTGGTGACCATACTAATGAATTGTAGGAGAGGCAATGTTAGGATGAGACTGTCTCCATTCCATTGGTCAGAATCAGGTATAGGATGTGGTGAAAACCCAGTATGATCTCTCCAAGAGTTCATTATTATGGTCCCCAACCTCTTCTGTTTTTCCCCATGTACTGGACATACGTGCCACCTCTCAAGGAGTCAGTTCTATTTAGTCCTATTTCGTCAGTGCATGTGTCTAAAGACCAGGACCATCAGTAGTCTTTCACAAGTCTGGCTGTGGTGGACCAATGACCTAGGACCAATGACCTAGAAAATGCAATGACAAGTTGTCTTCTCCTGCAAATCTGATACTAGGAAAGAATGCCTGCAATGAACATGTGCAATCAGACATGCAGCAGTCATGGGCTGATAGAAACACTGAAATCTCACTGGGTAGCTATTGTGAAAGCACTTTACTTAGGGATTGAGGGAGAATCTTCCTTTATTCTAGGGAAACAACTCTCTTATACATGTCTTCCGAGATTCCAGGTTCTAAGAAGTTACTCCCTGCCTATGAGTCTACTTGTCTCCATATGAAATGAGAATTCTTTAGTAGATGCCTGCCTCTTGATAATGGAAACCCACGTCTTATTTTATTTATTTTTTTTATTTTATTATTATTTTTTAATGTTTATGTATTTTTGAGAGAGAGAGACAGAGCCTGAGCGGGGGAGGGGCAGAGAGAGAGGGAGACACAGAATCCAAAGCAGGCTCCAGGCTCCGAGCTGTCAGCACAGAGCCCGACAAGGGGCTCGAACTCACGAACTGTGAGATCATGACTTGAGCCGAAGTCAGAGGCTTAACCCACTGAGCCACCCAGGCGCCCCACCCATGTCTTATTTTAGATGTTAAAGCCAGGTTTCCTTGTTAGTATATTTTTGTCAAATCTTAGAAGGCTTCTGCTCTACTTACTTCCAGTAAGTTCACTGTGCCAGAAACCATACCCACAATTCTTTCCTCAAGTATCAGGAAGAGGGGCACCTGGGTGGCTCATTCGGTTAAGCGTCCAAGTCTTGACTCTTTGACTCAGGTCATGATCTCACAGATTTTGAGTTGGAGCCCTATGTCGTGCTCTGCACTGACAATGCAAGGCCTGTGGGAGTCATTCTCTCTTCCTCTCTCTGTACCTCTCCCCCACTCGTGCATGCTCTATCTCTCTCTTTCTCAAAATAAATGAACTTTAAAAATAAACAAATATCTGGGGCGCCTGGGTGGCTCAGTCGGTTCAGCAACTGTATATCTTAGACTTGCTGAATGTTTTCCCACTCGATAATAGTGATCGCCAGCTTTCTAGCCTCTAACACCTGAGTCCTCACCTCCTGCACTTAGCTCTTCACTATTACCACATATTTTAGGGTGTTTTTTTTTAATTTTTATTTTCTGAATTAGTCAGGACAGGATAAAAAGATACATTTCAACATCTCATCGGCTCACTGTGATAAAAGTGGATTTCTCACTCGTGCCCCAGCCCAGTATGGGCGTGTGCATCTCTGAGCTTTGCTGAGCACCTCTCCTTTTCAAGCAGTGACTCACGAACCAGGCTGCGTCCATGTTTTAGCTATGTCATTTGGTGCAGGTGGCCTCTAAAGTTACTATGTGATAGGAAAAAAAGACTTAGAGCAGGACTTATTTTTTTATAAAAATATGCCATCGACATCATCTACACAACATGGATCAAAAATTAGTCACATGACACCAACATTTACTGCAGCCTGGGGATTGTAGTCTTTCCAGGCCCAAGAAGAGGAAGTAGGACAGTGAGCACATAGTACTCTTTGCCATATAACTGAAAATGTCTGTTTAAACACTCCATTCCTTCACCTATCTTCATTTGACATTTGAAGATTAAACTAAGAACTTCTGTTCCATATAAACTTTCTCTATCCTGTCTACCGGTCTATTAGATTAATTTATTTCCATTTTGAAGGAGCTACCAACAAAACGTTCTAAGAGAAAATGCCTTTTTCCTTGAAAATGTTACAAAAAACTTTCTCCTCGCCCTGGGAAATCCAAAGTTGGAGAAAAATGCATTGGCAAAATTCATGTCACTGCCACCACATACAGTCTCCCAGCTGTGTTCCTTCCCCCTGTCTCACTCCATCTCTTAATAACTAAAATTACAGTGTTTCTGGCTTCAGGAATCACCATATGGAAAACGTCTAGTGCTTTAGAACCCTTTTTCATGCCATGGTGCATAAGAAAACTGTTAATATCTTATGATAGATTTAATCACATTACACTGTGTGCTGTCCATACTAGATTTATTTCTTCAAACATGCTTTAACGTGCATTCTAAAGTGAACAGGACCTATGACCATTCAGACACCAATGCTAAGAAGAGAATAGTAAGGATGAATCCCAGATTTCCACCTAAGACAACTACTTGATTTAAACAAAGACAAAAAGAAACATTATTCATGAAACAACCTCTGAATGTTTATATTTTTAAAAATGAGTGAACTGACCAGGCTAGATAATATAAATAGACATATGGGACAGTATATATCTACCTGGGCATACGCTTTATAAAATGTGGCTATTGATGCTTGGACAACAAACTATCTTTGTTTGATTATTCATCATAACATTATATCCTCTCTTTTGACTGCAACCTTAAAGCTGAAAGGGACATTGATTGCCACTGAACATAAACAAATTTTTTAAATAATTTTTACTAGAAACAGTAATTTCAATCCAATTGCATGCAAAGCAGATTAACAAGAAAGTGTTTATGATACAAATAATTAAATAAAAATAATTATGCAACACACATTGCTTCATTTCAGACATAGGTAGAGTGGGGATTAATTTAGAGGATAAGAATTTATATTAAAATAAAATGATGGGGGGCGCCTGGGTGGCTCAGTGGGTTAAGCGTCCGACTTCGGCTCAGGTCATGATCTCATGGTTCGTGTGTTCAAACCCCACATCGGGTTCTGTGCTGACAGCTCAGAGCCTGGAGCTTGTTTCAGATTCTGTGTCTCCCTCTCTCTCTCTGCCCCTCCCCCAGTTGTGCTCTGTCTCTTTCTGTCTCAAAAATAAACAAACATTAAAAAATGTAAAAAATAATAATAAAATAAAATGATGGTACAGTCAAAAGAATAAAATTGTTGTGTGGAGGATTTCCATTAGATACTATTTTTAATATTATTTTAACTTGATGTTTAAGAAATCAAACACACACACACACACACAAAATTCTTTTGAATTCATTTGTTTTAGCTTTCTTTCTCCATCTTCCATTGTGGACCTCTTAGTAGAGATCTATTTTATGGTTTTAAACACACTTAATAATAGTTCTTTTCTTTATTTTTTTTAATGTCTGTTTATTATTTTTGAAGGCCAGAGCATGAGCAGGGGAGGGACAGAGAGAAAGGGAGACACAGAATCCCAAGCATGCTCCAGGCTCTGACCTGTCAGCACAGAGCCCAATGCGGGGCTCAAACTCACACCCCTCGAGATTAAGACCTGAACAGAAGTCGGACACTTAACCAACTGAACCACCCAGGCACCCCAACAAGAGTTCTTTTCTATGTTACTTGTGTTAAATTCGCCGTATGAATTCAATCCTCTGAAATTGTCTCTCCCATACATTTGCAATTATTCAATAAAAATTAATATTAAAAGCTGGTCATTTAGATTTCCTGAGAGATGTTTGATTGCAGGGCTATTTTAAACATTTATGGAGACTATATATGACACATGAGATATTTTACTTTCCATTTGTGCATGTGTGTAAGTGTGGGTATTTTAGGGGAGAAACTGCATAATAAACATTTTACTCACCCTCCTGAAGCTGCACCCTGACTACCTCTAAGCTACTGAAAGAAGTGCTAACGTGTATATTTAGGCAAAAAAGGGAGCTGAACTAAGAAAGATATCGCAAGTATTAATGGTGAAGAAAGAGATCAATCGAGTCTTTTGGTGAATTGAATTAAGTATTTATAATAAAACAAGATGAATAAGGTAGATCTAAAAAACATAAACATACACTTAATTGTTTGAACTGTCGCGTTATTTGAGAGTAGAACAGAAAATAAAATGCAAACAAAAAAGAGTGGAATACAGATTTTTTATCTATCTTCGAGTTTATTAATAATGCATGTATTTTCTTTAAGTTTATTTATTTTTGACAGAGAGAGAGAGAGAGAGTGTGAGCATCAGCTAGGGAGGGGCAGAGAGAGAGGGAGACACAGAATCTGAGGCAGGCTCCAAGCTCCGAGCTGTCAGCACCTGTCCCGGAGCTCAAACTCATGAACACTGAGATCATGACCTGGGCCAAAGTGAGACGCTTAACCAACTGAGCCACCCAGGTGCCCCGATAATGCATGTATTTTTAAAGTAATCTCTGAAAAGGGCGCCTGGGTGGCTCAGTCGGTTAAGCATCTGCTCAGGTCATGATCTCACAGTTTCGTGGGTTCGAGCTCCACATGGGGCTCTGTGCTGAGTGCTGGGAGTCTGTTCGGTATTCTCTCTCTCCCTCCCTCTCTGCCCCTCTCCCACTCACGTTGTCTCTGTCTCAAAATAAATAAATAAACTTAAAAAAATTAAAAATAAATAAAATAATCTCTGAAAAAATAGATACAGATGATGTGACTTGAAAATCAGTAAAGAATAGATGTAGAAGAGAATAAAAATCGTATCAATAAATCACCAGAAGGGGGTGAGGCAGTATTTGTGAAAAGCACGGGAAATCAAGGGAAGTAAACACACACACACAAAGTGTTAATAAAAGAGATTAAAATACATACATAAGCATAATAGAAGTAAATGAATGAAGCACACTAGTGTGTGAAGAAAAAGAGAGTTGTACAGTCCATTGTATAATATGATATCCTTCATATAAGACTTTTTCGGAATGCAACAAAAATACTATGTTTTTGGTGGATACATATGTTTGTAATACACTTACAAAAACACAAATGGAAAGACACACACCAAATTCAAAACAGCAATTACTTCTAAGAAAGAAAGATAAATTATTTAGTGTTTTCTTTTATTTAATAATAGGTTAAATTTTGGGGCATCTGCATGGCTCAGTCGGTTAAGCGTACGACTTCGGCTCAGGTCATGATCTCACGGTTCCTGAGTTCGAGCCCCCATCGAGCTCTGTGCTGACAGCTCAGAGCCTGGAGCCTGCTTCAGATTCTGTGTCTCCCTCTCGCTGCCCCTCCACTGCTTATGCTCTGTCTCTCTCTCCTCCAAAAATAGATAAACATTAATTTTTTTTTAATAATAGGTTAAATTTTGCTGATTCTGGGTGGTACACAAGTGGATGTCTCTATGCATTCGTTTTTATTTGAATTTTTCACAACTAAAGAGATTGCTTTACATATGTTACAATAGAGGCTAATCTTAGCTAGATCAACAGACACTTCTCTGTCACTACATCATCTAAGGATCATAGTTTCTTCATGTTGGTTGTCATGTCACCCCCCTTAATATACAATATTTGTCTACCTCTTCAAGGATGGCCTCCCACCAGCAGAAAAAAGGAATGAAAAAATAGAGAGTAAGAAGCTATCTTTTACAGATATGACACCCCAATTTCAATATCATATGTTTATTAAGCCATCAGACAGAATTTAGTCATATCATCATACAAATATGCAAAAAAAGTCTGGTAAATACAGTCTTAAGAGGGGTGAACATGTGCCCTGGCTAATACTTTGAGGTTCTATTACTAAGAGGAAAGAGAGAAGCATGAAGATAGTCACACAGTAGTAACACAGCGTGTCTAAAAGTGTGGGCTGTAGATGACTGATTGTTAAGAATCTTTTTGTTGGGACGAGTATAGTTTTATGCTGCGAGTAAACAGCAAAACAGCAGTAATCATTTCTATCAAGATATTTCATGAATTAGCAGCACCTAGGTGGCTCAGTCAGTTAAACATCTGATTTTGGCTCAGGTCATGATCTCATGGTTTGTGGGTTTGAGCCCCATGTCAGTCTCTGTGCTGACAGCTTGGAACCTGGAGCCTGCTTCAGATTCTGTGTCTCTCTCTCTGCCCCTCCCCCACTTGTGCTCTCTCGATCTCAAAAATAAATACACAATTTAACAAGGAAGATATTTGATTAATTAAAACAGAAGGACCATATTTTTCCTGAGCACAAAGCTACATGAGGGAGAATGGGGTTAGGGCAGGTAGTGTAAATTCTCCTCCTAAGAAAATCTCTTTTGTTTAAACAAAAGCAGTGTTCCTTACATAAATGGGCATCTAGAAGGAATTAGAGTAGAAAGAGCAACTAATGTCACTAGAAGAAATGATACTGAAATTGTCAAGATCAGCTTATCTTACATTGTTAAACTGGTAAACCACTCTCCAAAAGTATCTCAGCCAGAGAGGGGGACATAGCCTGTTACATGTTGCCATTACTTCAAAACCTGTCCCTTGATCTTACGTGTGGGCTGGTGATAGCAATTACTCTGATTTCAGGCTTCTAAATGTAGGGGGAAAACCTTATGTTGAGCTCCTCTAGTATCTTTTTTTTTTTTTTTTTTTAAGAAATAAGGCACAATTTTAGATTCCTTTGCAGCCCTTGTATCTGTAACTTGGTGGTAGGATATTCCTACCTTCTGAAATTTATGAGTACTCTACTAAACATTTCTTAATACATTTTTCAAATTTAATTATTTATAGCCATGTTCTGTCTTAAAAAAAAAATGTCCAAAAAAGAACATCCACAAAAGACACCAGAGAGCACTGAGGTCCTTCAAAGCAGCCAAGTTCTGTGATTTCTTGTTAAAATTTTGTGAGGTAAAGTTGGCCTCGCACAGATATTTTCCAGAGATGTGGAGTTGGCAGATAGGGTGCCCATTGGCATCTTACTAATGAAAAAATAAACTAGTTCAAGTGATTGGAAAGCATGCAGTGTGTTTGCATCTTAGGATCTGTTAATGATGCGAGTGGTATAACTGGAAGCTACATATAAGTTTCTTAACTTGGGTAACTGTCTTCAACCGCACGCGTGACATTGTAGTAGCTGCTGAGTTTAGCCAGCCTTTTCCTACTTTAAAATGTGAGCGTTGGGGCGCCTGGGTGGCTCAGTCGGTTGAGCGTCCGACTTCGGCTCAGGTCACAATCTCCCGGTCCGTGAGTTCAAGCCTCGCGTCAGGCTCTGGGCTGACGGCTCAGAGCCTGGAGCCTGCTTCTCTTTCTGTGTCTCCCTCTCTCTCTGCCCCTTCCCCGTTCATGCTCTGTCTCTCTCTGTCTCAAAAATAAATAAAACGTTAAAAAAAAATGTGAGTGTTATAAGAACATGGAATTTGAAGACTAAAGTGGAAATGTCAATGGATGTTAAAGGGTCTAAACATTAAAATTTATAAAATTACGTTTCTGTCCAACAATACTGTGAAAGGAAATGAAAAGAAAAAACTTATTTGTATTTTTCTGATTCTGTGTTATTTTAGGTACAAGTTAAAGCTTCAATGCAGTTAGTAACACTGTAGAACCCTTGATAGTCATGTGAATACAGTTATGCGAAATTGTTATAACAGCTTTGGAAGGTATATCTTGAAAATGTTAAGCCATGTTCTTATTTGCTAATAGCAATAAAACACAAATAACAGATTTTCATTTATTTTAGACAATTTTAATGTCATATATAATATGTTTATATATACGTATATATGTATATGTGCATATTATGTATATACGTGCATGTATCTGTATGTACATATATATGTATATATATTATGTATAGTATATGACATATACAATTTATATATAATTTATTTTAGACAATTTTAATGTCATATATAGTATATATATACACATATATGTGTATATATGCATATTATGTATATACGTACAAATATCTGTATGTACATAATATATATGTGTGTGTATGTTATATATATTATATATTTCATATATATACACATTCCCTGAAAAAGTACAGTTCACATTTTGGTTCCTATTCGTTTTCAGAATTAGTTGTGCCCAAATATATAAACATTATTTTGGTTTTGGAAAGCATCAATAACAAAGTCCTCCCTTTTTTTCCAGTGAATTGATATAGCTCTATGAAGCATGAGAATTATCTTTAAATAACAGTCTTGTGAGTTTAAATAAATTCCAGGACAATGAGGCCTGTTTAACCATGATTTTCCTTTTTAGAAAACACAAATCTTCATGGAAAGTAAATGGCTTAACATTACTCTACAAACATCTCCCAGTTTTAGGGGGAAAAAAGGAAAAGTACACATTTATTACGTATGTTCCAGTCTTTCGGACGAGGGAGAAAACACGATCATGGACTTAACTCGCCAACACTACAAATCCACAGGATTGAAAATGTACTGTAACCAAGAAAGTTACAAAGCCAGAATGCTTAGGAAATCCAGTGGGTTCGATGACTCTGGAAGTATTTTCAGAGACCTTATCGACTAAGCTCATTATACTGATATGTAAACTAGAAGGAAAGCTTGGCTTTTCCTTCTGGAGTCCATTCAAAAGTCTAGAGGACAGAGGTCTAGAATTTACCACAGTCGGAAAGTTTCAAATTTGTCTCAAAGTTAAGCAGAGCTAGGAAAATTAACTAAATTTGTTTCCATTTCAGACCTAATATTCTTAGAAGGCAGGCCTTCTAGATATGTTGATTATTTCTGCTTAGAAGAAATGTAAAGAAAGACAAAATAGACAAAATGCACAGAAGAGTTACAAACTATGACTTTAGGCAAAAAAAAAAAAAAAAAAAAAAGGAGAGGCTCAATTTAGGGAGTAAATTATTGAAAATTAAAGGCATTAAGAAAGCAAAAAGTTTCCTGTTGTGATAAGAATATTCTGATATCGTTTTTATTAATTTACCATGTTACTATCCTTCCCTTCAATTTAGCACTTACTTGGTAAGCCTATCTGAAAAGGAAAACAGAAAAGAACAGGAACATGGACTTGTCACAGATCTGGCAGCTAGTATTTCCATGAGTTTTGATTTCCCAAATATGTAAATTCAAACCTAGTTTTCAAACTAATTTAACAGTGATGGCCCAGTTGTTTCTGTAGCTATTTAGTAAAGATATTGTGTTTCTTCCATTTAAGCCTCATTTAAAATGAAACCCAAACTCTTAAATCTTTGACCTTATTTTTAGTAATATGCACACACAAAAAACCATCGTGAAGCCAAAAATAATTTGGCAGTTTTATTTCAGAGAAGCTATAGAAATATTAGTTTTCTGACAGGATTTAAGCTTTAATTGACCAAGTGGTTCTAATGCCCATACAAGGATAAGTGACTTCCAAAATTTGCATTTAAGATTGTAAGATTAACTTCTTTCCCTTGAAATGAAGGGCTATGACTGCTGCTGGAATATTAATGTCTTAAGAAAGGGGAGTAGGTCAAAGAATACTGCAATGACCAAATCAGCTCTATCGGGTTACAGGGAAAAAAAAAAAAAAAAAAAAAAAAAAAAAAAAAATATATATATATATATATATAAAATATATATATATAATAATATATAAAAATATATATATTATATATAATATGTATATATAAATATATTTATATATATTATATTTATATATAATATATATCTATATATAATATATATAAAAATATATATATAAAATATACATATATATATTTGAACCAAAAAAAAGGAAAATGTTTTGTTGCCCCCCCAAATAACTAATTTTCATTCCTTTAAGGCCAATCTACAACTCATGAAGAATTCATGAGTTAGAAATTAAAATTCAACAGATCATGGTAGTGGTTTGGATATAGGGCAAGAGGAAGAAGGAGATCAAAATTTCTACCTTGCATAATTTGATGGTGTCCTCTCTGAGAGAGGGAACATTAGAAATGGACCAGATATGAGTGAAGTCAGGCAAGATCATAGGTATTCTTTCAGCATATCAAGTCTGACTTATTTTTGAGAAAACCAAATGGAAGTTTTCATCCAAGTGGCCATAGAAGTGAACTTGTCTCTGTAATTCACTGGTTTCCTGAAGGTAACTAACATCTTCTTGCATATCATATTTGGTACCAAAGGCCTGCTGCATCCTGCTGATGCTGTTGGACTTCAGGGGGAGGGGCCTGGGGCAAGAACGAAAGAGAACATCTTGGCTGAAATGGTCGCAGAGTCTGAGACAGAGAGAGAAACCCCACATACATCCAGGGAGACTTGAGGGCAGTGTCACTTTTTTTTTTTAACTCTCTTGACCAAATCCTTCTGCCAAATGGCAAAATGAATGAAGTAAAATCTTTCTAAATGTCTTGTTCTGGGAGTACAGAAGTAAAAACAAACTGTCAAGACTTCATATCAAGGATGTGGGAAGGTAAAATTAACGCATCTTAGGAGGAGCTTTCTTATTTTTATCTAAGGACAGAGGACAAGTTTAATTTGATTTTTAGAAATAGAAAAAGTTGTTACTCAAACATTCAAAAGCATAGTTAATTTACAAAAAGGTAAATTCAAAAAAAAAAAATTTAAAGGTAAATTGAATTAACCAAAATTAATCAATTAAGCAAAGACTATGTGCAAGAAAAAGAGAAATTGACAACATATGTTCCCTATGACCCAGTGTGTACCCATGTTTGATTTCTATACATCAGGCCATTCTAGAATTTTTGTCCCATTTCAATGCAACTAAATATCTTCAAGGGGGGGGGGGGGCATGCAGTTGATGTATAATCGGTAGAAACAATAACCCAAAGGTTGTCTTTGTGATGCTTTCCAGCTGCTAGTTATTACAAATAAAGTCCCAAATATCCTTCTAAAGAAGAAAGAATATAAAACATATATTATGAAATTTTCTGCAATTATTGCTACATGTGACAACAAGGGTGAATCTCACATCTGCTGTAGTAAGTAAAACAGGTCAGAAACAGAAGACTATACACTATAATGAATATATATATATATATATATAGAGAGAGAGAGAGAGAGAGAGAGAGAGAGACAGACAGACCAAAGTAATCTATGGTCATAGAAGCCAAGGAAGTGAATACTTCACACTTTAATGACTGGGTAGGGGGAACACCAGCGAAACTTGAAGATTTCTTTCAAAAAGATCCTCCTCCTACATATACAACAACATATAGAATATTCCCAACTGGTAGGTTATTACAAATAATTCTGCTATGAGCTTCATGCACATACCTTTTGGTGCACACATGTATGCATTTCTGATGATACTGTTAAAACATAATTTTAAAAAGTTGAAAACATTATTGTCATGCAAGTATGAAATCAGCTCATATCAATGATTTAATAGCTAATTAATAATAACTAATTCATTAACGAAAGAACCAGTAATATGGTGATGCTGGTTCAAAGAGCATTTGAGGAACAGGAACTTAGACAGTTTATTAGAAAAGGTACACTGAAATAGTTTATTTATTTACTTATTTATTTTTATATGAGATATTTGTTTAATGATCTGTAGGGCAATAAACCGTAGTATTTAGGAATGTGCACACTTCTGTACTCAGGGTATGGAAAATACAGGTAGTTAATATTTCCTGTATACATCATTTACTGTATCAGAATTTTAAATAAACAAAGATTAATTTTGTAATTGAATTATTTTATAGCAATGGTAAATATTCCAAATACTTTGCAAAATGGAAAGTGAACTTACTAGATAATTAAGGTAACTGTTTTCTTTATTGTGCCTAGGAAATACCAACATTTAAAAATGAAGGCTAAGAAACCAAAGAACCACCAGGAGAACTAAATGATAGGAATATAGAAGCAAAAATTTGTCTACCATGAGTGAATGAGGGAATTACTAAAAACAAAAAGTTAGGGCAGAATTTTAAAGACTGCTTTTTTCTATAAGCTCTTGGTTCTGCATAGGAAAGGAAAAGCATACTGCATCAGTGTGAATTTTCTAGAATATGATAAGGCTCCACAACTAATATTGCATGTTGATTGCATTTGGCAATAGCAAAATATAAAGGGAAGGGGGGAAGCAATGTAGAGATCAGAATGGATCCATTGCTAATCAATTTTATTATGGGTACCAATTTTGTGTTTCTTAGTGTATGGCCCTGAAATTCATATAGAAAGAATCTTCCAGAAATCTATCCCTCTTTAAATCCAAGTCTGTTGGTGGCCAAGCCAGAATGGTCATTAGATATGTCAGTAAAAACCCCTGTTTCAAAGTCATCCTATAAGAATCCATGGTTGCCCCACCATTTTATAGAAAACTATTTAAAGAAAATAGACAATTTTTTAATGTTTATTTTGAGAGAGAGAGCGCGCGAGAATGAGGGAAAGAGGGGCAGAGAGAAAGGGAGAGAGAGGATTCACTCTGACAGCACAGAGCCCAACGCAGGGCTCAATTCCACAAACCATGAGATCATGACCTGAGCTGAAATCAAGAGTTGGATGCTCAACCAACTGAGCCACCTAGGTGCCCCTAAAACAGACCATTCTTTAACATCAGTTTGATGTGATAATTTATGGTCGCTCTAAATATTCCATTATTATAGAATTCCCATATCCCAACAAATTGCCAGATCGTACCAAATTTCATACTAATCATCCAATATGGGACCATATATAAAATTTCTACCCACTATTGGAAGCAAGAAGGACCTTAATTTTCTATGGATTACTTCTCACATACATGGAAGAGAACAAAACCACTAAAAATAAATTCCCTTAAGAAACTTGTTTCTCTTTTAGGCTATGAAACGGGCTTAACCATTATTTTCAGTTTTGCAAATGTTAGCCGTATTGGATCCATTTGGGGGTCCAACCATACTCTACAGAAACAAATTAACAGAAAACAAACAAACAGACAAACAAAGTGCTATGGGAGAAGCCAGCATACTGAAGAAATGTTATTGTTAATTTATTTTAAAAAGAGCTGTATTCACTGTAATGCTTCTAAACAGGAAGGATTTGGAGTCAGTTTCACTTCAGAAAAACACTCACATATATGAAATGTAGTCAAGTTTCTGGAGATTTGGACAAGATAGATATCATGAGAGCACACTGTTATTGTTGAATGTGGATTGTCTTCATCCCATTCTAATAAGGCATTAAAATCTGGGAGATTCTGTTACCATGTGCCCCACTCAGTAGCCATCACCCCAGCAGTTTGTGTGGGTGCAGTGGTGAAACATATTGCGCTCCTGGCATTTTTCTGACTTGGATGTTGCTCTCTGTTGAGCGTCACATTCCTTAAGAGGGTTAGCTTGCATGTGCAATTTACAGTACAATGCTTGAGTCTGAGCTGATTAAAAAAGCATCAATATGTTTCCACCACTCAAGAAAGCTTCAAGTTCTTCATGACACAAGTGAGAAAAGAGGAAAGTTCACTTTCCTAGAAAAATAAACACTCCCTATATAAATAAACAAAGACCTTCATCGCAGCATAAATTGTTTGTGAAAATGGTTTCACTCAAGAAAGGATTAGCTTATTGCCAGAACAAATAGTTGCTACTGTACATATCTTTTTTCTTTTAATCTATACCAAGAAACCCAGACTCAAATATTTGGCAATTTAAGTATTTATGTAATATTTAGAGGTTTTGCTTTGTGGTCACATCTTCTAACCATTTCAGGGAGGACATAAAAAGCAAAACCATAAAAGAATACAACTTAAAAAAAGATAAATTAGAATTCATCAAAACTGAAGACCTCTGTCCTCTGTAAGATGCTGTTACAAAGTGAAAAAACAAACCATAAACAACGATAAAATATTTTCAATATTTGTGAAATATATTTGACAAAACGCTTATGTCTAAAATATATAAAGAGTCCTTAAAATTCAACAATTCAGTGTGAAGGAAACTCACCCAGTTATTTAAAAGTGTACAAAAGATTTTAAAAGATGGTTCACAAAAGATAATTCACCAGTGGCAAATAAGGATGTGTGAAGGTGCTCAACATCATTATGCATCTGAAAAATGCACATCAAAATTTAAATAAGATAACAATAAAAACCCAATTAAAATGACTAAAATGTAAAACCTTACCAACAGCATGTGTGAGTAAGAATGTGAAACAACTGGATTTCTCATGCATTGCTGTACAAAATGGTACACACACATAGGAAAAAATGATTTGGTAGTTTCTATAATGTGGAATATACAGGCATAAGAAAACGTTTAACTCAATTGGAACTCATTTGAAACTCTTTGGGTCTGACACAAAACTTAGTTGTGAGGAGGGGCACCTGGGTGGCTCAGTCACTTAAGCATCTGACTCTTCATTTCAGCTCAGGTCACAATCTCACGGTTTGTGAGTTTGAGCCCCCGCGAGCTCCCCACTGTTAGTGAAGAGCCTGTTTGGGATTCTCTTGTCTCCCTCACTCTCTGCCCCTCCCTGCCTCCCTTCTCTCTCTCTCTCTCTCTCAAAATAAATAAATAAACATTTAAAAAACTTAGTTGTGAGGAGTTCAGTTGAAAGATGACTTTATCTCATAACGAGACAGTAACAATGAAATCAGAATAACAAGATAAATTGAGAATATTGCTTGACGATAAATATGACAGGACCACCATTCGTTTAGAAAAGGACCTTATGTATCTTTATATAATTCTCTAGGTTTCATTTGCCAAAGACTAATGGGGACTGATTTTATGTATCAGAATTTTAAAAAGTAGTTCTATTCCCAAGTCTATAACTAATTTGTTTATGATCTTTGCCAGGTTGCTTAATTCTTTGGCCATGAGTAAAATAGAAATGTTGGGTAAAATGTAAATGTTACCTCTTTCTCATCTTACTCATAGAGTAGCGGTAAAGATAAAAAGACATAATGGATATGTACGTTTTTGGAAATTGTGAAACATTGATTGAATGTAATCGATCTTACTCAAACCGCTATTCGTTTTATCAATTTATTCATATCATTATTATGTACAATAAAAGGTCTGAAATGATTCAACCTGATTTTCTATCATTAATCATTAGGCAACATACATCATTATGACTAAATAGTTCAATCTGTGGAAATAAAACAGGAATAGATATTACTTACATGATTGCAGAAATGTTTGCTTTGACTTTATTTCAGTCATCCTGTAAAATAATTCTGGGTAAGGTAAAGTTGCAAAGATTATTGAAAATTTGCTTTATTTAAGTGCTTCAGGACGTTTTTCTTTAAAGCCTGCCATTCTTATTGTATAAACACTCTCCTTAGTTGCAAGAGGCAATCGTCATTATAATACAGCTTTCAAGTTCATAATATATACCATATGAAAAAACAGGATGTTTCAAAAACAAAATTCTTCCCAAGAGGTGATTATTAGATGACTCTTTTTGAAACCGCACTTCAATATTTATCCATATGCTCCAGAGAAAAAATTTGGCACATTTATTAAAATCAGTGGGAGAGGGTCACCTAATTTTAGATATGCTGAACTAGACTTTGTAGTTTGCCAATTGTATTAAATCATAATTAGTAAAAATAACAGGATATCTGCTTTAATGTTTTAAGAAATCCAATGACCCACAAATGTTGAAACAACAAAACCGGAGAATGAATGTGAGAATGGTTCTCAAATTATAACAATGAATTATAAGTTAAGTGACCAGTTTTTACTCAAATTGAAACGCTTCAGCTGCTATTAGAGATGAATTTTTGTACAGTTTCCAACTGGAGTTTTGAAAAAACCCAGGACACATTACCATGTGCCTGTAAATTCAGCGCCAACACATGGATTTTTAAGGTTCTGAATATATGCAGCATAAAGATATTCTTTTGTACACCTGAAACTAATGTAACATTGTGCGTCAACGAAAACTCTCCAAGCACATACGATCTCCTTAAAATTGTAACTATCTCTTCAAATGGTCATTTCTGATTATGTAAAGATGCACTCCAAAGACAGGAAGATTGTCTTCCTCATCTTTGAGTCACTATCCCTAGAAAAATTTTCAACAATTGTCATATTCCCAAGTGCAAAATATTTGAGTCAACAGTCATTCTGGGTTTGGAGGTTTACCTCTAAATATCTGACATACAGTTTTATCTAATTTTATCTTCACATAAACACTACAAAATATTTATTGGTTCTGCTTGTTCACTTATGACATCAAGTAAACAGTTACTATGCACTCCAAGCCAAATTTTAGTGGTAAATTTAACATCCATATTTTTAAAATCACTACACTTCACGTTATGGAAAGTATTTTTAAATGATTCTGAGGATAAATTTGAGAAATGATTGCAGGAAGCAGAGAAAAGTCATGGCAAAGGTCAATGATAAAAGATTATACGAAAGTAGGGGAACAAAGTTTGATTTTAAGAAATGTAAGGGATCCTGATTTGGAAACAAACAAACAAAAAAAAACAGGAAAAAGAAGTAATAATCTGAAATAACCAAAGAAAATTTTTTCCACTTTAAAAACTACCAATTGATATAAATATGTATATATCGTATTAGTAGCAATACAACTCAGTTTGAAGGATTTACTGTGTTCTATGCAAATATCTATAAAATATACTCCTTCTAAAATAATTCTTTGATAAAAATGAAATATGAGGAAAATATAAAAAGCATCCTATGAAAATCTAGGGAGGAAATAATAAATTTTGTTCAAAGGAACAATATTCTTATTGGTTTCAACCACCTCCGTGCCGACGGTAAATTTAAGAAGATGTATCACAGTCATTAAAAGGTTTTGAGAAGAAAGGGTTTTATACATGACTGTTAATAAAATTCTATGTATTCGCTAAATAGGCCCTCTTTCTGTGTTTCAGCTAGGTTTCTAGACTCTCCCACAGTTAGATTGGAGCCATATGACTGAATTCTAGTCAGTAGAAGATGGAAGAAATTTATATAAGGTAATTCTGGCCATAAAAACCTCCTAAGGAATTGGTCAGTCATCTCCTGCTTTCTGCAGCAAACTCGGAATCTGTTCATATTACTTAGCTACTAGTTTGAAGAGACTCAGAATCCCGGAATCACCGCTAAGGGAAAAACAGTCAGAACTGCAATTGTATTGTGATGTTGATAAGAATAAACTTGTGGTATCAGTTTCCTATTGCTACTATAACAAATAGCCATAAATTTAATGACTTAGAAAAAATTATCTAATAGCCCCAGAGCTGAGACATCTAAATAGTTCACACAGAGGCACCTAGGTGGCTCAGTCAGTTAAGCATCTGACTCTTGATCTCAGCTCAGGTCATGATCTCACGGTTCATGGGATTGAGCCCCATATCAGGATCTGCACTGACAGCACAGAGCCTGCTTGGGATTCTCTCTCTCCCACTCTCTCTGCCCCTCCTCTGCTTGCACTCTCTTTCTCTCTGAAAATAAATGAATATACTTAAAAACATATATATTAAATGGTCCTCACAGAACTAAAATCAAGATATTGGCCCATCTCCATTCTTTCTGAAGCCTTTGGGGACAATCCATTCCTTGCTTTTTCCAACTTCTAGAGGCTTCCCATATTTCTTAGCTCATGGTCACATCACCACAGCATCTGATTCTATCATCGCATCTTTTTCTTGACTCTGGCCCTCCTGCTTCTCTCTTATAAGGACGTGATTATATTGGACCTGCTCAGATAGTCCTGGATAATCTTTCCATATCAAGAGTCTTAACTTAATCATATTTGCAAATTCCCCTTTGCCATGGTAACATACTCAACAGGTTTTAAGGATTAGGGTATGGACATCTTGGTAGACCACTACTCTGCATACCAAACTTGGATTTGTGCAACCACTAAGATCTGAGACTGTAGTTGCTGCTATAGATTTGGGGGCACATTTGCATAGCCTCGCCTGTTAGGAGTGATGAACAAAATAAGCTTTTCTCTAGCAAGCTGTTAACATGGAAACAGATAAGTAATGGCTCTAATATGTCATGCATATTCTCTCTCTTTCAAACAAACTATTGAAAATATACTCTTTTATTTGGGAAATAAAGGAAACTTTCCAATTCAAGACTGTGGCCATGATTTAAATTGACTTTCTTTATTGGCCAAGACCTCAGATTTAACAATTTGTGTGCTGTGTTTCAGCTAATTGTTACTCTTCCACTTTTGTTTCATTCCCCAAACCAGAAATGTGTTTGTTAGGGATATATCCTTCTGTTCAGAGTTTATTCTTAATTTCTTATTTTGACATCTATTAAAAAAATAAAAAACAAAAAACAAGCTGGTACTTTGCTATACCCATAATTGCTAAATCTGATTCAGGCTTTCATATGATTAGGACATTCTGATGAAGAATTTATTAAAAAGGAAGACGGGAAGAAAGAAAGAAAGAAAGAAAGAAAGAAAGAAAGAAAGAAAAAGAAAGCAAGCAACAAAGCAACAAAGAAAGAGAAAGAAAGGAAGGAAGGGAGGGAGAATGAAAGAAAGAAAGAAAGAAAGAAAGAAAGAAAGAAAGAAAGAAAGAAAAAGAAAGAAAGAAAGAAAGAAAAAGAAAGAAAGAAAGAAAGAAAGAAAAAGTCTCACAGAGCTCAAGGAAGTAACATAATTACTATCTTCTTTGTCAGACACTGAGTGATAATATTCTGCATGTTTAAATCCTATGCTAAATATCTTGCCTCATACAGTAAATAATTGTTTTATTCTAGCTTCCTGGAAGCTACTATGTGTCTTTTTATTATTATCTTTCCACATATTTTCTTCTGTTACCATATTAGTCAGAGCAGTTTGACTGCTTCAGCAAACAATTCCAATTTTTACTAGCTTAAAACAATGTAATTTTTCTCCTGTTTGTGTCATGTTCCAAAACAGGTTGGCACCATGGGGAGGTTGTATTAGCTCAGTTTGCTATAACAAGTACCTTAGATCGGGTGGCTTAAACAACAGAAATTTATGTTGTCAAAGTTCTGGAGCTTGGAAGTCTGAGATCATTGTTCTGGCTGATTCAAAGTCTGATAGGAGCTCTCTTCCTGACTTGCAGAGGGCTGCCTTCTCACAGTGTCCTCTCAAGGCAGAAAAAGAGATCTCTGTCTCTTCCTCTTCTCGTAAACCAACAATCATTTTGGATTAGGGCTCCACCTTTATGTCCAAGTTTATCCTTAATTACCTTTTGAAAGCCCAATCTCCCAATATAGTCCCACTGGAAATTGAGGCTTCAACATATGAATTTGGGGACTATGGCATAGCATTTTATCCCTGTCCCCCAAAATTCATGTCTTTCTCACATGGAAAATATGTTCATTCCACCCTAACAGCTCCCAACAACTTGACTGATTCCAGTATTAATTCTGAAGTCTAAAGTCCAAATTGTTTTCTAAATATCACTTAAATCAAGTATGAGTGAGACTCAGCATAGGATTCATCGTAAGGCAAAATTTTCTTCCAGCTGAGAACCTGTAAAACCAGATGAGCTATGTGTCTCCAAAATACGCTGGTGGGGCAGGCAAAGGATAGGCATTTCCCATTTCAAAAGGGAAAAATTGGAAAGAAGAAAGAGGTGATAGGTCCCAAGTAAGTACAAAACCTTGAAAGGTAAATTCTACAAGATCCTAAGGCTTAAGAACAACCCTCTTTGGCTCAATGCTTTGCTCTCTCAAACCATTGAGACAGTGGCCCCATCTTCAGAAACCCCAGAGAACAGTGGTTCTGTACTGAGTCTCTAGGGGGCCAGGCCCTCAAAGCTCTGTGGGAAGCCCCACTTCTAAGGATTTGCAGGATGCTCCCACCCCCAAGGCTGCAATTAAAGGCCATAGGGCATGTTGATACTGAGGTGATGATCCAACCCTCTGAAATCTAGAGAGCAGTATTGACAATCTCCAGATTTCCTGTGGGGCCATTCTTCCCTTTTTTGAAGAATAGTGCACGTTCACAATCAACTAACTCTTTGCTCCAATCCTGTAGGATTTACAAAGTCTAACAGCTTTCCTTCACTTTGTCTCTTATTTTCTGTCCACTTCAACCCCAACTGGCAGTTACTATACTGGTATAATCCCATCTCTAGTTCTGGCTTCTGCAGAGATGGCTGATTAAGTCCATGAGTCACACACATAATCTCTTTATCAAATGTTTCTTCCGCCACACCCTTAGTGTTCCCCTCAGAACAAGCCTTCTCATTTTTTGGAATATTTATAGGTTGAGAATTTTCCAAATCTCCAAGTTCTGGCTCCTTTTTGCCTCACAATTTTTTTTCTTCCACAAGTCATGTGTCTTCTCTTACATTTTACTATAAATGATCAGGAAGACCAAAGCTGCACCTTCAATATTTTGCTTAAAAATCTCCTCTGCTAAACATCGAATTTCATGACTTGCAAGTTCTACTGTCCACAAAGCACTTGATCACAAATCAGCCAAGCTTCTTGCCAATTTAGAACAAGGATCACCTTTCCTGAGATTTCTAATAACCTGTTCTTCACTTTTTCCAAGACTTCCCAAGAATGGCGTTTAAGATCCGTATTTCTACAAACATTCTGTTCACAATCATCCAGGCCTTTTCTAGAATGCACTTCAAAACTCCTCCAGCATCTACTCATTACCCAGTTCCAAAAACACTTTCATATTTTTGGACATTTGTTAGAGCAACATCCACTTCTCGGTACTAAAATCAGTATTAGTCACCTCTAGCTGGTTAACAAGTACGACAGCTGCGTCATTGACTGGATGTGTGTCGTCTCAAAATGCATGTGTTGAAATCTTACGATATGTTGGTATAGAAGATGGGGCTTTTGGGAGGTGATTAGTCCGTGAGTGTGGAGCCCTAGTGAATGAGATTAGTGCCCTTATAAAAAGGACCCCAGAGAGCTCTCTCATACTCCTTCCACCATGTGAGGATTCAAGAGGTCTATAACCCAAGGAGGGCTTGCATCAGAACCTACCCAGACTAGCACCTTGATCTCAGATTCCGAGTCTCCAGAACTATCAGAAATAAATTACTCTGATACCATAGTATTCTTGAATTTGTATTTTCTTTTTACTTGGTTGTTGTGGTTGTTGCTGCTGTTGTTGTTTTTGTTGTTTGCTTACCTGGCTTGCCCATCTCTGGGATTCTCTCCCCAGGCACACTCTTCTGGCCAGGACAATTCTGGTGAAAAAGTATCACTTTAGCTTCTACTGGAGTAAGCTGCAAAACTGACATTTTGGCTCTTTGGTAAGAGTCAGGGTTTGGTGTTCGGTCAGGCATTACAAGGGCACTGTGAGCCGTTTCTTTACTTTAAAAGTGTTGTGTAGTTTAAATATATTTGACTATGTTTGAAAGAGAAAAGTTACTTTATGACATTTGATTTTAACTCAAGTACAACCGGTATTTATAATTCATTGTGGATAAAATTTGCTATTACTAGAAGGTCTTGCGATTCTATGTAAAAAAGACTTTCAAATTCTCATTAAATACTAAAATTGACATTATCAGCTTAAGGAACACAACTTTTTATGCATTTTTGAGTATTGCCTGCATAGTGCCAGTACAAATTATCCAAAAAGTGTTTCTACAGTATTAATATGTTATCAAAGATGGTTTGACTTAATCAAGTTCGGGTATCAAAATTTACATGTCATTAAAAAAATTCTCCCCGTAGGGCGCCTGGGTGGCTCAGTCGGTTAAGTGTCTGACTTCAGCTCAGTTCATGGTCTCACAGTTCATGAGTTTGAGCTCTCTGTCAGGTTCTGTGCTGACAACTCAGAGCCTGGAGCCTGCTTCGGATTCTATGTCTCTGCTCTCTCTGCCCTGCCCCTGCTCACGCTCTCTCTCTCTCTCTCAAAAAATAAATAAACATTAAATTTTTTTTTTAATTTTCTCCCTAAATATTAATATTAAATTAGTATATTATATCAAATAGAACCCTCATATCATGTTAGGTCTCAAAGTAAAATATGCATATATGTATAGTTATATATATAGTTATATATATAGTTATATATATATTTTTTATGGTAAAAGAGAAAGTGAGGCACATTTAAATTTTTGAGAGTTTATTTCAGCATACATTGATTCGAATACAGCAGCACAAACCAAAGGTAGTTAGGAACATTCTGCTGATAGGAGACAAAGACAAGTTTTTTTTAATATAGAAGCTGAAGCAAAGCAAGGAAACAATTTGATTGGCTAAAGCTTAAGCATTCGTCCTGTTTAGGAAAACCTATTTCACTGATTGTAATTGCCCTTTGTAAGTTTCACGGTCTCTGGACTCAAGTGCATTGACGCTGGCTTAGGTTTTGGTTTGTTTATATAGGCTGCTAAGGCATGAGAACCACCTCAGTCTAATTGCTTCCATGTTCAATTACTTTCTTGTTTAATTAAAAACTTAATGTATACAAAACCTTAAATTCCAGGATTAATCAGAGATAATTATATCTTTATACAATTGCTATAAAATCAATAAAAGTTTTCCCAAACACATGGATTGGAAAGGCACCTCAGGTACGTGTGTGTGTGTGTGTGTGTGTGTGTGTGTGTGCATGCGTGTATAATTGCATTGGAAATGGTTGCTACAGCTAATTTATCAATAGAGCAAGAATTTTTATGTTTTTTGCATACAAACGTAGTAAAATTTGCATTTATTTGGGGCCTCATATAGGTGAAGAATTCAAACTCACCATCTCATTTACTTCTCTCAAATCATCCTGTGAGGCAGAAATAAGGAGTAATGTGTTGGGTTTTTTTTCTACATAAGGAAACAGTTTTGTAATAGTTCAATTTACCCAAAACCATCCCGTTAGAGGGTGGTGGGCTGAGAAGGAGGGAGGATAGTTGAACTGTCTTCTCTAATATCCATATTCTCCCTTCTGTTTTGCTGCATTTTACAGGAAACTCCATTTTAGGGGGCAGCCCTTGCACTCTTACTTCCAGTGGGGTCTGCAATGGGAAGCTGGAACCAATGATGGGAATGGCAGATGAAGGAGAAACCGGGATATTCCCCTTCTCTCTGCTCTTGTGGTGTCTCTGGCTGTCATTGGTTCCTCTGAGGCTCCAGCTCCTGACCACAGCCCATCCATCATGACTGCAGCAGCCGTGAAGCAGCCATGATTTCTGGAAGCTGGTAAGGCCACCTGTTCTTAGTGCCCTTCCAGAACAAGGGTGACAACAGCTTCCTGCTGTTGTTAATTTCTGGGCGGCCTCATTTGCAGCTTGTTGACTATTTTTCCTGTATCAATTAACCTAACGTGGTTTCATTTTTCCACCTAGATCCTAATGGCCTCTGAGAAATACCAACAGTGATTCCATTTGTAGAAGTATTAATCCCAATCCGATATTTCTGTTTCATGAAATAATATCTTTGCTTAAAATGAGGAATCGCTATATTTACTGTTCATTATGTACTATTGATATAAACCATATGGGCACATTGCTCCTGTTTTTGAGTTTCTAAAAGTGTTTTCAATTGCTTCCCTTTGATTAAGATAAGACAGTTCATGTAAAAACAAAACAAACAACAACAGTGTCATGATTAAGGTCAAGAGTTAATGTAATCTTTGTTCTGCCTTTCAGAAGCTTTATGACCTTGAATTACTTTGTCCCTGAGCTTGGTTTTAATAAGGATAATTCATAAGACCTTCATAAGGTTTTTATGAAGAATGAATATGTGCGAAGGACACTGTGTATTGCCTGATTCGTAATCATTAACAAAAAGTAACCATTGTTTAAGGTTTAATTTGGGAATTCATAGTAAAGCAAAATTATTCTGATTGACATAAATATAATTTTAAAACCATTTATTTTTAATTGTGAGTATTTCCAAATCATTTATATACCTTTGTGTATGTGTATAGTATGAATATATAGTTGCATATTATATATATAAATATATACATATATATTATATATACACACACACATACACCATTGCATAATACAAATGAAATATACTTTTCTGAGAGTTTTAGATCTTAAACTTCAGGAACTTAAGAAAAAAAATAACATCAGTCTATATTTTTAAAGTTTTAAAAAGATACATTTCTTGATTATAACAAAATTAATTTCAAACTGTTTGCAAAGAAGCATTCTACAAGTGAAAAATGTATTCCTGAAAACAAAGAAATCCAGTAAAAAATCTAATTACCCTGGACCTACATAAAAGAATGCTAAGGTATTCAGATAATGTAGAAAAATATTTGGAAAATGTAAGAAAAATTAGATAATTATTTTTGTGTGTAACTAGTTTTAGTGATGAACTAAATTATCGCATATTGGTCCTGATTTGGTTATCTCTAAGGTCCTAATTTATTTATGTTCCAGTATTGTATCTTTAAGCATCCTTTTACAATCCCCTGCAGAAGTTTCTTTTTAAAAAATGCTGATGATGTACCTGAAGAAGGACAACTTCGGTCTAAGGTTTGAAAGAAAGAAAAGTCCCCAAAAAAAGTAAAAAGCAGAGTAAAACAGAGGCTTAGGGGATGAGCCTACAGATAGAATTGGACAGAAACATATTCCATTCTTCCTATGTCAAACATGAAAGAAAATAAAAATGATGAAGGCAAGGATCTCCAAAACTATGAAAATTCATTGTAATTTCAGGAACTATTACAAAAAGCAAATTTCAAGCTCTGAATGACAAAAAATTAGCTGTCATTTGGGACCCTAAATTAGCGTAAGATCCATTTATCCCAGCTGCAGCTGACTTCCATATTGTAGAAACATACTATTGTGACTCATTCCAAGTATACATTATTCTAAAATCAGATTTCAAAATTTAGCCAAAATGGAACTCGAAAGAACTTTATGTAAATATCACTTCTTGTTTTAATTCCCTCAAAAATCCCTAGGCTCTGTATCAGTAAAGGCTACATATGTGGGATAAGGTTTTGAATGTACATAAAAACACAAACAGTCACTGTAACAATAGTCATCCTTGATTTGCCCTTTTATTATGTACCCACTGCATTTATGAAGATCTATAAACGAGCTCTGTAAATCATCCAACAAACTCCAAGGGAAGGAGTCTTTGTGGAATTCAAGATGTTAATATTTCCTTTCTAACCAAATTAACTCCACATGTTTTCTGCTGCAACTAATCTCTTTCCTGTGGAATTAGGCATGGTCTGACTCATTCTTTATTTTTTGAACATGACAATTTACTCCAGAGTAGCCCTCATTTCACATAGCCTCAGGCTCCCGGCCATTGCTGTGTATCCAGCATCTTTGCTGATCTTTGTAGCAAAGGTGTGCAATTATGGGAAAAATTCTAACACCACTAGTATGCCAGTCATCTCGTAAACGGCACGCTTTAGTCTGCATGTGTCTGGGGGAAATAATTTCTTAAGTGTCTACAGAATTTTCAGACAGATGAAGTACCCTTAAACATATCTGAAAACAATAACGAGAATAAGACTTACATTAATTGATAATGTCTTAAAGGTCAGACCTTTATCTGTACTTACAACATTGCTAACCCTAGGGATGCCTGGGTGGCTCAGTAGGTTAAGCATCTGACTTTGGCTCAGGTCATGGTCTTAGGGTTTGTGAGTTCCAGCCCCACATCAGGCTCTCTGCTGACAGTGTGGAGCCTGCCTGGGATTCTCTCTCTCCTTCTCTCTCTGCCCCTCCCCCACTTGCTCATGCTCTCTCTCTTGCTCTCTCTCTCTCTCTCTCCCTGTCTCAAAATAGGTAAATAAACTTATTTAAAACAGTATTGCTAACCCTAACAAGATAAGGCGGATAATATAACCACATTTTGAACATGAGAAGACACATTCCCACACCTAAGAAGTAATAGAGCAGAGATTCAAACCAACCATCAAGGCTCTAAAGCCAATGGCTTCGAAATACAGCATAGCCATCATTTGCTTCTTAAAATGGCTTATGCAGAGACAGAGTAGAAATCACTGTGACTATTTATATTTATGAACTGATGCTCAGAAAGGTGAAGTCACTACCAGGGCCTCAAAGCTTGGAGGTAGAGTCTAAACTACAATGCCCCATCCCATGTTTTTTTTCCTCCATCTCTTAACTCACTCAGAGGATTTAGTTGAAGCCCCTCTGAGAGAGTCTCCTTAGGTAGAGAGGAAGAGTAAATGGTAAGGGGAGAGAAAGGAGACAGGTAAGAGCTGAAGCATGAATACTTGAAGAGCAGAATCCATGGGCTGTTTTAGTACCCATAACACCTAGTATGATGTCTTGAACATAGTGATGGTAGGTATTTAATAACATATAGTTATTAACATAGTACTATTCATGGATTTGGGGGGTTATTTTGGTTTACTTCTTGGCCTGCTGAAGATCTTCCTATATTATTATAAGGATTATCTGACTGGGTATCTGGATAGTTTGTTTTAGTTCTGTCCCATCATTCATTTTAGCTGTTATTCCAGGAAATTGTCTTTACCTCTCTGGGCTTGATTTCTCTTGGGCATATAATAAAGGAGTTCCTTTAAGTTTTAAAATGTTTTCAAACTAGAGTGAACCATCCACAGATAACCTGGTCTTCAGAGGACTTTCCATTGTGGGACAAGATCTGGTCATAGAATTTCTGGTCATATGAGGAAATCAAGTATATTATGTGTGTGATCTCAAAAGTTTTCAGTAGCCTGCTGGAACACAGCAATAAAACATCCCATGGCCTTGATGTTTATGGAGAAGCTATTTGTCTTATCAACCAGCCCTTTTTTCAGCAGGCAATTATTAAAGGGCCTGTATATGAAAGTGCTGTATTAGCAAGAAGTTCAAAACAGTAATAACTGATGTCTAAAAGGTTTACATATTAGGTGCCAGAGAGAGAAAAGGGAGTGCCTAATGGTATTACTCAGTGAACTGGAAAAGTTAACATTTGAACTTGAAGGGAGAGTAAGCTTTCAGTGAACAGCAAGGATAAAGAGCTGCCCCAGTCAAGGAATCAGCTTGACATGATATGTTTGGAGCAAAGCCAATGTGGAGAGGACCAAGAGAGTGGAGGGAGACGAAGCTGAGCCCTGAAGGGCCCAGCATGCCAATCTCAGTTGTTCTATTATCTTGTAGGTTATAAGCCATCTCTTAAAAACTTTCTCAACAAGAGTGACATAATCATATTTACATTTTGAAAAATCAATATGGCAGCCAGTGGAGGTGGAGGGAGGATGCCTGGATGGAAAAGAGCCCAGTGATTGCAATGAACCAGGCAAGAAAGACTGAAGACCTAAACCGAGATTGTCACTTCAGGGATGAGGTGCTACACGAAACTGTGCTACACTCCATTCAAGTTTTTTGTCATTGCCATCCAAAGAGTAACTTGGTATGTTTTATATTGGAAGACATTTTCTGAAACAAAATCACATGTGAGGAAAAACAAAAATGTGACTAAATGACAACTAATACAATTACACCAAGGCTGGAGACAATATTGCTAGAATGTCTTCTTGATGGCAAGATACAAATTCAGTGGTAATAACCTACTCTAAATACTCTAAATAATCTACTCTAAATAACCTACATCTAAAAATAGACATTCATGTCATTCCTTATTTGGTGGCCCTTTAATGTCCAATTTGATTTACTTGACTTGGAAGAGAACAGATATTCAGCATATCATTACAGATTCTTTAATGCAAATATTTGACTTAAATTTACCAAATTGTTAGATTTTGCTCAAAAATTATATGAATATATTTTTACTTCAAATTTAAATTTTAAATTATATGAATATATTTTACTTCAAATTTAAATTTTAAATTTAAATCTCTAATTGGTGCTTGAACCTTCACCCACTGCGTCTTTCCCTCCCTCTCTCTCTCTCTCTCTTTGTCTCTCTCCATCAAGACCAAGGTTTATATTTCACTGCCCTTTCTTCCCATGGATCAGAATCTCTAAAATACATAAATAAATCATAAATCTAGAGCCTGTCTTAACTTTCTGATTTTTTCCACCTCCACTAATACCCTTAGTGGTTATTCCAGAAGCTCCCATTAGCACCCTTCAAAGTCCATTGTAATTTCTCTTATAGGAGATCATAATGACCATGATCAGAACAAACATGTATGATGAACAATCCAATAATTAAAATTTAATTTCATCAAAAACACAAGAAAAAATAATTCAAAATGAAAGAAAAGGCAGGGAAATAAATACAAGAAGTGATTGCACCTATCATAAAGTAGTGGTTTGTATCAGAAAAAAAAAAAAAATACAACATTCCACAACATTCCACTCCACTTTTTTCCTTATAATGTGATCATTTTCTGTAAATATGTGTTTTGGTATATTTAGTTCAACTACATATAATGGATTAGAAGAAAAAAGAGTAGATTTCTAAGTAGAGAGTGGCAGCCATGGTTTCTAATTAGAGAATATCTCTAATTAGAGAATATCTAATTAGAGAATTCTCTAATCTAATTAGAGAATAGATTGGGAAAAAGAAAGGTTCTAATACTAAAAAGAGTGCTGTGGTCTATAATCAATATTTTATGAAATTTCTCTTATTCTTAGATATTTCCAGTTTTAGGAAGTTTAGACAAAGCGTGATTTAAAATATGTTATCATACCTTTAAGAGGTATTTTATCAATAAATATTTTTTTTACCTAGTTAATTTTTCCCCACTTTGTTCACAACCAAATCTCTTAACTACTCTTATTAATTTCGGTCTTTGGGGTTCACATTTTAGAGGCTTTTGATCAACTATTTCCCTCAAATATTCACAGTTATATATAAGTTCTTCAAACCCTATACCAGCCTTTAAAATCTTCTATAAATGCCCTTCAGGCTACTGTCATCTTAATGAGATTCACAGATTTTGAAACGACAGTACGGTTGGTATTAAAACAAACCTCAATAAAGAGATATCCCTTCCAGTATTTCATCATTTGATGACTCTAAAATTATATATTTCTTTTTTACTAACTCTCATTTTACTTGACAATGCCCAGATGATTTGATTTTTATTTCCTGTCACAGGGAGACCTCTGATGGTATAACCATATTTCAGGTTTGTCTGTCATTTGAAATTGGTTATTTTCATCAGGTAGTATAAATTCAATAGCTCTGAAGTCAAGGTAATGGATGAGTTTACTGAAAACACAACTGTGCCTCTCATTCTGCTAGACAAAATATATTTGATGACCATAAACATGAAACTCCAGACCTCAACCTGCTTCTAGGAAGGCAAGATGAATGTCCCCTTGGGAGTAGGACACTCAGAGATATGGTAAATTACCTTGTCCAAGCACTGGCCAAGGGGTACTGTGGGAAAGCTCCAGGAGCACATGAGGTACATGAGCTAATTTGTTTCCCATTGGTTTGTCTCTCAATGTCTTGGCTGTGGGCCTGCTAAAGGGAAAAAGAAATTGTGTTTCTTAGATTCTCTCAAAATTGCACCCTATTTCCACTTCTAAAATCTTGTTTTATTCACATTCAGTAAAGTTATCAAAATTAACAACAGCCAGACTATTATATTACTTATGGTGGAAAAAAACTGTTTAATTTACATTTATAATTCACACATAAGGTCATAATTTTCAGTCTTACACAGGTAGCCTACGAATGATTATATCTTTGGCTGAAATGGGTGGTGTGTGTGTGTGTGTGTGTGTGTGTGTGAACTGTCATTAATCAGCCATGTTCCATGTGGGATGGATTTTTCATATGACTTAGCTTACCATTAAAGGAGACAGAAAAAAATTATGTAGGCCTACCTCATTTTGAATACATAAAAGAGAATCTACTATGTGTAACTCACTATACTTCTTAGGTATTCCTAACCAGAGAGGTAAAATAAGTCATTTTTAGATCAAATGAAAGTAATGTAACATAACACACTATTTTAAGGTTTTGTTTTTGTTGTAATCTTTAAGAAAAGATGTATATTATATTATATATTATCTGTATTTTTTAAAGTAACTTTTGACTTAAGGTCAACAATATACTTAACTTATATATAACTTAAGGTTATATACTCTATCATTGGTTTCCTTGATTGTCTTCTACCTCTAGTTAAAAATAAAAAATAAATGTTTTCTTATCAAGACCTCTAAAAATGCTTAGGGATGGTCCAAAATTCCCAAACATGTTTATAAGTTAGATCTTACAAGAGATATGAAGTAAACACAGCAATTTTCACCATTCATACATCTGACATTGAATCACATACTAATCAGACCCTTGGCTGAGCTTTCCTATAATTAATGGTTTAACTATTATGCAATAAACTGGATTCTAAATCATTTTCCAATCCTTCCCAACCAAAATATATTTAATATGTCATTAGTCTCTCATTATACCCAAGATATTTTTGAGCAAAGTCTCTGGTTGAACAGAATATTTTCCTACTAAGGCATTAATGCTTTAGACCAATAATATATCAATTAATTGAAAATAATTGAACCCTCAGCTACTGATGAGAGGAAATATTTTAGAATTAAAAGGATTTGGGGGGAGGGGTATGCTTCCTGATGCCCCGGAACTCCTATAATCAAATTGCCCACCTATAAAAAAGAATCTTTCTCTGGTATGTGTCTAGGAAAATAGAGTTTTGCTTTGGGACGTACTTCCCTCTCTTCTTCCTTCTCCCCAGGAAAATGTTGTATATTTTAGGATCAGATTGCTTCTTTTTGCTATGTTTTCTAGCTTTAAAGAGATTTCAATTGTAAAGTGTTCCCTCAAAGGAACAGAAAGAAGTACTCTCAATTCACAAAGTCATACGTTTAAAGATGGAAATTAATAGGCAGGACTTCATCCCTGCAACAGGGTGTGGGCAGACCATAGCTCATAATTATCTACAATCCCAGGAGTAAAGGAACAACATGAAGACACAAGACAACCTTGGTTCTCCTATCGCAGGATAAAAGTTTCTGTCGATATGAACCCAAATGGGACATAATGGCCATGACTCCTTTGTGCTGTGTTCCATGGTACCCAGAAGTGTGAACATTTGGTTTAGGAAAATCTTCATAGAAGAGAGAAAAACCTCTGGGGGGCACATGAACACACTGGCTGCAGACTGTCCATCATAAGCATTCATTGAGAAAACTTCAAGAATGTGCACGAACAACAAGACTCAGATATGGTTGTCATACTAATAACTCCTAAAGAAATGTTTTTCCTGAACAGCATAAAATTCAAAACTAATCTCTTTTCTTTTTTCTTCTTTGGCTTCCAGAAAGCTCAGAAAGCTAAACCTCTAGTCCTAACTTCAGTAACAATCCAGGAAATTCTAGCATGCTTCTCCTTCCACACTTTCCCTGATATGTTCTTTGCATTTTCTAACTTTAGTTTCTATGTCCCTATGTTATTATCTTTTTTTTCCTATTTTATTTTACTATTTTATATCTAACAAAATGCCCCAATCTCTTTGTACCATCAAAACAAGGTATTCAAACATATATAAATCATTAACAACATAAATGCATAATAACAAAATCCTGCTAGTGTCTTGCTCTTCTGCTTCTTTAGAATGACTCAGATTAAACTAGGAAGACTTGGTCAAATTAGCGATATTTTTGAAACAATAAAAACCAATTTTCTATATCCCATTGGTTGATCTTAACAATAGAGAATATCCTAATGTTGCTAAGTCTAGTTGTGATTAAGACCCTATATAATGGAAAGGACATAAATGGCTTTTATTCTCTTCCTTGATTATTTCAATCAGTATTCCAGTATTTATATTCCAGTAACTATTTTTTAATTACTCCTAGAGAGATTCAATCTTTGACCCCTTCTATGCAGAAGTGACCAGACTGAGGATACAGAGATTGTTTTCTCATTATGTATTATAATTCAGTATTTTATTACACATTATTATATTACATTATATGTGTTTACTATATTTAGTATAATGTATTTAGTTTAATATAATTAATATATCATTGTTAATATAATTTACTTAATATATGCAATATAATATATATTTTAAAATACACTAATAGAAAGATGGAATTCAGTTTCTAACAAATGTTTCTACTTTTCATTCTTTAGATTTCTTGATTTCCTGCCTGCCTTCCTCTGTCTCATTTTAACTCCAAATCTTTTGTAAATAAAGCACAATGAGGGAGATACTTCTTATTTGTGAGCATGTTTTTTAGTTGACTATGTCCTCAGGACAGTCACTAGACCAAAATATCTCATCGCCAAGAATGGTCAAGTTGCTGCCTAGACCCAGGAGAACTGATATGGATTCACATGAGGAAATGTTGCCTGGGCAAGGATGAGAGCTAGAAATCCCCCTTTGTACTTGATCTAGCTTAGAGGCAGTGATGCTATGCCAAGAGCTGGCTCTGGAGTTCCATATACTTCCATGTGAACCTCACCTCAGCTACTTCCAAGGCATGCAAACTTGGATAAGCCCCATATGGAGCTTTAATTTCCCCATCTCTAAATGAGTATAATGCCTTTTAGGGCATAGAGCGTATGCTCCATTAAATGCTGCCTTTAAAAATGCTCTAAACATCTGAACAATATGTTTTCAAAATGAAATACTTAGAATTATGAATAAATGGTATCTGTGTATAAGCACTATACCAGCTGCCTGAGATATAGAAATGAAATGCCTGTCCTCAGGTAGCAAAAACTAATATAGACATAGCCTTATAACTAACTGCTTATAGTACTTCTCATTAAATGGTCTAAGGTATTTAAGAGGTCAAGTAGAGATTTTGATGGTATTACAATTATTTTGCAGTCAGGAGGTATTATGACTAATTTTATGTGTCAACTCAACTGGCCACAGGGTGCCCAGATTAAACATTATTTCTGGGTGTGCTTGTGAGAGTGTTTCCAGAAGAGATTAACATTTGATTCAGTGAACTCAGAAGGTAGATTGCCCTCACCGAAATATGGGTGGGTATGATATAATCTATTGGGGGCAGGGGGCCTGAATAGAACAAAAGGCAGAGAAAGGAGGAATTCATCCCTATTTTGTGGTGTGTGTGTGTGTGTGTGTGTGCGCCAGTGATTGAGCTGGCATATTTCATCTCACCCCCTGTATATCAGTCAGCCTCTTTGGTCTCAGATCTTATGCCACAGACTGAATTACACACCAGCTTTCCTGGGTCTCCAATTTGCAGATGGAAAATCATGGGACTTCTCAACTTCCATAACTACATCAGCCAATTCCTCATAACAAATCTTCTATTAGCTCACTTTTTCTGGAGAACCTGACTAATACAGGAGGTCAGGAAAACTTAAATCTGGGAGTAACATAACTCCCGACAATCTCTCCCACATGGTTATTAAGTAGGATACCCAAGGCAAAGCAGGAACAAGAGTATCCTGTCATTGGTTGCTGTATTATTTGACTAATAGCCCTGATTAAAGACAATGGAAGCTCCTGGATTAGGCTTTAAGTCCAAAAGGAACCTCCTAAGTACCACCCTCACCTAAGACCATCCCATTTGTGAATATTGAGATCATCATGCTCTGGGGTACCTGCATGAGAGAGAAGGATACGGCTGGAGTCTATTCACCCATCCATACACAGCATGAGAGTCAAAAAAAGGTTCCCAAATTTTAAGAGGAATCCCTGACTTAGTTTACCAATTCTGCAACATGATGTAAACAGGAAAAGGACAATGAGAAATCTTAGAACCTGGTATCCTAGTCTTGAAGATATACCCAGTGATTGCACACAAACTAATAATTGTATGCAATCAGGGTGTCCAGATTTGAATAATCAGATTAAACTGTTTCTTTGGATGGGAGGTTGGGGACATGGAGAAAAGAATGCTAAGGAACATGCGAGCACACGAGGAAAAGTAGCTAAAAGTCTTTCTTCCAATAAGATACAATGCTGGGATCATTAATTTTCCGCCTGCCTTGTTGCCTTGGAATTTTAAAATTTTACCGTGAAGATATCTCCAGAGCTTGAAACATTTTGAGCCCCATTACATGACAACACTTGATTCTTAAAATCAATAACTACTAAAACCAGACTAAACATATATAGTCCAGTGCACACTTTAATGTAGGCAAAGCCCTCGATGGTATCAGGAGTGGTGGCAGAACTGGTGGACCTAATCTTTGCTATCAGAAAGATTAAAGTCATTCCGTTATAACTGAAAAATACGTCCACAAGGAATTGTAAAACGCACTAAGTTTTAGGTTGGTGACTGTTAGGGAAAATTTATCAGAAGAGATCTCATCAGATGCCTTGCTGAAATAAATCAGATGGCTTGCTGAAATCAGATACTTGCACAAAAGGTCTGTGGCATTACACTACCAAAGCAGGAAACAATATCAGTTGCATAGATTTTGGAGGCCAAGATGGTGAGAAGGGGCAGATTCTAGCTGCAGAAGATCAGCAAGAAACGAGATAACTATAATTTGGGGGTGGGGTGGAGATGGGAGAAGTAAATCAGGAACCTGAAAAGAGATCAGAAAAACATGAATACACTGTGACCAACACACTTATTCCTTCAGTAGGGTGGCCCAACTTTCCCAGCCAGGAGACCCTGAACCTGTTTCAAAGCATCCATGCAAGTTGCCAAAGACCCCGGTGACATGCTTTGCCTCTGCCACTGGATCCTCTTGGCCTCCATTGCTTGTTCTGTTTTCCAGGTGCTGAGAACCCAGAAGTGTCAAGTGCTGGTCATGCTGATGTAAATCCCTCACCTCCACCTTGATCAGTTTATCTACTCACACTACCAGCAGGTCCCTTTCTACCAAGGATGAACGAAGGTGTCTTTATTTTATTTATTTATTTTTAGAAGATTAAAAAAATATTTTTAATGTTTATTTATTTTTGAGAGAAAGGGAGACAGAATGTGAGCAGGTGAGGGGCAGAGAGAGAGGGAGACACAGAATCCAAAGCAGGCTCCAGGTTCTGAGCTGTCAGCACAGAGCCCAATTTGGGCTCTAACTCATGAACCCTGAGACCATGACCTGAACCGAAGTCTAGCGCTTAACTGACTGAGCCACCCAGGCACCCCTATTTTTAGATTTTAGCTAACCGGATAACTGTCTGTAGTCTACCATTAATATTGCTTTAGTTGCTGATTTTTTAAATATCCATGAATATAATGCATCCAATAATTTTGTTGAGTTCCATCCTTCCAATGACCATAGTCTTCATTCCCACCAATGATTCTATACTTTATTATTCCAGAATCTTCAATGAAACTCTTTTAAGAAAAAAAAAAAAAAGGACTATGAATGTGAATAGATGGGGGCCAATCTATTTATTATATATGAAAATTAATATATTTTAATTTTGAGCAGAATCCATTTTCTCCCTGATGAGAGAGGTTAGCAAAGTGTAACTATTAACATCATGTCCACCACCCTTCTTTCTGCTCTCATTTTTGTTGGTTGTGTTAGTACATGCAATATCATATCAACATTTTAGTTGCGCTAAGGGCTAGTCTGTAAGCATAATTAATTTATCTTTCTACTGGCTGCACTTCACCACTTTACAGGTTTCTTAGAAGACGTTGACTTTTTCAGAAGAGATCTTGCGTTCATTATTCTGTTAAGTTATTTCAGATTCTTAGCAGTGTGGCATAGTGGAAAACATGCAGTATCTTTAGCCAAACTACCTGGGTTCAAACCCAAGCTCTATCATTAATGAGATGTGAAATCCTGGACAAATGAAGTAAATAACTTGCCTCCATTTCCTCCACTGTAAAAGAGAGATATTTTGAACCCCATTTCATGAGATAGTTGTGAGAATCTAATGCGGCAACACCTGTAAAGCATGCAGGAAAGGGCTGAGCCCCGAGCAGGGACTCAGGGAATGCTAGCTGCAATTCTTAGCTTGCAGGAATGTCTTCATGCTTCATGCTTGAATGGTAACTTGGCTCATGCGATACTTTTAGTTTATTCTTTCTTTTATTTTCTTCATATCATTTTAGACAATGTCTCAGGGTTTTGTTGTTGTTGTTGTTGCTGTTGTTGTTGTTATTTTTGGTTTTGGTTTTGGGTTTCTTTGGTTCTCAATATAGCTAAACAAATTTTTCTTCCTTGATGGTGTCTTGTGTTTTCCCCTGGGTGTCTGAATTTTTTTTGCCTTCTAAGCCAGGAAGCTTAATAACTAGCCAGGAAGTGTGCTATACCAATCAAATTTTATTCATATTTTCTGGAATATTGTGGTAAATTTGCCTTGAAAAATCAGTTCTCCCTTTATCAGATATGTCATTTGCAAATATCTTCTCCCATTATGTATGCTGTCTTTTAGTTTTGTTTATTGTTTCCTTCCCTGTGCAGAAGTTTTTTATCTTGATGAAGTCCCAATAGTTCATGTTTGCTTTTGTTTCCCTTGCCTTCAGTGATGTGTCTAGTAAGAAGTTGCTATAGCTGAGGTCAAAGAGGTTCTGCCTGTGTTCTCCTCTAGGATTTTGATGGTTTCCTGTCTCATATTTAGGTCTTTCATCCATTGTGAATTTATTTTTGTGTATGGTGTAAGAAAGTGGTCCAGCTTCATTCTTCTGCATGTCACCGTCCAGTTTTTCCAACACTATTTATTAAAGAGACTTTTTTTTCCATTGGATAGTCTTTCCTGCTTTGTCAAAGATTAGTTGACCATATAATTGTGGGCCCATTTCTGGGTTTTCTATTCTGTTCCATCGATCTATGTATCTGTTTTGTACCAGTGCCATATTGTCTTGATGACTACAGCTTTGCCATACAGCTTGAAATCCAGAATCATGATGCCTCCAGTTTAGTTTTTCTTTTTCAGAATTGCTTTGGTTATTTGGGATCTTTTGTGGTTCCATACAAATTATAGGATTGTTTGTTCTACCTCTGTGAAAAATGGTCCTGGTATTCTGATAGGAATTGCATTAAGTGTGTAGATTGCTTTGGGTTGTATAGACATTTTAACAATGTTTGTTCTTCCAACTCATGAGCACGGAATGCTTTTCCTTTTCTTTGTAAGTATAAGTATTTTTTATAAGTATTCTATAATTTTCCTCTTTTACATCTTTAGTTGGGTTTATTCCTAGGTATCTTATTGTTTTTGGTGCAATTGTAAATGGGATTGATTCCTTGATTTATTTTTCTGCTGCTTCATTATTGGTGTATAAAAATGCAACAGATTTCTGCACATTGATTTTATAACCTGTGACTTTGTTGAATTCATGTACTAGTTCTAATAATTTTTTGGTGGAGCTTTCAAGTTTTCTGAAAGACCTGATACATAGAGTATCATGTCTTCTGCAAATAGTGAATGTTTGACTTCTTCCTTGCCAATTTGGATGCGCTTTATTTCTTTTTGCTGTCTGATTGCTGAGGCTAAGACTTCCAGAACTATGTTAAATAGTAGTGGTGAGAATAGACATCCTTGTCTTGTTCCCAACTGTAGAGGAAAGACTTTGTTTTTCCGCATTGAGGATGATATTACCTGTGGGTCTTCCATATTTGGCCTTTATGAAGTTGAGGAATATTCCATCTATCCCTACTTTGTTGAAGGTTTTTATCAAGAATAGATGCTGTATTTTGTAAATGTTTTTTTCTGCATCTATGGAGAGGATTATATGGTTCTTATCCTTTCTTTTATTAATGTGGTGTATTACATTGATTGATTGGCAAATATTGAACCAGTCCTTCAGCCCAGGAATAAATTCCACTTGATCATGCTGAATAATTCTTTTAATTAGCAAAGTGTCATCATCGAGGCAGCTGAGCTCCTGGAGAGAAGTCACTCTGCTGGTTTCAAGGACTTGTCAGTGGGCAGGCAGTAAAGGAATTTAATTTTTCATTTGCCTTAGTTTCCCAAATTACCATGGCAAGCACTTAAACCCTTTTCCTTTGCTCTTGGGTAGCTGGGAGTGTCCAAGGAATAGCACACAGATCCCACCTGGGGTGGGAGGGTGTTAGCTTGTGCTTTGCCTTCAGCCTGCCTTATGCTCTCTCATCATATTCCCCCTGAACAACTTTTGACCCTTAAATCTTTAAGGTTGTTGAAGGTGGAAGGTCTCATCTGCTATAGCTTCTTCCTGCTGAGTAGGGGCACAGAGTTGTCCCTACCTATATGGGTCAATACTGGTCAGTCAGGGAACATATAGGGGAGATACAAAAGGCAGAGGTAGCTGGATCTAATGTGGGTAATGTGTATGAACCTCCTTGAGTAGAAAGGATCATCTATTGGCTTGAGGTTATAGCAGTGATGGAGTCTTGGTACCAGGCAGAGAGACATGGGAGAAAAGAGCAAAACATAATTAGAATAACTAGAAAGATTAGCCCAAATAAAAGTCCTTTGGTAGTTGACAAAAATTCTCCAGTCTAGATGTTTAACCAACCATTACAGGAAAGAGAGGGATTGTTTAAAGCGTCAATTTGAGTGTTCATGTCAGTTAGAAATCCAGAAATCTTTTTGAGGTAATCTGTAAGTTTGTTTGTTTTTATGAGAATGTAAGTTGCACCTTGTGCAGCAGTTAAAACATCTAATGCCATTCTATTTTGTAAAACTGCTTTATGAATTTGATCTGTCCTTTTTCACTCATGATTTTATCTATTTCTTTCCTTTCTCTTTTAGATAAGTCTGGCATGGGATTTATCAATTTTGTTCATCAATTTTGTTAATTCTTTAAATGAACCAGCTGTTACACTTTCATTGATCAGAGACGGTAATTATTCTTAACTAAAATTGTCTTCATCAATAATATACTTACTACTCCTACTTCAAACTCTGTTTTTCTGTATTTTAAAGCAGTGTAATTATTTTATATTTTCCCTGTTTCAATAACTTAATATATACTTTTTTCAAGCTTTCCGGAAGTCTAATCAAGAAATAAAAAGTATACATACTTAAGGTATACAACATCATGGTTTGATATATTTATGCATTGTAAAAACTTTATCACCATCAAGGTAATTAACATATCCATCATCTCATATAATTACCACATTTTTTACCGTAAGAACACTTAAGATTTACACTCTTAGCAAATTTCAAGTATATAATATAGTATTAGGAACTATAGCCAACAAGTTGTACATTAAATCTTTATCTAATAACTGGAAGCTTGTACCCTTTGATCAATATGTCCCCAATCCCACCACCCAATAGCTTCTGGTAGTCACCACTCTACTCTGTGACTTTAAGTTTGACTTTTTTTTTTTTTAACCATCATGTAGTATTTTTCTAGCTTGTTTCACTTAGCATCATGGCCTCCAGTTTCATCCATGTCACAAATGAAACGATTTTCTTCTTTTTTTTAAGGCTGAAAAACATTCCGTTGTACATATATACCACATTTTTTTATCCATGGACACTTACATTGTTTCCAGATGTTGAGTACTGTGAATAATGCTGTAACGAACATGGAAATGCAAGTATCTTTTCAAGTTAGTGAGTTTAGGGGTGCCTGGGTGGCTCAGTCAGTTAAGTATTGGACTCTTGATTTTAGCTCAGGTCATGATCATGCAGTTCACGGTTTGAGCCCCGTATAGGGCTCTGTGCTGAGCATGGAGCCTGCTTGGGATACTCCTCTCTGTCTCTCTGTCTCTGTCTCTGTCACTCTCTCTCTCTCCCATTGTCATTCCCCTAAATAAACATTTTTTAAAGTAGTGATTTTATTTCCCTGACATATATAACTAGAAGTGGGATTGCTAGATCTTACAGTAGTTCTATTTTTGATTTTTTAAAGGGATTTTCCTACCGTTTTCCAAAAAGGCTTTTCTAATTTACATTCTCTTTTCTCACATCACCACCTACACTTGGTATCCCTTGACTTTTTTTTTAATATACTTATTTATTGTGAGGGAGACAGTGTGCATGAGCAGGGGGGAGGGACAGAAACAGGGAGAGAAAGAATCTCAAGCAGAATCTGTGATGTCAGGGCAGAGCCTGATGTGGTGCTTCATCTCATGAACTATGAGATCATGACCTGAGCCAAAATCAAAAGCCAGACGTTTAACAGACTAAGTCACCCAGTGCCCTAGTATCCCTTGACTTTTTTGATAACGGCCATCCTAAAGGTGTGAGGTGCTACATCATTGTAGTTAAATTTGCATTTTCTTGGTAATGTTGAGTACCTTTTCATGTACCTGTTGGCCATCTATATATCTTCTTTTGAAAATGCCTATTCAGAACCTTTGTCCAATATTTAATCAGGTTGTTTGTTGTTTTGCCATTGACTTATATGAGTTCCTTATATATTTTGTAGGTTGCCTCCTTATCAGATATATTATTTGCAAATATTTTCTCCCACTCTATAAGTGTCCTTTTCATTTTCTTTTTTGATAGTTTCCTTTTCTGTGTAAAAACTTTATGGTTTTATGTAGTACCATGTATTTATTTTTGGATCTGTTGCTTTTATTTTGGTGTCAAATCAAAAAAGTCAAAAAGTCATTTCCAGTATCAATTCCAAGAAGTTTTCCCCCTATGTTTTCCTCTAAGAGTTTTATAGTTTCATGTCTTATATTTTAGGTCATTAATTTATTTTCAGTTTATTTTTATGTACAGTTTAAGATAAAGGTCCAATCTTATTCTTTTGCATATGAATATCCAGTTTTCCCAACGCTGTTGAAGAGATTATTCTTTCTCCCTTTTGTATTTTTGGCACCCTTGTCAAAAATTAGTTGACCATTATGTGTCTGTCTGTATGTCAATACCATAGCCTTTAGATTACTATAGTTTTGTAATATAATTTGAAATCGTGAAGTCCATTTCTGGAAAGCTATCTTTTTTTGTGGGTGGATGAAGGCTGGAAAATACTACTCAATCATCTTGCTGGCTCAATATCTTCTCAATATCTTCTTTCCTTGACCTCATGCTTTCCTTCTGTCTTTCTTTTCCCATAAATATATATATATATGCCATTTGTTTTTATTTTGGTCATAGTGAATTTGTGCAATGTCATCCATAGCCTTAAATTATTTTACATGATGCTTTAGGGACTTTTTCAGTAGTTTGAAGGCAGCAAGTCATGATGGAAGGAAAGCTTTATTGGGATCCTATGCAGGTCTGGCTGGACACCATACTTTTCTTTCCTTTCTAAGTTCTCATTATATGCTCCATACCAGGGCCGTCTCCACTTTGTTACTATTTCCATGCACTTCTGTAGCATCCATTATTCTCTGAACAATAGTCTGGAAATGGGAAAACCTTGATAGCACTTCCTTTTTCAACAGATATTCTGGGCTATTTTAAAGAGGCTGATAATCTTTAAGATCCTTTCTTCCCTTTTATCAGACCTCCTAGTTGCCATATTATCTTCCCCCCAAACATGCACACACGCACACACACACACACACACACAGTTACAAACTCTGAAATATAGACTACAAACTACTTATTAGTACTGTTATAATTATTAGCTTAGTGTTTATCAAAATTATTTAAATGAAATGAGATGTATATAAACAATAGAAAACAAAGTTTATTAATTTTATAAATAATTTTAATAGCAAGCTACAGAATTTGATTAATTCAGACATGAATAGCTAACTTTAATTAAGAATTTATTTGGAGTAGCTTTGTTTAAGAGCTCATTTTACCCAAATGTTGTTATTTTGTTTTGTTTATAAATTGGAATAAAAACTTTTGCTGGTAAAGATAATTCATAAAAATATTGATTAATGCAACACTTATGAAGTAAACATCTTACATATTTTCTGATGAATCATATTAGCTTTAAAATGTATTTTACAGTATTTTTAATGTATAATGTTGGTAGAACATAGAACAACAAATAAAATTCAAATTTTATTTTCCTTCTAAATCAGAATAATTGGTTCTGTTTGTAAAATCCAAAGACAATTATTCAACTTACTTTTAACTAATTTTTAATATAAGATTTCGCCTTTAATCCGTTAATTCCAGAAGAAATGAATATATCAATTTTATAAAACGACGAAAGAGGGCTGCCTGCGTAGCTCAGTCGGTTAAGCGTCTGACTTAGGCTCAGGTCATGATGCTGCCAGCTCAGAGCTCAGATCCTGGAGCCTACTCCCTCTCTCTCTCTGCCCCCTCCCCCACTTGTGCTCTGTCTCTGTCTCTCTCTCTCAAAGATAAACACTTTTAAAAAAAGATGATTAAAGATGTATCAGAGATCACTTGAAATGTACTTTGTTTTTCATTTGTCAGAAATTAATAATCCCGAGCATTTTAAACCAACTACTGATATTAGCAAGTAAATGCCATCATGCATTAAGTCACAATATCTCATCTGGAAAATCTTTTACTTTATAAGGAGTAAAAAGGGACTTATAGTGCTCGCTTCGGCAGCACATATACTAAAATTGGAACGATACAGAGAAGATTAGCATGGCCCCTGCGCAAGGATGACACGCAAATTCGTGAAGCGTTCCATATTTAAAAAAAAAAAAAAGGGACTTATATTTTACCAATCAGAATTCAAAAAGAATTCTGGAACCCAACAATTGTTATCTTAATGAGGTTCTAGTTAGTTATTTGGGGCCAACACCTTTAGTGCCCTGCCTAATAGCCATTCTCCATTTCTTTTGTTACTCACAGAATTCCACTTTTGTGTGAGATGGCAACATGTCTAGTTTAAAACAGATTTACAGAAGTCCGTGCCATCAAGCGAGCCACGTGTCATGCTTCTGGCCAATGAGATTTAAGGGGAAGTCATCGCGTGTGATTTCTTGCAAAGGTGGTGAGAAGGGCAGAGTCAGTTGACAGTTCCCCTTTGGCCTTGCCTTTTTGCCCCGTGCTCTTCCTGCAAATCATTGTCACAGTATACTGAGGTGCAGAAACTTGAGGTTACAGGCCACAGGCTAACCCCTGCTGGTCAGCAGAATGGAAGTAGCAGAAGTATCTGCAATGGCAGACGTGCTCGCCCTGGATGCCCACCTTCATGCTTTTGTTATTTGTGCAAAATAAACTGCTCTCTAGTCCAGCCCCTGCTAATCAAGTTTCTATTACCACATGTCAAGCACAGTCTTGACAGAAAATTTTCTATCAGACTATTGATAATTTTCTCATTTATGATGTATCAGTGCCATTTATATAAGCTTTCAAACAAAGTCTTATTACTTGCTCTGTTCCCACCTTTCAACATTTAGTTTTTCAGATATTATAATGGTCCCAGTGGAATTAATTCTAGCTGAAATAAATCTTGTTTTTAAAATAATTTTAAATAATCTTATTTTAGAACTTCAACTTGAAAAATGATTGTGTGTTGTTCAATATGTAATGACAACTATAAATGGTACAAAGAGCTGCTTTTCAAATCAACTGATCACACTTACATTAGTATCTGATGATGCTTCTTTGTGGGGATAGAGGAGATGGGAAGGGATAATGTAAAACTTACTCATTTATCCAGTGATCATTGCCTGATAACTGCAGCATTGTGGAGAGCCTGAGTGATGAGCAAAACATTCAGCGAAACACATTGGAGATTTAAAGAGTGTCATTTCGTAATCTTAACACTCTCTCGTCATAGCGGATGGTTTTTCTGACTCAAACACTTAAAAACATGGTTTGCTCCATGCCAAGAGACAGCTTGAGAAATGTTAGTTTCTCCAACAGTAATAGTGATTTGGACGTTCTCACTGCCTTAAATGTTTTTTGGAGAGAAACACTGCCCTACCCTACTTATCCTTACCCATGAAATTCTCTATAATATTAAAGGCAATTAATAATAAAAATCAATATATATGAAATTGTGCCCTTATAATATGGATTCAAAAAAGAACAGCAGTTAAATTCTGCACTGTGGTAACCTAGTAAATGTCTTCAAGGCATGACAAGAAGCAGTGTGATGGTGGTTGCATGTCTCCACCAAGGTCAAATGTGTTTTTAGCCTGGCCCTTAATGACGACAATATTCTTCCTATGGCCAGATTATAGCCAAGAGCCTGTGCAGAACAGCACAGAGACTTGTGGGATCACAGATCCTGCAGATTCACCAGAAATATAGAGCTGTAGGACAACCCTAGCAAAGAGAGGATCCAATGCTTTCTCGGGCTAACGCTTACTAATCTTGGGCTAGGGGCAGAATGAATCTCCCCTTCACAACATAATTAATACAGATATTGTTGCTTTAAAATTAAGCAGTTGTGGGCAGAGAATGAGAAGTGTTTTTGTAGTTTTTAATTGCTCTGATCAGAGGAAGCAACAGTTCACTGTAAACCGGCATAACCCCTGAGAAATGCAAGGTAGACAGGGAGAAGCAATGGAATGATCTAGGCTGAACCAGAAAAGAGATCATGCATTCTCAGCTATTCCTGAGTTAGTGGTTTCACCCAAGCCAAGAAGTAAGAAATTCAAACCAGCTCAAAATCCCATTGCATTGTGTTTTTCCTTATTCTATACAATTATTCATCTATTATTTTGAATTCAGTAAAATAAATGTGGTTCTCATTCTGTGGAGCAGTCACATCCCCAAAAAACCCCACAAATTCTTCCATTGTTTTCTTCGAGTTTTATAGAAAGATCCCATTCAGATATTGGATACTGACTCTTAAAATCGAGATCCTGATGTCCTCAATGGGAAAAACTAAGTGGAAGTACTTTTAGGCATTTCCATCCACTAATCGTATTTATCTGAGTGAGCCACTTCTTACCAAAGGTTTTTTTCATCCACATACTTTATTCTCATGGTCCACATGAGAATTCTGTGAAGTAAGTTCTCTCAATATATCTCTCATTATACAGCAAAGACCCCGAGGCACAGAAACCAAATAGCCAAAGGCATCTAGAGCTTTCCATTACAGGAAACAAAAGAGGACTTAATGCCTTTATTGCCAAAAGCTTTTAGCAAATTGAGATGGGAGGAAACTTTTGATAAGAAAATCAGACCTTCTGAATCTTTGCAGTGTGGCCAGATTTTTTATTTGCCTCAGCCAATGTCAAGGATGTATCCCTGAAAGCAACTTCAGAAACCATATCTTTCAAAAAAGTCACAGATTTAACTCTATCTGCTCCACCCGGAGTAGCTCCACTGAAAGCTTTTAGTAAGAACATTGACAGATGGCATGCTCTGAGGCAGACAGATCATCAAACACACTTATCACAAGTACATTTAACTTGACTTCCTAAGGCAGTGATGCGTCCTGATTTATTTGGAAATACGCCAAAGAATGAAAGAGGAGGAAATTTCCATTTTGGAGATTACAAGCAGACACTGTTGTAGAATTCCTTTCAATGTGAGTGTATCATGTTGTTTTCCTGTGATTGGATTCAGGTTATGAATTTTTAGCAGGCGTAACAACTAAATGATGGTGTGTTACTTTCATTTTATTCTATAAGATTGTGCGCAATTTTGGTTTGTGCTGTTACTAATGTTCTGTTATTTTTATCACTTGGTTAAGGTGATACCACCAGGCCTCTCCTATATTCTTCTCCCTTCATAATTAGTAAGTATTTTGTAGAAAGTAATGTCATGTTGTTCCTTCAAACATTCAATCTATTTATACCTATAGTAGCTCACGGTTTCTAATTTTTACTCAACGGGCTCTAATTCTTTACTATTATTTTTTTATTTTGATTCTCAAATTGCCCCCTTTGGGGTCATTGGTTTCTTCTGACTGAAGCTTTCAAACTGGTTTTGGGTTTTGTTTTGTTTTGTTTTTCCTTCTTGATGTATTTCCAACATTTCTGGCCCAACAAGTTATTCCAGGATCATCTAGTATTTTCCCAGCTCCATCCTGGAATCAGTCATTTCTCCAAGGATCTCTAGCTCCCATTCATGAGCAGCTAAGATTTGGGTGTAAATTGTGTGCACCTGAAATTTTATGCAAAGTCAAATTTACACAATGTAAAATACAAGCCTTATCTATGTAATTAACACACTGCTTGTAAACCTGAGGATCAAAGATAAGAACACCCAACTCTAGGAGTCATCTAATAGAGGACTATAAAGTAAATATGCTTATATTTCCTATCTCTTTCAAAAGATACAATCATAACTACTATTACGCAAGTATGGGGTGCCTGGGGGGCTCAGTTGGTTAAGTATCCAACTTCGGCATAGGTCATGACCTCATACTTTGTGAGTGCGAGCCCCACATTGGGCTCTCTGCTGTCAGTGTGGAGTCTGCTTCCGAGCTTCCTCTCTTTCTGCCCCTCCCTGCTTGTGCTCTCTCTGTCTCTCAAAAAATAAATAAACTTAAAAAAAAAAAAAAGCAAGTATAAATTCTTTACTGAATCATTGCTAGTGAAAACATACTTTGTCATTAATCCCCAGATTGCCCAATTTAATTTTCCTGCATATCAATCAATGTGTTAACTATTTTATTTGCCCTTTTGGAAATTTTATCATATACTAATTTTAATGCCAATTTTAGTAATTTCATGCTGAACTTTCTTCATCTACAGAACATGAGTCCTCCATGAATGTGTGTCAACATTTCTGAAGTATCATCATTAACAATAAATGTATATGATTATATAAACAGAAGGATGTATTGCAAAGGTAACATGTAAAATACAGTATTCATACAGCCACATAGCATAATAAGAAACTGAAAATATTTACACGTATTTTGTCTCTTTTTAAAATAATACCGTAGCCTACAAGAAAATATGTCATTTGGAAAGGCAATGCTTCCTCTTTGCCAAGAAAATTTATTGTTGTACAGAGATTGGACAAATGATGTTCTGCTGAACCAAGAACCTTGAGTTGGTTTTGTTTGTAATGTTTCTATTTAGAGGAAATATAGTATTTCATTCTTTGATAGCACCTGTGTGAGTCTGCTCAGGCTACCATTACAAAATACTACAGACTGAGTGGCTTAAACAACAGGAATTTATTTTCTCAGAGTTCTGGAGGCTGGAAGTTCAAGATAAAAGTGGCAGCAGAGTTGTCTGGTGAGGACTCTGTCCTTGGGTTCTCAGTGTGTGCTTATACGACTCCTTCCATTTTCATGCATGGAGAGAGAGAGTACCCTGGTGTTGCTTCTCATAAGAACACCAATTCTATCACATCAAGGACCCATCCTGACAACTTTAACCTTAATTTCCTCCTTCTAGGCTACATCTACAAATATGATCACGATGAAGGTTAGGGCTTTACCGTATGGATTTTGAGGGACATAAACCAGTCCATGGTAGCACTAATCACAATAACAACCATGTAGTTCACACTAAAATGCACAACTGTTTCAGTGCCAAATCAGTATATTTACTCATTTCAATGGACACCAAAGTGAACTGACTTATTGATGATCGTCATTATTTAAAAGATAAAATTTTGGTAATTAATTTATGTCTTGAACTTTCTAAATAGTCCCTCAATAGCCAATCTTTTTTCAAATATAAAATACTATAATTGCTGAAAGAACACATGCAAGTCATAAGCTAAATGGGTCAAATATTTACCAATTATCCAGACCTATGTGCAGATGCATACAAGAAGTGACAATCTGAATAACTATCTAAATTCAAGACTCACTGCGTGATTGATGATTATTTTGGATCCTATATTTGGTCTTCCTGGCAGAGATCTCTTTTCCAACACTAAATACAAATAAGTCCAGTACTTTGATAGATATGAATATCCTGTGGAGGACAATTGAGTGGATGAAATAAATACTAGATATTTTGATTAAAAAATATCTAAAAGACGGTATATTTTAAGTTTATTTATTTATTTTGAGAGAGAAAGAAAGAGAGAAAATGAACAGGGAAAGGGGCAGAGAGAAAGGGAGAGAGAATCCTAAGCAGGCTCTGCACGGACATGGGGCTTGATCCCAGGGAACCGTGAGATCATGACCTAAGCCAAAATCAAGAGTCGGACTCTTAACTGACTGAGCCACCTAGGCGTCCCTAAAACACAGTATTAAATGTGAAAATTAAATAATATTCACACCAAAAATGAATGAGTTGATATTAGAAAGCCTATTAGTAAACTTGACCAAGTTAATTTATAAAATCTTAAAAAATTATACCACTAACTTTTAAAACACACTGCAAATTCTATTTTTTTTTTTACTGTTTAAACTCACTATACATATTTCCATGTACATGAACAGGAATATTGGAAAATAAAAGTGTGACTCAGTCTGATAAAGAATATATATCTCAAATCAATTGCTAACTATTATTTGCAGTAAAATCTAAAACATATAATAATTATTATTGTTTTTAGTATTTCCACTTTTATAGAAGTTCTGACAGATCAGGGGCTCCTGGGTGGCTCAGTTGGTTAAGTGTGGGTCATGATCTCACAGTTCATGGGTTCGAGCCCCGCATCAGGCTCTATGCTAACAGAGCCTGGAGCCTGCTTTGGTTTCTGTCTCCCTCTCTCTCTCTGCCCCTGCCCTGCTCATGCTCTTTCTCTCTCTTTCTCTCTCAAAAATAAACAAACATTAAAAAAATTTAAAAAAAAGAAGTTCTGACAGATCAGACAAATAAAATATATAACTATTGAAGGTAAATAAGACTAAATTATATACTTTTGATGATATATATTTGTATGCAATAAATGTATATAATAAAATTTGTAAAAATTCATTGAAAATTATTATAAATAATAAGGTAATTGAGCAAAATATCTAGACACATATAAATATGCAAATGCAAAGAACAATATTCGTGTAGAAGAGACATCTTAGCTGACCAGGCCTGACCAGCTTACAGGCTTTTGCCGCCTTTGGGAAGTGGCGAGTTCTTACAGCTGAGAACAGCTGCTCATCCAAGAACTACATTTCCCAGACTTCTTTGCATTAAGGCCAGATCAAATGCCTAGTTCTTGCTGGTAGAAAGTAGCAGAAGCATTGTGCTCTATATCACTTCCAACAGCTCCTTAAAAACACAGTGCCGGGGCGCCTGGGTGGCTCAGTCGGTTGAGCGTCCGACTTCAGCTCAGGTCACGATCTTGCGGTCCGTGAGTTCGAGCCCCGCGTCAGGCTCTGGGCTGATGGCCCGGAGCCTGGAGCCTGCTTCCAATTCTGTGTCTCCCTCTCTCTCTGCCCCTCCCCCGTTCATGCTCTGTCTCACTCTGTCTCAAAAATAAATAAATGTTAAAAAAAAAAAAATTAAAAAAAAAAAAACACAGTGCCAAACACATTTACTCATGGCAATAAATAAAAATTGCAAAATAATATTTAGATCTGACCCATTTACAAACAGGAAAAAAAATACTTGGAAATAATTAATAAAAGGCTACTTTCAAAGGCTGGCCATATAGTTGGATATCCAATATTATTTTAAATATAGATGTTTTTCTAAAATTAGTTCATAATCTTAATATAATTCACACAAAAATATATTCACAAAAATTTTATGAATTATCTAGAAGAAAAACAAACAGGGGAACATAAATAAACTAATAAAGAATTATCTAACTAGATAATAAAATCAGCATAATTCAATTAGCATAAAGCAATGAAACCAAATAGATAATTCAGAAACTAACTTTATTAACTATGAGAATTTTATTCAAATAAGAGCAGTACTGGAAATCACTGAAGAAAGTAAGGATTTCCAGTAAACATCACTGGATGTTCAGTAAACATCAGCTTGTGGGACCCAAGGAATTTAACAAAAATCCCCTACCCCTGGACAAGGAGAGCAAGACTAACTCCATTTTGTGCTACACCCACCATCTCGTGTATAACCCCCACATGACCTACTTATTGCTTAAGACACTCTCCCACCCTAGTCAAGCCGCTGAGCACACCCTCACTGGAAACCAGCTCATATAGGAATATGGAACCCCTAACCGCCAAAGAACGTAAACCCCGCCTTTTGCACGCCAAACTTGCGCGCCAATTCTGACCAGAGTGATAGGCTAGTTCAAACAGTTACTATAGGGTAAATTGTAATTCAATTGGCCACCTGCGTGTGGACTGACATGACTGTGCAACTTTCTGTGTGTGTTACAATCTCATTGGCCACTGGCCCCCAGAAAACTGCTACGCCTCTTAACCTAGGGCTCCAAGTCCCTGCTCCCCTGTGTCGGGTATACTTGGGCCCAAGCTCGAGCTTGCAAATAAACCCTCGTGCGTTTGCATCCGTATCGGCTCCTTGGTGGTCTCTCGGATTCGAAATCGGGGGCATTACAAGCTGGTTGTCTATTTAGAGCACACCAAACAAAATAACAACTTAAATAATTCTTACATAATAAAAATTAACCAATTCACATAATATATAATTATTAATAAACATTTGAAAAACCTTTATCATGCTAGTAACGAAAAACAATGATACACCATTTGCATGTAAAACTAGAGGGAAAGAGTTGATATACAACGTTTCTATGATGATATGTTGAAAGATCTCTCTCATATAATTCTGATGGGAGAGAAATTTGATGCAGTACTTTGGGAAAGCAATTTGGAAATTCATCCCAGGAGCTGTAAAAGCAGTCGAGAAGGAGTTTCATATTTGTTTTTCAAGTAAACTCTAAGATATTGTATCTTCCTCATCCATTTAGCCCTAAACTCCAAGCCCAGTGCCTGGAATACAACAGAGAATCAATTAGGGCTTGTTGAATTAAAGTCAATTGATTCTAAATGTGTTCTCTAGAAACAAACAAAGAAAAAAATAAAAGTACTTAGTGATCCCTCTTCTACAAAATGAGCCTTTCAAGCACATAAAATCGCTTTCATGATTCCATTAAGAATCTTTTTCTGGCAGGTCATTGGCCTTATGTTTCCAGACCCCATCCCCTTGGGAGCTCATCTCCAGATGTGGTGCTGTGTGCCAGGGCCATGCATGGAACAGCCCTCTGCTAGGATTTTCCTTGCCTTCAGCATTATACTACACTTAATGAAGGTTAAGATCACAACCTAATCACTGCCCCCAGGCCCCATCTCCTAACACCATCACATTGAGTATTAGGATTTCAACATACGAATTTTGGGAAAATACAAACATTCAGACAATAACAATGGCTTATTCCTCAATGCTTCATTAGATTCTTGTTTCTGAATAACTTAGTAGAAATGAAAATATTCTATCATGGATGTTGTTTTATCAGTCAGGTAATACAGAAATGGCAACATTGAGATGGTCCACTTCTATTCACTTCAACAGAAAAGAGTTGTAATGCACATTCTGAAGTGGGTCTCTAACTTGAATCTATTTATTTGTTTGTTTATTTGTTTGTTTATTATATTGAGAGAGAGAGAGAGACAGAGAGAGAGCAGGATGGGCAGAGACAGAGAGGAAAGAGAGAATTCCAAGCAGGCTCTCTGCCATCAGCACAGAGCCCTATGCAGGGGTCAATCTCATCAAATGAACCATGAGATCATAACCCGAGCCAAAATCAAGAGTCGGCTGCTTAACCGACTGAGCCACCCAGGTGCTCCTCTAACCTGAATTTATATCACAATAACCTAAACAATTTTTCTTCATGTGGTTTCCAGGAACTCATACCCAGAGCATTTTGATTCAGTAAATATGGAGTAGGGCTCAAGAATCTGCACTTGTACTAAGAACTCCCCTCTCCCTAGATTTTTTCCTACATAATTGGTCCTCTGACCGTACATTTGAAAAATATTGGCAATTATATGTCATAAGGGGGGAGTACTGATTTTAATCAAGAGAAATATGATGCAGGCACCTAAGACATGCAGTGTCAACAACATTTATTTGGGACGTATCTTACACAGTGAAATAAAAATGAACAAATAATCTAACCAAAAAAATGCAAGTTTATATCATGTAGTAAGACAACACATTAACAGAATCAATAAAATAACATTTAGTGTATAAAAATAAAATGTATATAGTAAAATGATTTATGGTATAAAAATAAAATGATTTGCACATAAATGTTGGTTTAATAAACATTTATTGAATGCAAACACAGAATATAATAAATAACAGATAACAATTTACATAAAAATCACAAATGTTCAATAGTGAATTTGATTGTAATAAAAATTTCTGACCGTTTCCTAGGCATGTGATTTCTATTTTTCTGCACATGTGGATATGTCAACAACTGGTATCCTCATACATTTTTAAAAAATTATGAATAAGTTATGTACTGGTTTGGTGGTCCAGAGACATTCCCTGTATATATATATATATATATGTGAGTCTCTAAGGATCCTGTTTGACTACCAGGAATTTTCTGTGTATAAGAAAAAATACATATAAAGTATAAATTTCTGAGGAGTAGTTTTTGTTGATGCCTTATTCACATAGTTGTTTCTATTCAGTCTTACCTTCATAATAACTTAGAAAATAAAATACTTTTCATTTTTGTAATACTTCATGACTGAATCCCAGGGTTAAATTTTTCTAAAATGAAAATCTGATGGTGTAACTTTGTGTTTTAAAGACCTTCAGATTCTCTGCCATTACTCCTAGGACAAAGTTCCAATTCTGAACATGGCCTACGTGGCCATCACAGGCCCAATCCTCCACCCACCCCTCTTGAAGGCCTTCCTCCCAGCTCTCTACAGCCTAGTCGCAGCAAAATTAAGAGCACTCATCAAGAACATGTTATGTACCAGATACACTTCTCTGATACTTTCCATAAAAAATCACGTTTAATCCTTTCTAAAGATGTTCAAGGTAGGACTACTTCCCTTTTCTTTATGAAGGATGACCATTTGAAAAGTGAAGTAACCTTTCCCATGTCACATCACTTAGAAAATGATGAAGTTCTGATTTGAACTCAAGAAAGAATCCAAAGCTTGGATTCTCCACCATTCACTGTGGGGCTTGCTCTTCAATTCCATCTGATTTTTAAAGATGTATTGGTTCTCTTAAAGCAGAGATAATACCTATCCTTCTCAAGCTATTCCAAAAAATAGAAAGGGAAGGAAAACTTCCAGACTCATTCTATGAAGCCAGTATTACTTTGATTCCTAAACCAGACAGAGACCCAGTAAAAAAAGAGAACTACAGGCCAATATCCCTGATGAATATGGATGCCAAAACTCTCAATAAGATACTAGCAAATCGAATTCAACAGCATATAAAAAGAATTATTCACCATGATCAAGTGGGATTCATTCCTGGGATGCAGGGCTGGTTCAACATTCGCAAATCAATCAACGTGATACATCACATTAATAAAAGAAAAGATAAGAACCATATGATCCTGTCAATCGATGCAGAAAAGGCCTTTGACAAAATTCAGCAACCTTTCTTAATAAAAACCCTCGAAAACTTGGGATAGAAGGAACATACTTAAAGATCATAAAAGCCATTTCTGAAAAGGCCACAGCTAACATCATCCTCAATGGGGAAAAACTGAGAGCTTTTTCCCTGAGATCAGGAACACGTCAGGGATGTCCACTCTCACCGCTGTTGTTTAACATAGTGCTGGAAGTTCTAGCATCAGCAATCAGACAACAAAAGGAAATCAAAGGCATCAAAATTGGCAAAGATGAAGTTAAGCTTTCACTTTTTGCAGATGACATGATATTATACATGGAAAATCCAATAGACTCCACCAGAAGTCTGCTACAACTGATACATGAATTTAGCAAAGTTGCAGGATACAAAATCAATGTACAGAAATCAGTTGCATTCTTATACACTAATAATGAAGCAACAGAAAGACAAATAAAGAAACTGATCCCATTCATAATTGCACCAAGAAGCATAAAATACCTAGGAATAAATCTAACCAAAGATGTAAAAGATCTGTATGCTGAAAACTATAGAAAGCTTATGAAGGAAATTGAAGAAGATATAAAGAAATGGAAAAACATTCCATGCTCATGGATTGGAAGAATAAATATTGTCAAAATGTCAATACTACCCAAAGCTATCTACACATTCAATGCAATCCCAATCAAAATTGCACCAGCATTCTTCTCAAAACTAGAACAAGCAATCCTAAAATTCATATGGAACCACAAAAGGCCCCGAATAGCCAAAGTAATTTTGAAGAAGACCAAAGCAGGAGGCATCACAATCCTAGACTTTAGCCTCTACTACAAAGCTGTAATCATCAAGACAGTATGGTATTGGCACAAAAACAGACACATAGACCAATGGAATAGAATAGAAACCCCCGAACTAGACCCACAAACGTATGGGCAACTAATCTTTGACAAAGCAGGAAAGAATATCCAATGGAAAAAAGACAGTCTCTTTAACAAATGGTGCTGGGAGAACTGGACAGCAACATGCAGAAGGTTGAAACTAGACCACTTTCTCACACCATTCACAAAAATAAACTCAAAATGGATAAAGGACCCGAATGTGAGACAGGAAACCAACCAAACCCTAGAGGAGAAAGCAGGAAAAGACCTCTCTGACCTCAGCCGTAGTAATTTCTTACTTGACACATCCCCAAAGGCAAGGGAATTAAAAGCAAAAGTGAACTACTGGGACCTTATGAAGATAAAAAGCTTCTGCACTGCAAAGGAAACAACCAACAAAACTAAAAGGCAACCAACAGAATGGGAAAAGATATTTGCAAATGACATATCAGACAAAAGGCTAGTATCCAAAATCTATAAAGAGCTCACCAAACTCCACACCCAAGAAACAAATAACCCAGTGAAGAAATGGGCAGAAAACATGAATAGACACTTCTCTAAAGAAGACATCTGGATGGCCAACAGGCACATGAAAAGATGCTCAATGTTGCTCCTCATCAGGGAAATACAAATCAAAACCACACTCAGATATCACCTCACACCAGTCAGAGTGGCCAAAATGAACAAATCAGGAGACTATAGATGCTGGCGAGGATGTGGAGAAACAGGAACCCTCTTGCACTGTTGGTGGGAATGCAAACTGGTGCAGCCACTCTGGAAAACAGTGTGGAGGTTCCTCAGAAAATTAAAAATAGACCTACCCTATGACACAGCAATAGCACTGCTCGGAATTTACCCAAGGGATACAGGAGTACTGATGCATAGGGGCACTTGTACCCCAATGTTTATAGCAGCACTCTCAACAATAACCAAATTATGGAAAGAGCCTAAATGTCCATCAACTGATGAATGGATAAAAAAAATTGTGGTTTATATACACAATAGAGTACTACGTGGCAATGAGAAAGAATGAAATATGGCCCTTTGTAGAAACGTGGATGAAACTGGAGAGTGTGATGCTAAGTGAAATAAGCCATACAGAGAACGACAGATACCATATGGTTTCACTCTTATGTGGATCCTGAGAAACTTAACAGAAACCCATGGGGGAGGGGAAGGAAAAAAAAAAAAAAAAAAGAGGTTAGAGTGGAAGGAGCCAAAGCATAAGAGACTCTTAAAAACTGAGAACAAACTGAAGGTTGATGGGGGGTGGGAGGGAGGAGAGGGTGGGTGATGGGTATTGAGGAGGGCACCTTTTGGGATGAGCACTGGGTGTTGCATGGAAACCAATTTGACAATAAACTTCATATATTGAAAAAAAAAAAGATGTATTGGTTCTCTGTTCTTCAGGGCCTTACCCCTGCTGCCTGAAAAACCCTCTGCTCCCAGAGTACCCTTTAGAGACCACTCCTACCCAGTCTGCCTTTCAGCCACTCTAGGCTCAGTGTGTATGTTCTCATTTCCCCCAACATAATTCCTAATAGATTGCATTGTAATTGAATCATTAGTTGTTTACATCCTTAAAAAAGAATACAAGTTTTACGAGGGCAAGGACCTTTGCAGTCTCATTCACCAGTCTCCAGAAATTAGCTGACACAAAGCAGCTAATAAATGTGTATTTGTTGATCGGTTGATTGAAATAATCTGTGAAGTAGCCTTTCGTATGAGAAAGTATCCAAAAACCTGTTTGTAGGCTTACTTGAAAACGTTTCATAATTTAAAAAATATGTTCTTAATTCTGTCTTGATGGTACCAAGGGAAGGAGCAGTTTAAACCTAAAAATGGCAAGAAGTTAAATATTCATCAAAATGAATAACATTTATTGACCTCCATAACATATGAGTAAAGGATCTAGATATGAGTTCAGAATCATAATAACTCATGTTCCCATTTCAGTCTTGCTCTAAAAGTTGTATAGAGTCCATAGCATAACATTGCATGGAAATTGACTCATGAGAGGCATTTCCCCCAAAGCAGGCACTACTTTTCCTTTGTAGATACAATAAATAACCTAAATATATTTTGTTTAGTGAATATGTAATTTATTAGTTTATGTGGCATGTATAGGGATCATAAAATGTTTTCTAACAAACCGCTTGTTTGACTAGATCTGAGAAGACTTAGGTTCTCAATCTAATTTATTTACTTATTAAACACATGAGCTTGGGAAAGTTAATTAATTTTTCTTAGCTACAGTTTCTTCAGGTCTAAAGGGAGTGAAGCACAACATGAACTTTCCACATCATACAGCTGTGGAGGACTTAAAATGAGTTAATATCATGAATGAACTCTAAAAAAGACAAAGCAAGTTGGTAGTGTGTTTTTATTATTATCATAATTATAAATATTATAACTATTATCCTAATGATCTTTGCTGAAAATAAATAAATAACTGATAAAAATTTGACATCTTCTGAAGTTACATTCTAAATTAAGTGGAAGGGTTTTTTTTTTTTTCCCTAGTAATTTTAGATTGAAGTCTGAGGTGATCTTTCTCATAAAAATAAATAAAAATAGCTATATGATTAGGATTATTTCATCAGCAAAGAGGATGAAAGGCAGCTCAAAGTGGTGTAAACAATGAGAAAATATTCTTAGCTCACAAAACTGGAAGTTCAGGGACAATGTGGGCCCCTCAAACTTGTTTGACCCAGGGGATAGGTCATCCTATCCACCCCCACTCTGCTGACCACACTGACTGTTTTCTCCTAAAACTAATCCTGTCGTGCTTGCAGGCTGGCCACCAGCAGCCACGGAGACCACGGACTTCCACATTCATGTCTAGTAGAAAAGGCAGAAGCTTTCCGGGGCTCCATCGCGGGAGTGAAAATTTTTCCCAGAAGCCTGTGGTGGGCATTTTTTACACCCATGTTTGCATATCCGTTTTGCGTTACCTTTCTATATTTGGGGTGTCCCAATTCCCTAGTAAGAATTCAAAATACAAGTTCACAGCCATCATGCCTCTAGAACATAGATTAGTGTCTTGAAATCAACTGTATCCATATGAGACTTTAATTCAGAGTAGAACGACGAAGCAGACTCTGGGGTGAGTTTGCATTTAGTGAGCAGAAGAGGTAAAAGACGTGTTAGCTTTGGAGTAGGTAGTGGTTGCAGATTTGCATTTACAAGGCAAAAGTGGCATTAATGTCAGTGCAGGAGCAATTAGAGTGAAGTCCAGTGTCTGGCAATACTGTGTGGTGGCAGGGGGGACATACTGGAGAGTCTTTAAGTGACCTCTAACGTGACTCAGTTGAGACATTATTCCCATATCTGTTCTTCCAGCACCACACAAAACTTGTCATAGAGTCAGACACACCTTCTGAGTGACTTCAGATCCCTTTGGCCTCCACTTCCTTTGTTCCCAGGGTCACCGTCAACACAGTGTTGACTCATATCAGTTTTGTGCAGAATCAACCTGATTGTGCCCTTGCCCTGAACTTCTCACCTTGTGCCCTGGGACCTCCCATGTTGGTAAGGGGTCCAGCGACATAATCAGATACCTAGGAGTGAATCTTCAACCAGTGGGTCAATGTTTAATGGGAAATACTTGATGGGAAAGGGTAGATAAATTGTTTACAGTAAATATGTTTAAAAAATGCTCAACCTCAGGAAAATAAAATTGAAATCCTTAGAGAAATTTTTTTCCAGTTGACAATTTGACAAAAATTAGTCTTTAGAACATTAAGTTTTGACAAGAACATAGAGTAGCAGGAAATCTCATCAATTGCTGATGTAAGTAAAAAGTACTAAAACCATTTTGGAAAAATATTGGCCTTACTAAACTGAGTTGATTATATGTCATGATGAAGCAATTTCACTCCTAGGTCCAAGGGCATATCCTAAAGAAATTCTTGTATATTTGTCCTCAAAAGCAAATATAAGAAATTTGTCGCATATTTTATTTTCTAAAATTCAGAAACTAGAAATATTACACTGTCTTTCAGCAAAAGATAAGATGAATCAATTGCAGCCTAGTCATATGGCAAAATATTCCTTACCAGGGAAATAAGTGAAATTCATCTGTTTGCAAAAATATGACTGAATTCTTAAATCATAAAAGTTGAACCAAAGCAGCAAATCACAAAATTTACTAGAAATTTGATTTATGTAAAGTTGACAACACACACACACACACACACACACAAAACAAAACAAAACAATTCATTTGTGGGGAAAACGCACACACAGAGCTCGGGAACAGTTATAAAACATAGAGCTTTAGAGAACATGGTGTTCTCTAATTAAACTGGTATTTGGAGGGGCAGGAAAGGGATTTGAGGTAGATGCACAGGAGCATTTCAAAAGTTCTCATAATGACCTATATTTTTAAGTTAAAGGTTGAGTTACACGGGTATTTATTTTCTTCTTTGTATTGTTCAGGTACATATTTATTTTCTTGTATATACCATATTCCATGGCATAATTTTAAATAGTTTTTGTCCACAAGGTAAAAAACTATTCTCAAACAGCAATTAAAACCTCAGTGCTGTATTTGCTTCCATTCGGTTGCCTCTATTATACCTACATGTAAGTCATCCAGGAATGTATGTCATAAACTATTTATCCCTGCAAAAAACAAAGGGGAAATTTCTTCTTTAAAACAGAGCCCAGAGTTGGAATTATGTACCAGAAGAGGTAGAACTAGCCTGTTGTGGATCCCATACAAATAAAACACCACAAATGTTTTGACTTTAAAACCTTTTGGACTTTAGATCTTAATTTACAATGTAGGCTACTTTTAGAAATTTCAAGCTGCATTCATGACTAAAATTAAACTTGAATTACAAGACAGTACCAACTGATTTTAGACTTCTGAAGAAAGAATTTGCTCTTCTATCAGAAAAAAAATGTGAATCAAGTTTTCACTGTTGACTGGATTGAGTTTGAAAGCATGAACATCAGTAGACAAAGAAATTCTGAACACCTGAAGCTGTGTTTGAGCAACTTTTAAAGTTAAAAATGAATGTGCTCAGCTAACTCCACTGGCATGCAATTAGGAATGAGGTTTAGTCATTAATTAACCCATAAGTGAAAAACACCTCATTTCCTTCTACCTTTTACAAAAATTATCAGCCACCTTTTTCAAATATCAAGTGCTTTCTATTTCAAAGCGTGTTTTGCTTCCTAAATTTATTTTTCTATATATTTTTAATGATGCGTCATTAAGGTTGCCTGTGTATTTAGAGTGTCAAAATAGATCTTGGCCATGTACTTTTTCTTTTTTTGTATCCCTATCAAATTATTTAAAGGTCAAACTTGGGCAAAACAATATTAAATTTTTTTTTCATTTTTTTTTTGCTTTCCCAAGCATTTGCATTGAATTTTATATTTTATGTTACTTTTCAGTCTGTAGTAAGACATCATAGCACTCATTAAAAACACGAATATTGGGGCACCTTGGTGTTTCAGTCAGTTGGGTGTCCGACTTCAGCTCAGGTCACGATTTCGGGGTTTGGGGTTTTGAGCCCTGCATCAGGCTATGTGCCAACAGCTCAGAGCCTGGAGCCTTGCTTTGGATTCTGTTTCCCTCTCTCTCTGCCCCTTCCTCACTCGTGCTCTGTCTCTCTCTGTCTCTCAAAAATAAATAAGCGTTAAAAAATATTTTAAAAACATGAATATTGGCACCAGAGAACTTGGGTTGGTACCACAGCTCTGCAGCTTATTGGTTGTGTGACTCTGAAAATTTACATAATCTTTCTATGCCTCAACTACTCATGGAAAATTGTAGACAACACTTGTGCCTACCTCATATGGCTGTGGCGAGGATTAAATAAATTAATAGCAAAATCACCTCAAAGAATAAAAGTACATCGGTTCTATGTATTTTTAGTTCTTGTGATTTTTCTAATTATTTGTACATTTAAAGTCATAATTAGACATATAAAATAGTGTTTATACAAGTTACTTATTCATTATCAAAAATTTAAAAAAATTAAAACTATTTTTATCTGCCAAGATTGTAGCCAAATCTTTGTGGTATAGTTTCATATAAGGACTAATATTCTTCCAAATTTAGATTGATTGCCACAAAAACTGTAAGGAAAATGGCTCCAACCAATGTCTTCAGGAAATTATACCATGGATAACATGTAAAATGTATGAAAACAACACACACAATTATCAGATCGCACTTTGATGACAATAGTGGCTTTTCTTTTTTTTTTTTTTATTTATTTATTTTTTTACGTTTTTATTTATTTTTGAGACAGAGAGAGACAGAGCATGAATGGGGGAGGGGCAGAGAGAGAGGGAGACACAGAATTGGAAGCAGGCTCCAGGCTCCGAGCCATCAGCCCAGAGCCCAACGCGGGGCTCGAACTCACAGACTGTGAGATCGTGACCTGAGCTGAAGTCGGACGCTTAACCGACTGAGCCACCCAGGCGCCCCGACAATAGTGGCTTTTCAGTGACCATGAATTACACTTCTGTCTAATCTCTGTAGTTGCTCTAAAAGTTGTTCCTTAATTAATTAATTAATTAGTTTGGGAGAGAGGGAGAGGGAGAGAGCACGCATGAGTGCATAAGTGGCTGTGCAGAGCCTGATGCGAGGCTCCATCTCAAGACCGTGGGATCATGACCCAAGCAGAAATCAAGAGTCAGATGCTCAACTGACTGAGCCACCCAAGTGCCCCTAAAAGCTGGCCCTTTAAAATAAAGGCTCAAATGGTCTCTGAGGAAGCTAGGCTCCAGTACATATCAGAATAGCAAAGGTTCTTCTAGGTGCTATGGCAGGGGCATGCATTTTCCTTTGGCCCACCTGAGAGGCAAAACTTCTTAAGTCCAGAGACTGAATGGGAATGAACGTTCGATGTGCCGTGGTAGGATCTCATACAGTTCACAGAGGGAAGCTAGCAGCCACGAGTTGAGGGGCGGCTGTAGTTTGCACAGACAATAAATAATTGGCATAAGCCTAATTAAAAATATTTTCTTGAAAGAGAAATAAAATATTACCTATGTTTCTCAAAAGACATTCAGGTGTCACTCAGTCTTCACTTTACTCTTGGGAGTGAGGACCCTGAGGCTGAATGTTCCAGAAGTCACTGGAGCACCACCAGATGCTCTTCTCATGGCCGCCAGTCCTCCTGCTACTTCAGAAGGCAGCAGCACTGGGGAGGGAAGAATGGCTTTCCTTTGACCACGTTATCTGACTCTAGAGTAGAGCATACACGAAGACAAGATACAATCCACATAGTCACCCATCTCATTCTGTCTATGCCAAGTGTCTGTGAACTAAGACTGAATTCACAAATTCCACACCGGCAACAAATGGACAGACTGAGAGTCAGCAGACATTCAAATGGTCCCAGCAGGAACATTGGAAGGTCATTTCCTAAGTGTCTTTTCTTCACCAATCATTGTTCTTATTATCACACTAAATTATTATTGCAACTCTGTTCACTCTTATTATTACATTACAGTACGGTTAAACATATAGTACCACATTCAAGTTTTAACTTGACATTATTGTAGTATCCAGAATATCGAAAAAATTTTTAATGAAAATGGCCTAAGTTGAATTAGCTGTAACTCTTGCACGTCTAATTCTGAAAATTTATCAAATAAGGCATACACTTATTTAAGTAATGTTAATTATTTGTACTTTCATTAAGCTGATATATTCCATAATCATTTCTACTAAGGAAAGAAGTAGGGGCAACTGGGCAGCTCAGTCGGTTAGGCGTCCGACCTCAGCTGAGGTCATGATCTTGCGTTCACAAGTTCAGGCCTTGTGCCAGGCTCTGTGCTGACAGCTCAGAACCCAGAGCCTGCTTCAGGTTCTGTGTCTCCCTCCCTCTCTCTGCCCCCCACCCCTGCCACTCGTGCTCTGTCTCTCTCTCTCTCAAAAATAAACAAAACATTAAAAAAATTTTTTTAATTTAAAAAAAATTTTAAAAAGGAAAGATGTAGAACAAAGGCCAGAAATTCTAGCCAGAAAAAGAACAAAATCCATGACTTTCACTTATTCATTCATGTGAGTTTTAGGGGTACATAATTTGCATATTAATAGGATATTCAAGTGTCCTTAGACAACACTTATCCATAGAGGATTAATACTCTGCTAACATTTATACTATGTCGTTATATATTAGATGAGACTATTTAAAATATTTACATAATACTTTTCCTCAAGGTACAAATTATAATCAAATATCTTCTGAAGAATCTTCTTCCTACTTTTGTTTTCTTTTTCAAATAAATATCTCTACTCGTGGCCTAAAAGATTCCAGATTGGGTGGCACACACAAGTGAGTAAAAAGGAATGTTTGAAGAGCAGAGGACCTCATAAAAATAAGCTAACGTCACACTGGTTTCACTAAAGAAAACAACCAGCAGACAACAGAAATTGCGTATATAGATTATCCAAATCCTGGAGGAACAACCGATTAGAAAAACATCAGTCTGTTTCTTGAGAATCATTCCTGCTACTTGCCATTTCCTAGTTCAGCTTTTTCGTCCTTCTTTGTTTTTGCTCTGCTATTAAAAGTGAAGTTAATTAACCGTGTATGCAAATCTTTGACAGAGAGAGAATGTGTGTGTCTGTGTGTGTGTGTGTGTGTGTGTGTAAATATGCACTCAAGTGCTAGAGATTAAAAGTGTTACTGAGCTCTGTCTGTTCGGGCACTAGAGTGTCCAGCAGGGAAGAGAAAACAATCCACAGCACTCTGACAGGGTCACGTCTGTTTCTTTTATAGATCAGAGCCTGCCGTGTCTGCACAGAATATATTTTCACATAAGAAATTAAAACAGGCAAAAAAAAAAAAAAAAAAAAAAAAAAAAAAAAACCAGAAAGCAAGAGTGATGTAGGTATCTTTTGCCACCACTCGTGTTAGAAAAAATAAAAACTAAATAATATGTCAGCAGCTAAAAACATTTCTTCAACCTTTCCAAGAAAAGTTTAGGAATATGTCATGTATGTACTTGAACTGTTTGTTCTTGAACTTGCTTTAAGAATGTAAGCATGGCTAAATGTCCCAGGTTCAGGCCCTAGAGACTGCTTACTCTCTTTTCTAATAAGAACATGAAAAACTGTGGGCAATCTTCACATGTCCCTGCACAAATTACACATTTTATTTTTTTTTGTCACTGATTGTTAAGTATTTGAGATAGAAGATTGCTAAGGGTGGGTGGAAGTTTGGAAATAGTCTAGGGACATTTTTTAACTTAATAAATAAAGTGTTTCAAGTACATTGTCATGTGTTCACCTTTGGCATATAACATGATTTTATATGCGAAGCCAGAAAGCATTACTAAACTTATAATGTATTAACTAAAGCTAAATTTTCTCGTCCTGCCTCAAATTTCTAAGTTATTGTACATTTTATTTTAAAGGCTATTATTAATAGATAATAGCTCAGTCTAATATTGAGTATGTTAGTATATTCTGTATATTTGAAGTAGTTTTAAATTCTTTTGAAAAACAGCATAATAATAACACATTTAATCAGTTTTATATTTATATTATTTAGAAATATAACATGAGGGGCACCTGGGTGGCTCACTCAGTTAAGTATCCGACTTCAGCTCAAGTCATGATCTCACAGTTGGTGAGTTCGAGCCCCGTGTCTGGCTCTGTGCTGACAGCTTAGAGCCTGGCGCTTGCTTTGGATTCTGGATCTCCCTCTCTCTGCCCCTCCCCCTCTCACACTCTGTCTCTCTCTCAAAAAATAAATAATAAATACTTAAAAAAATAAATACAATATTATTGAACATATAGCCAATTTAATAATTCCACTATCATAATTTTTTTTAATTTTTTTAAACGTTTATTTTTTATTTTTGAGACAGAGAGAGAGCATGAATGGGGGAGGGTCAGAGAGAGAGGGAGACACAGAATCCGAAACAGGCTCCAGGCTCTGAGCTGTCCGCACAGAGCCCGACACAGGGCTCTAACTCACAGACCGCGAGATCATAACCTGAGCTGAAGTCGCTCAACCGACTGAGCCACCCAGGCGCCCCAACTATCATAATTTTTAAGAGACTGAAGATACAAATGGTTGATCCCTGACTATAAATATAATATCCATTGCATGATCCAGAATTTTATTGCTTATTAGAACAAGTAATGAGAAAGAAAACTTATTTGTGACTTACCTTATTCTCATAAATATAGAGCTTAAGAACATTCAGATACCAATCATTTGTACATAATAATAATAAAAGGAAAAATGCAGGGCTCCTGGATGGCTCAGTCAGTTAGCGTCCGACTCTTGGTTTCTGCTCTGATCATGATCTCACAATTCATGAGATCAGGCCCCACATCAGGCTCTGCACTAACAGTGTGGAGCCTGCTTGAGGTTCTTTCTCTCCCTCTCTCTTTGCCCCTCCCCCACTTGTACTCTCTCTCTCAAAAAATAAACTAAAAAAAATTTTTCAACAAAGAAAAGAAAAGAAAAAGAAAAATGAAAATAATTTACATCAGCCTCTTGTTCCCATCAGCTTTCCCCCCAAGCCTTATCTTCTACCTCTTTCCTTCTCACCTGATTTTTGGGGACCATATGAAACTAGTGGCCTAAATATGTCATACCTATGTATAATTGCACTTGCTTTCATCTGCCTACAATCTCTTTTTCCCTCTATTCTTTACTAGTATAATACCTTTTACCCCCAAAGAGTCAAGTATTTTGTGAACTTTTCTCTAACTCACCCTGACCCTTCTCCCTTCTCATCCTAGCCCTTTGAGCTAACTTTTTTCCTTTCTTCACAACATATGTTGCACACAGTAATTATCACTTTGCATTATATGCTGGTTTGCACGTTTGCCTATTATACTATTGGCTTCTTGAGGGCAAGGCTTTTTCATTCCTGTATGCCTGGTACCTGGGGCAGTAATGTGGCACATAGTAGATACTCAGTTGACTGAACGACAGATTGTTTTTCACCAGTTGAGGAAAACTTCTTAGACCACTTTCTTTTTTTTTTTTCTTTAGGCAGTGATTTTTTTTTAAGTTTATTTATTTTGAGAGAGAGAAAGAAAGGACAGGCAGGGGAGGCGGCAGAGAGAGAGGGAGAGAGAACAGGAGAGACAGAATCCCAAGCAGGCTCTGCATGGTCAGCACTGAGCCCCATGTGCGGCTCAATCCCATGACCGTGAGATCATGACCTGAGCCAAAGTCGGACGCTTAACTGACTGAGCCACCCAAGTGCCCCTGGACTGCTTTCTTTGATCACAACTAGCTAATAGAACCACTTAGATAACAAGGACCATATTGGTCTTGCGGTAGATATGAGTTCCTGTGATAATGTTCTAGAAGCTCAAAAGAGTTCACTTTTTATTATTCTTTCTCCAATTAAGATTTGCTTTTAAACTGAAATCCATATTATCCTTTTTTCCCCTGATAGTTTTAAGAGAAAAAGAAAAAAGAAAAAATTTCTCTTAATAGTAACCTACCTGCATTTCCCTCCAAGTGAGTTGTTTTCTCTCAACATCCTTTAATCCAGTATTCCTTCCCTACCTCCTACCTCCTCCTCCTCTTCTCTCCTTCTCCTTCCCTTTCCCCTTCTTCGTCTCCTTCCTTCCTCTTTATCCTTTCTCCTCCTCTCCTTCCTCTTCCCCCTCCCCTCTTGCTCCTCCTCCTCCTCCTCCTCCTTCTTCTTCTTTTTCTTCTTCTTCTTCATTTTCCTGCTTCTCCTTTTCCTTTTCCTCCTCCTTCTTCATTACAACCAGTAAAGTCTCTTTGTATGCTGGAATATTTGCCACTTGCCTCTACAGATCCACTCCACTTTTCTCTACTCTACTCTGCTCTGCCCCTGAAAGTATTTCCCTTGTTAACTTTGTCCACTACCATGGAACCCCAAGCAATATCATTTCCAAAAAAACACTGATTTTAAATAAATGAAATGGTACAATGGATTGATAGCCACAAATCTTACTGGCCTCACCATGTGCCCATAACCCAAGAGTTGCTGCCTTAATGTAACATTGCCATGGCCAACTATGGACTCAATTAACTCACCAAATGGAAAACAACAACTTGCAAGGTTGGAGATCTGTCCTACAGGACATGTTATATGATTTAAACTAGTGCTTCATATATGGAGCCATCATCCCATAACCAGAACATATGGGAAAAGGAACTAAATTTTAGAGGTGAGAATAAACTGTTTTATTATTACCAAAGTTACTCACTGGAAAAATTTTACTTCTAGTCCCTATAACCTTAGGTTAAGTGGGTTTAGACTTGTGTTCTTTAAGAAAGAAATGCTTTAAGGTTGCCTGGGTGGCTCAGTTGGTTGAGCGTCTGACTTCGGCTCAGGTCATGATCTTGCTGTCTGTGAGTTCCTGCCCCACCTGGGGCTCTGTGCTGACAGCTCAGAGCCTGGAGCCTGCTTCGGATTCTGGGTCTCCCTCTCTCTCTGCCCCTCCCCTGCTCATGCTCTGTCTCTCTCTCTCTCTCTCTCTCTCTGTCAAAAATAAATAAACGTTAAAAAAAAATTAAAAAAGAAAGAAAGAAAGAAATGCTTTAATCAAGAAATACAGTCACGGTCTATTTAATTGGGAGCTGTAACTTCCTCTTGGCCATTCAGGGTTTCTCAAACTATTGAGCTCATAGAAAGAGAAGGAGATCACATATTGACTGAAATGATTGATCCTAATCACCAAGGTGAAACTGAATTCCTGCTACTAGTTGGGATAAGAAGGTCTATGTGTGGAGCACAGAGGTTTTCTTGGGTGCTTCTTGGTACTTCCTTTTTCAAGAGCCCTGGTCAATGGAAAGTATAACAACACAATAAAGACAGAACCATCATGGACCCAGATCATGCAGGATCATCTCACCAGTCCAAGACTTCCATATAGCTGAGGTGACTGGCAGAAGTAAAATGAATAAAACAAGCCAAAACAAACAAACAAAAATGGACTGTGTAGTGAAGAAATGAGTCTATAAATACCAAATTAGGCCTATGACTAGTATCAGAAATGGGAACTGCAGCAGTAAAATGTTGTGTAAATTATTTATTTTTCATTTCCCCTTCTTGTTAACTTTCCTACCTTATATGACCACAGTGGTGATACCTCCTATTTTAAGTTTCAAGTGGGTAGATCACTGAATTGCCATCAACATAGCTGATGGGAATTTGGGTGGTCCTTGTGTTGAACCTGTAATATTTCATCTGGACAAAGTATAAAAGGAGATGCAGAAAGGTGAGCCCTGATGGATTTCCCATTTGTCTGTCCAGATCCACTCCCCACCTTTTTCTTTCCTTTGTGTTGTGTGGAGGCTGACCTATACAAGAGGCATCAATGATCTCTCTCACCTTCTCACTATCAATAGGGTTCAGTTCATGGGAGTCACCAGCAGATCAGATGAAGGGGGAAGAGAGAGGAAATATTTATTTATTTCCTTCCCGTGGGTTGACTCTGTCCTTCTATCAAAGGCCACAGATCCTGGGGCGCCTGGGTGGCACAGTCGGTTAAGCGTCCGACTTCAGCCAGGTCACGATCTCGCGGTCCGTGAGTTCGAGCCCCGCGTCAGGCTCTGGGCTGATGGCTCGGAGCCTGGAGCCTGTTTCCGATTCTGTGTCTCCCTCTCTCTCTGCCCCTCCCCCGTTCATGCTCTGTCTCTCTCTCTGTCCCAAAAATAAATAAAAAACGTTGAAAAAAAAAAAACAAAAAAAAAAACAAAGGCCACAGATCCTTTAAGACAATCTTTTCGTCATTCTTCTGAGTTCCAGTAACTACTCTTTCCTTCACCACTTTAGGCCCCTTAAGGCTTGGGATGTAAACCTACCCTCATTTTTAGGGGCCCTAAAGTATTATTCCACCTTAAATTGGTTTCCCTAAACTTGGTTCAAAGTGTTGGACGTGACTCCCACTTTACTAAACTTTCTTTGATTCTCATCTCTTTCTGCCAACACAATACTGATATATAGTTGTCAATATTCAAAAATTGTGTCTATAGTTAAATCATATTTACAAAACACCCCATTTTCATTTACAACACTGCATACCGCATAATCTTTTCCAATATACTATTGAAATTACTGTATACATTGTGTTACTAAAAATAACAAACTCATGACAGTGCTAAAAGTGAAAAAAGTGTCTGTCTTAAGCAGAAAAGAAATGTCAACAAAAGTTTAGAAGACAGTAAAGAAATAGGGTGGTATAGAAGTATAATCTAGATCACAGAAATCACATCTCAATATATACATGGATGAAGATTACAGGTGACTGGAACTGTTTACAGTGATGAAAAAAATAAAATTAAGTGGCTCTAAATCAGGAGTTATGAATTACAGAGAATAGAATATGCCACTAGGTGACCTTGACAGAATTTAAGTTAAAGGCACATTTACAGAGCTGCTGAGTTGTTCAGCCATCACCCCCTCCTCAGTAGGTGCAGAGTAGCTATCTATAGTCTTTTCCTGGTTGAGGACCTCACCTTTACTCTGAGCAGATGATTCTCCTAGATGGGCTGCCCAATGGCAGTTGTGGTGGTTGAGAGGAGAGGCAGAAAACAGCTGATATGGTTTTGGACCTGTTCAATGGAGTTGGGTGTTGGACATAGAGAAGGAGGAGCAGTTCTACCCAGGATGAACTAAATCCAAGTGCCTCACCCTCAGAGTAAAGTCCTCTACACTGTGGTCATTGCCATCTTCCTGCTATAAATAGCAGCTTTAATCTGAAGAGAGCTTTGCCTGGCAACTGGACTGGCTCACAGTCAGGCCTCTGTCTGCACAGTAAAGGGCCTTTAGGGCAACAGACTTACAAACTGCAAAGCAATCCTTGCTGGCAAAGAGATTCATCAGTTTAGCAACTAATTCACAAGTATGACTGATACACTGAAATTCACCACTCATAAAATCTAATCAGAGAAAAACAAGTGATCCCAGAAGAAATGAAGGAAATGCAAAAGAGAGAAATAATTTTTTAAAATCCATGTTAGTAATAATAAAAATAAATAAATAAATAAATAAATAATAAAATCTATGTTAGCAAACCCAGAGAGATTTGGAGAATGTTCCATGCCTAAAATAAAAAACAAGCTGCCCTTAAAAAGAATAAGATGCAAACAAGAATGAGTTTTTTGAAATTGAAAGTATGGTTGCCAAAATTAATTGAAAAGAATCAATAAGAATACTTAATAACAGTGATCCAGGATTAGTAATCTGGAAGAGAAAGACAAGGATATCATCCACAATATAAAGTTTAAAAGACTGGGAAATAGAAAGTATTTGGAAATTTAGATGCTTATCAGTTATATCCAGAATGTTCAAGACTTTTGGAGAACCAGAAAAAAAGAGGAGAGACCACTGGTAGGTATGAATTGTCACGGGGATAATGTAACACAAATCTCTAAGGAAAAGACTCACACTGAAGGAGTTTGCAGATTATAGGAAAAATGATAAAAGGTACAAACCCAAAGACAGAGTAGTGAAATTTCAGAATTCTGAGCATAAAAAGACAATCATAAAACTTCTGTCAATGGGAACAAAAGTAATTTTCAGAGAAAAGAAGATGAGATTGGCATCAGCCTTCCCATTAGTACCATTATATGTCAGGGGAAAAAAGGAATTTAATCTCCCAGAACATATGTTCAATCTAAAATTCTATACATAAGAAAAATTTTTATTAAATACAAAAAGGAAGTTAAAATGAAAGCATCTTTTGCTGCCAGGTCCTAGTGTCCATGAGTCTCTTCTGAAAACAACAAAAAATATTTTTTAAAACTGCCATTTGTAATCCAGAAAACCAAAACGTATAGCAAGAAAGAATTCGTGGATCTGTAGGAATGATCCAAACTGAAGAATGACATTAAAAGAAATCACAAAGTGATTTGAACAGGAAGTAACGTGGTACCAAAAATTTCTTCCGGAAGAAAATGATTCATTACTCAAATAGTGTGATTAAGAATGACCTGTCAGTTGTAATAAGGATATATATCTCTTCATTCAATAACAGCAAAGTCAACTGAAAGATGCTGGGAAAATAGTAAGTTGCGCAAGAATGCCTAAAACAAATAGGAACATTTGTTTTAGGCAACTGGCTGAGTGAAAGAAAAGATCATCCACTTGACACTGACTTACAACATACTGAGCACAAGCTGGGAGCCCAATGCTACCTGCACTCCAGTGTTTCCTCCATGCTTAATAACTGAATTCTCATAACAGTCTTGATGTGAGCATATAATATACATACATTACAACCATACACTACATGGACAGATAATGAAATTGACTTTTGAAGCATTTAAATTCTTTGCCCAAGATCTCCCAGAAAACAGTTATTTCTTAATAAGATCTAGTACTCAGAATGAACAATTTGTGGAATGGTGAGATTTAAGATACTAAATCTAAATATAGTTTGGACTCTTGTTTGTCAGGATATTAAAAGGATTCTTTATTCAAACAGATTAGAAAATGAATTTATTTTCTCATTCACTTATTCAACAAATATTGATCAAGCCAATATTAGGGGTCAGGCAACATATTCGCAATACGGAGAAAAATAAAATATCTCAGCATTCAAGGGGCATAGAGTTTAGTAGATTATTAATCAAATATAGAGGCACGCTGGCAAACAGTGCTTTATTACTGAGATCTCTTCTTTGCCAATTACTGCTTCAGGGATTCTTGAACTTTTGATCATGGTAAGCTTACATCAGCCTTCCAAACTAAAAACTTTTTAAACAAAGGAAAGAATATTGTTTGGACCCTCGAACATGAATCAAGATGGCTGAGATTATTGAAGTTTCCAAAACTTCATAATGGTGTTTCCAGATTTTTCATATTCCATAAAGCACTTGAGAAAAGGGACTCTTGAAAGAGGGAAGGACCCACAAGACTAAAGAATTTCAGAAGGATATGAAAATGGGAAGAGAAAGATGTCCTTGAAAATCATATGCCAATTGTGATCTTATAGAGGGAGGAGAAATTGAAAATCATCATCATGATACAAACTCAAACTATAAATCCCCAAGAGGATTTTACCATGTAATCTTTGAGAAAAACTGAAGTTCTTGGTTCTATAATATGTTATTGAGACATTTAAAAATTAACAGATATTGTATGACTCAACTTTATCCAGTAATACTAGTTGGTGTAAAAAATGACATGGATTTTACTGTAGACACATTAATTCCCAGAAGTGACATGCTTGCAAATAGAAACTCTTTCAGTTAATTAATTTCTTTGAATCGTGGGACTTAAGAGACTCAATAAGCGTGAACAGGAAAAACATGCAAGTCAGTAAAATATTAACCACTGTGTTAGAACAGAAACGACAACTTTTAAAAATGTTTTATGCCCCATTAATCTGTTAAATTTTTTATCAACACAGGCTTAGTAACCAGTTGAAAACCTTGATCACATTCTGGAAATTCAAATTACAAATACTCAAGATATAATCTCCTTTTTCCCAATGGGCAACAAATATTCCTTTAAAAGGAATAAATGTAACATAGAAAAAAGTAAGTTCACTTAAATGGAGGATTTATAATTTAATTTTATTCTTAAACTATTTTCTTAGTTCAGTTGGTATTACCTTTGTTTTTTTGTTTACTGTGAAGTTTCCCCTTTTATCATTTAATTGGCTATGTAAATGACTGTAATTAAAGTTGAATGATCGCATCTTTTGAAAATTAGTGCATCAACATGTATATTTTTCCCCTAACTTATAAAAGAATTTCCGTGAAATAGCAGCATGTTTGTTTGACTTAAGCATCTAAAAATAATGGCTCACTAAGCTGCAAATAGAAGGAAAAAATTAATATTTCCAAAATCAAATATTTCACAGGTCACCCCAATTTAAACCTATCAGCTAGATATTAGTGTTATTCCATTATTCTCATGTTGGCAATGAGGAGTCTTAAGAGGCTTGGGAGACACTCCGGTTTGCTAAGGCCACACAACTAGCAAGAGATGAAATCAACTTCATCTCTCAGGCAGAGTCCAGAGCTTGAGCTTTTAAACACCATACAACATGGAGACCTGTTCTCAGGCCACACCAAACAGTGGTAACCATAATGTAGAACTACCTGCCTACGGTAATCATGCGTTGCTAACACACACAAACACAGAAAATTACTAGAAGACTAGACACCAAATAGTAGTCATTAGTATGCCCGGGTGATGAGATCACAGGTAACCATTTTTACTTTCGGTTTTGTTTTTTTTTGTTTTTGTTTTTGTTTTTTGCTTTTCTCTACATTTCCAACCTTCTATAATATTTACACTAACAGGGATTTGAGTAACTAGCGCTGGCATATTGAAATCATTACCAATCTTTCCTTATAATGTTAATAATAATAAATCTTGGGTATAATCTTATGATGATGTCAATATATTATTACAATAATAAAGAAAAAGAAAAAGAAAAAGAAAAAGGTTTTTTTTATTTGATCCAGTAAACCTAAGTTTAGTGACTTTTTTGGAAATATGAGGGTTACTAAGGAATATTCTAGTCTGAAAACATTTTCCCCACCTGTCAGTTGTATCCTTGCTCTGAGGAATATTACCAACTATAATGTCAACTACTATCTGGCTAGGTTGCAAACCGGCATTTCTGAATGGCATCTAAGTGTCTTGATATTTAGGTAAGATACAATATTTAGCCTAAAATAAACATACCAGCTGAGTATAGCGCTATGTGTCTGAAAAGGAATATCCCAAATATGAAGTATGTATTCTTGGAAAATGACATTTTTATTTTCTTCATATTTTTTGCAATTCAATAGAAGCTCTCTTAATGGAATCCTACTTAAACAATTTGCTTACTTCTCTCTATTCCCCCCGGAAGACACCTCGTGCTAGTTTGCTTGCAGACTATATTACCCTCTTAATTTTAGTTTAACTCCCAAGTCATTTACCTTTTCCTTAAATCTGCTTATTCTATTCATTCCTGTTATTTTTGTCATATAAGTTCTTTTATACACACATAGATTAAATATAATTATAAAAAATCACTTCAGTGAAAATCATTGAAGAATTCACAAAACTAGATAAAAATTGCTGCCAGTTTCAGGTGTGGACAAGAAGGTATAAAAACTTGGAGAAAAAATTAAAACCTAGAAGGATTCCTCATTTAAATTACATGGTGATGTCCCTAAGTTCTCACACTGCTTTTTTAAAACATCAAACAATATCGTCTATGAAACATTAATACGTACTATAATTAAGAAAACGTATTTTAAATATATATTCAACATGTGACCTGAAATAACTCATCTCGTATTAAAATACTTGACAGTCTACACTTTATCTACAAAAATATTTTAAAATATGTGTGGGGGCACCTGAGTGGCTCAGTCAGTTAGGTATCCAACTCTTGATTTCGGCTCTGGTCACAATCTCATGGTTCATGAGATTGAACTCTGAGCTTGGAGCCTGCCTAAGATTCTCTCTCTCTGCCCCTCCCCCACTTGCACTTACACGTGTGCACGCATGCACACCCTCTCTCTCTCTCTCAAATATGTATGTAATTAGTTCCCTTAAGCCCATTTTTGCAGGCAAATGCTCATTTTAAAACACTAATTTTGGATTATATCACAAAAATAAATATTAACATCAGATGACATGTAAATGAGTTACAGCAAATATGGACACAGAATTATTATGTGATAATTTTATTAAAATCATTTATTAATTCAAATTTCAGATTACCAAATATAAACTATTTATGTGATATTAATTATGTCTGTGAGTTTCATAAACTTGATTTTAATATAAACTATTTATGTGATATTAATTATGTCTGTGAGTTTCATAAACTTGATTTTATATTTTACTCACTTTCAATGTCATGAATTTTACAACTTGATATTTATGGAAAGCTAATTTCTGATGCAACTGTCATTTAAATATAACTTAAGGAAATCATAAGCTATCATGCAAGAAGCCCTGGTGAACCCACATTTAAAGAGCTTTTCTAAGCTATCCTGTTCATGTTTTAAATTGAAATGAATGCTGGCCATCTGAATTTAAAAGAGAGCCAATCAATCCACATGAATTCAACAAATTAGTGATAGTTTTAAGCAAAATGACCTTGAATTCAATACGTTTCATCATTTTATAAACAGTTAAAACTTTTTTTTTTTCAACGTTTTTTATTTATTTTTGGGACAGAGAGAGACAGAGCATGAACAGGGGAGGGGCAGAGAGAGAGGGAGACACAGAATCGGAAACAGGCTCCAGGCTCTGAGCCATCAGCACAGAGCCTGACGCAGGGCTCGAACTCACGGATCGCGAGATCGTGACCTGGCTGAAGTCGGACGCTTAACCGACTGCGCCACCCAGGCGCCCCAAACAGTTAAAACTTTTAAAAATATTAAATGCACACCTCATGGAAATAATTGCCTTTTCTTTATTTATGACATTTTTAGCACCTAAAATATTCAAAAAAGCATTACAGTGATATGGCAAATAGTATGACTGGCTACCCCATCCAATTCTCAGCAAACTCAATTCAGAATTAATCTCCAGGTAATTAATCATTTTACATTTGAGTGTCTTTTAACTTAACTGGTTATCAGACATAATTCTCAAAAATTATTAGTTATATGATTCAATTTTTATTCTTTTTTAAACAGTACTTTTCTTAGTGAAAATAACTGCACAGTAAATGTCATCCAGAACATAAGAAAAACATTAACATACATGTTTTCCCACATCCCTTACCCACTCTCTCTTGAAAATACACTTAGGAGTAAATAGTTACACTCAACCTTACAAGGGAGAATATCATAGGTGGGTTAGTTCTACATAAGAACTCCTGTTATGGGTAGTGAAATGGGCATAAATACCTTTTTTTTTTTTCTATTTCAAATGGATATTGAAAGATCTGAATGAGAAGAAAGTATTGAAAGACTTTTGGGGAAAAAGTATGCAGTCTACAAATCCTTAATAAAGGATTGATCAAAACAAAAGAGCACATCTGTAGAATGCTAGAGGAAAGTGTTAAATAAGAAAGAGCTGTGTCCCATATGGTAGGCTGCTTTCACACCATAAATCTCAAAGCCCTTCGTATAGAGTATGTGTGCTCTGAGATGCCAAAGAGTGCATTAAGATATCTTGGCTCTAATTGGGGCCTCCGTAAATATCAGCACATTTATCATGTTGTTTAGGCGCCAGACTACTTAAAACCACAGCAAAGGATTTATCTCCTTTTGCTTTGTGTTTGGAGTCAAAAGCTTCCCCAAAATGCTTCCCCAGGTTTCAAGTTGTTCTCTATTTTACTCAGTCCTAGATCAACATATGGGGGGCTTCTTGATCTTTCTCGCAAAAACTAATTTAAAGTAATTAATGATTTATGAAATGTAAAGTCGCTTAGTTTATTGATGATCCTATCATTAAAGAGCTACTTAAGGAAAAGGATAATGAACAGAATGAAATGGCTTTAAAAGAGCATAAAAAATGACTCACGTTTCACAGGAAATTCAGTATTTCAGTAGAAGCATGACAAAATAAATAAGGGAAGGCATGGTGATACGTGTGCGTCAAATGGAAAAAAAATTCAGGGGCATTTGCCATTTTTATAGGAAAGTCACCAAATAGAGTATGTTATGAGGCATCTGCGCAAAAGATCTCCTACACCACTTATTTGAATTGTAGCACATTATTGTGGTGGTTGTTAGATAATGCTTCGTATTGGTAAAACCTGCTTCCTTTGGGTATGTCAATCATTGCTGAGGTCATTACAATGAAAACCAATTAATATAAATCATCATTATATACTAACTTGTACTTAATGGATGTAGTGCGATTTTTCATCTACTTGCTAGGTTCCACGCTCCTCCGACTATAAGGAATGTGTATGGTTCCATTTGAATACAAAAATTAAAGACAAATGCCATGAGGAAAAACTCTCCTGATTATCCATGATGATTTCATTACTTACTACTTCTATGCTTCTTCTTCTTATTATTATTACTTATCACTTGATTATATGACTACACGATTATTCTTACAAGAATCATGTGAAGTAAACATTAGCTGACATCAGTTACCTGGAAAGTTTCTGAGTAAATTTCCAAGCAAATTAAAATCTTCCTCGGGGCTTATTCTTCATTCAACAAAGCAGACACCACAAGTTATTAAAGGAAAACAAAATAATTAAGAAAGTTTTGTTTTATTTGTGAGGCAAGCTTCTATATGGGCAACTATCAGATCAAAAACATCTAGGACAGGTTATAATTACATTAGTAATGTAGTGCAGTGTATCCAAGTTCCAGAAATTCAAAGAATAGACAGAACACTTTATTACATCACCCATTTTCATACAGATGGGAAGTTGAATCATGGAGTGGCATGTGCAAATCAAATTCAGTAATGAAGAAAGAGGAAGGAGAGCAATTTATTTACGAACTGATCGGTCCTAACACCGCAGGCTGTTTTTACAGTGCTTGTCAGAGAACAGACAATAAGCGTCTGTTGAATGAAATACATTTCTACAACCAAACAATATACACTAGGGATATGTTGCACGCAGACCTTCACTGCAGGGCACTATCCAGACTGAGGCGAAGTCTCTTCACAGAAAATTCAGCCCTATCTCAATTAATCTGCTATAGTACTGGCTTAATCATACTATGAATCCTATCCTGTGTGGCATTTTCTTCGTCTTGCAGAGGAAATTTCTGATCAATATTATTAAAAACGGTCCCTTAAAAAAAAAACGGTCCCTTGCATTGTGTATGATCAGATAAAACAGACATTAGATTTGGACTTCATAGAAACAGTGAATTATTTCTTAGGATAAATATGTCCAATGCAATATTTGGGGCATACCGAATATATTCTTTGTTAATCTGATATTCAAATTTAACTGGTCATCTTTTAAAAAATTTTTTTAATGTTTTTATTTATTTTTGAGACAGAGAGAGACAGAGCATGAGCAGGGGAGGGGCAGAGAGAGAGGGAGACACAGAATCTGAAGGAGGCTCCATGCTCCGAGCTGTCAGCACAGAGCCCGATGCGGGGCTCAAACTCATGGAGTGTGAGATCACGACCTGAGCCGAAGTCAGACGTTCAACCGACTGAGCCACCCAGGCGCCCCATAACTGGTCATCTTATAGTTTCATTTGCCAAATCTGGTTACCCTACTCAGGTCAGTATTCAGATGCTGTCCATAAACTTCACTGAAATGAACAGAACGAAGAAACGTTTACTGGCCTTGCATTCTGATGAAGCAAGCCGAACAGGTAGAGTATTATGGCCCCACTCCTCTCACTTACCATAAACATATCTTAAATATGTTACTTGTTTGTGGTATCAATGTACAAGTATCCACAATGTTAATGTAAAGCTAACTGTTTCAAGAAGACAGAAGAGGCTTTCCATAATATTGTCTATCTTGTCAAATCGTCTCTGTGTATTAGAAATGGCAAATGAACGACATCTCAAATTATCTTAAGGAAACATAAGCACATTTTTAATCTCATAATCAAACTGAGAAGAAGAAAAATGTGGAAACTCCACGTGGGAGAAAAGAAGAGAGATGGCGAAGAAGCTCAGCTAAATAAACTTGTCATAGGATTAATTAAACACTCTCAGTACATAGTGATATTTTTCAAACCTTCAGAACATTCCTGAGTGTTGCTAACTGAGACACAAGTCACCGATGAGCAGTTTTTCTGGCCCACTGCATGAGATATTCCTGAAAGAAAGTGTGCAGCCAGAAAATTATTATTCACATGCTACGAGTAGAGTTTTATCCCACATAATAGTAATTAACACAATATTTTTTGCCTTGCAATCTACAAGCATTTCTAATGCATCTCAAGTCTTTATAGAATGCAAACCTCCAATGTTATAGTGGCATTTGTTGGGATGAGGACGTGGTATTTTGAATCTTATTTTTTGAGCTTCCCTAGCACATACTGTTCTAAATCTGTTGCCTCTACTCTTTAAATATAATGCAAATGCTTGAAACAATACTCTGCCTTTATTATGCATACTTGTACCGTATAATGACTCATTATTGTGATTTTGACTTTGCCCAAGATGGGCTGTGCTTTGCATTTTCTCAGAAGAGAAGATAGTGGGGAAAAGAAGAAAAAAAAACGCACAGATTTTAATTTACCCCCTTTGCCTCCCATGCTTACTCTATTCTTTTTACGAACATGGCACGGTGAATTCATTTTCTGGAATGTTTTCATTTAACAGGGTATTATGCTGTGGACACCCTCACATATTCCAGGGCGTATTTTCTGTCTCTGTTGCCTCCTCCCTTCAGCACGCGATGCAGATGTGCGGCTAGTAGTATTGTGTGACTAATTTTCAAGTCTCCATTTGGTCTTAAACTGTGAAAAAACTGGAGCATAGTTTTAATAGCTTTGATTTTGCATAGCAGTAATAAGGTAAGTTTTTCATTTATGTATTAAGGTATATGATGCCCAGAACATATAATCTCTTAAAAGGGTTAACCAGGGGTGCCTGGGCGGCTCAGTTGGTTGAGCGTCCGACTTCAGCTCAGGTCATGATCTCACACTCCATGAGTTCGAGCCCCGCGTGGGGCTCTGTGCTGACAGCTCGGAGCCTGGAGCCTGCTTCCGATTCTGTGCCTCCCTCTCTCTCTGTCTCTCCCCCTGCTCATGCTCTGCCTCTCTCTCTCTTTCCCTCAAAAATAAATATTAAAAAATAAATAAATAAGGAGCACCTGGGTGGCTCAGTCGGTTGAGCGTCCAACTTCAGCTCAGTTCACGATCTCACGGTTTCTGAGTTCGAGCCCTGTGTCAGGCTCTGTGCTGACAGCTCAGAGCCTGGAGCCTGCTTCAGATTCTGTGCCTCCCTCTCTCTCCGTCTCTCCCCCTCCTCATGCTCTGCCTCTCTCTGTCTCTCAAAAATCAATAAAAATGCTTAAAAAAAATTTTTTAAAGTGTTAACCAAAACACACACTAACACGTTTCAAAACTTCAGGCAAGTCAAAGAAATGCCAACCCTTACCTTCTTCATTGGAGCTGAACTGTTGACTAGTTCATGCCTTCCTCAAGGCCCAACATCCTCATTACTCTCAGGAAGAAACTCAATGATATCTGTAGTATAATAAATCTTATGGCATATAATATTAGCATAGAGTGTGTATATATTCGTTCTTTTACTCAACAAATAACTACTAAGTACCTACAACTTTCCAGGCCTATTTGTAGAGGCTCAGATTCACCAGTGAACAAAACAGATAAGAATTTCTGTTTTTGTGAAGCTTACGTTCTAACAGCCATAGATGTATAATAAACACAAGGGGTCTGGTAACTTCCCCACCAGGCTGTCAACCCTGGAGACTGGGTCTTTTCATCTCCATCACCAAGAATAGGACCCAAAACAAAGAAAGGCTCTGTGTCCTTTTGTTGAATCTGTCTGATTATCAAGAAATAATATCATAATGCAAATACAAAGCTCGGCCTGTTTTTACCCTTCTTTCATATTTATCTTTGTTGTCTTGCCATTTAAATACAGGGATTTAAGATAGTGGCAAATCACTTACTCTCTCAAGGTCTCATGCATCTTACCTGTAAAAACTCATCACTAAAATGCCTCTACCAAACATTTAAAAATATTGCTATTCACATTCTGACGACTTACATCATTTCTGAATTGATACATATGTGAGTACTTCCGTCCTCTGGGAATATTACACAACAGAATAATCTGGCAGGGAGAGGCAGGTGGAGGCAACTTGTCAGAGCTCTTCAACACACTTAGCACAATTAAAGGGTTCTTTTTATGTAAGACAGAAGCATGCTTTTGATGCAGTATAATGACAGCAGAACTAACTTGGTAGTGATCAACATTTCTGGAAACACAACCGAGAAAATACAATAAAAAACCACATCACGTTTTATGAGAGAGGACAACACAACTTTAGACCAAGGATAAACATGGGAAATGACAACCCAAATGATAAAATGAGTGTGCTGTGTGCAGAACATACTCACACTGGGGAGAGTGAATATTTTCATGAGCCTAAACATGTTTTTGGCCCCAGAAACAGAATTCATCTAAATGAAAACCATTGTAATGGCTGGTTCCATACAAGTATAATATGTCCTGGCAGGTAGCCTATAGTAACAGTGGTTGCCTGATTCAGTTACCAAAAATTTTATTAAATGAGAAGTTCCGTCTAACGTATGCTTTCACCAGCCCTGCTATGTGGGAGCAAGTCGTTTAAACAAAGACAATGTTGTTTTAGTGTTATCATTTTGGGGTTACCGTATCCGAATATGATATCAGCTGCTTTTAAAATTTAATAGGCTTTTGCAAAATACTGAGTTGAGGTCTGGGGAGGTAAGAGTTGAAGAAGACGAAGGTCCAGAAAGTTCATAACAGTACAGACATCCTTCTTCAGGGACTAAAGAGCTAGTGTTTCTAAGAAGGTACTTGTAAGCCAGGTCAGAATAAAGAAAATAGAATATAACTGAATCTGTGCATTTTAGCAAGCCTAAGCAAACATATAATATAATTGTCTATATAAAATGCTCCCCTCCTTAAGAGTAGATCCTCAGTAAAATTATATTTAATGTAAGGAAGTAATTTTAATGCATTCATGAAATTGGGATGCCGCCAGTCTATACAGAACTTTTATTAGCAATGCAAATCATATGAAGATATAAGAAGAAATATGCATTTTCATTAATACAGGATGAGAACCAAGAATTTCTGTCAATAACAAGTATGAGGAAGGAAGTCGATCCAAACTTCAGAGGCTCTGAATCTGCGTAGACATTAGCTTTTCAGGTTGATAGTTTCATTGTTCACTTACTAGACAGCCTTGAGAGTAATAATTAACCACAGAGTCTATTTATAGAATTTTTAAAACACGGTCATTCCAGAGAGCTCTGGGCTGTTTATCCTACTGCTCTCAGAGTTGACAAGGTCATGCAGAATTCCCGTGTGAAGAGAGACTGTAACCTCGAGGCCCAAATTCCCCAGGTCGAAAAGAAGGAGCACTAGCATGAGAAAGTGATAAAGAGCAGCCTGGGCATTTTATCTTCCCCAGATCTTCTAAAACGTGCCTTTAAAGGCATTTCTTACCTAGGTGCAATTCTGTCCCGTTTCCATTAACAAGACTGCTCAATTATCTCAACAGCTGCTAATAGGGTTAAGGGAATCACTGTGTCCTAAAAGGAAACCAGATTCTTACAAGGTGCTAATATACACTGACTAACCCATAACCAGGTCACACATAAACTTACTTGCAAAAGGTACTGGGCTTCTTAGCTCCGTGCACTGGTCTTCCCTTCCATTTTATGCCACCTACTAAACTATGAGCGCGTTTTCATTTTGTAATAATGAACATCTGTGACAGCATCTTGGCCAAAATAAATAAAATTAAGCAGATGATTCTGTGGGGTTATGCTAAACAATTCTTTAAACAGGTTCAGATTTCTTTCTAAGGGAGTACAAAATGTCTCCATAAGCTGGTTCTTGTTTATTATTGTGTGTGTTGAAAGAGAGAGAGAGATACAAACCTAAGTAAGAGAGGAAGGCCACGATTTAGAGTCACCAAAAGCCTGCTAACGCAGATTTCTAAATGATTATTTTTTTTTAAGAGACTGCTTTCTCAACTAAAGATTTTCAACATATATTGTCTAAAATGTTTTTATTTCTGTCACTAAGATGAAAGCCAGCCTGTTTTAGTGTAGAAACTGCTGGAAGCGTTCTCACTGTTATCGGTTTTGCTTCTGGCTACAGTAAAGTCCTGTTCTTTTCTTGCAGTGTTTCTTTTCTGGATTTACGTGTGCAAAACAAACTGTACAAACACATCAAGGAATGACAAGAAAAAGCTGACTCTCCATTGCACCACAGAGGTGAAATAATCAAGATAGAAATGTTAACCAATCCACAATGGTTAAAATCTATTTTGTCTGATAATAATAGTTACACCAGATTTTTTTTTTGGTTCCTTTATTCAAGATTCATCTTTTCTTCCTTTTTCCACTTTCGAATAGTCTCTGTTCTTTGATTTTAATAGTATTTCTCATTGGCAGCATGTAGTTAAAATTTTATTTCCCTAACTAACCAGTAAAACGTTAGCTTTAATGGAAGATTTATTCCATTTACCTTTCATGTAAAAGGTAATTTTGATTTACCTCTGATTTACTTAGGCTTAAGTCTCCCATCTTAATTGATGTTTTCTCTGTCTCCTGCTTGCTCTGTGGTGATTTTTCTCTCCTTACTTCCTTTCCTTTGGGTTATCCTTATCATTGTTAATTTTTCCTCTTCTTTTTCTTTTCTTTTTTTTTTTTTTTTTACTTTTTTTAATGTTTATTTACTTCTCAGAGAGAGACAGAGCACGAGCAGGGGAGGGGCAGAGACAGAGAGGGAGATACAGAATCTAAAGCAGGCTCTAGGCTCTGAGCTGCAACGCGGGGCTCAAACTCACACACTGCAAGACCATGACCTGAGCCGAAGTAGGACGCCCAACCGACTGAGCCACCCAGGTCCCCCTAATTTTTCCTCTTCTATTCGATTCCTTTTCCATTCCTGACTTATATAGTATTCTTGTGTGTTTTAACTCCATCTTTTTTAACCACAAGACACTACTCATTATTTTTGTCTTATAAATGAATATTCATTTAGCTCAGCTGTTCTCAACAGCAATCTCACCCCCCAGGGAACGTTTGGCAGTGTCTAGTGACATTCTTGGGTGTCATAACTGGGACGCTGGAAAGGTGAGAGGTATCACTGACATCTGGGGAGTGGAAGCCAAGGACGCTACTATGCATCTTACAATGAGCAGCACGGTTCCTCACAACAAAGAAAGCCCAGCTCTAAATGTCAATAGCACTGGCGTTGAGAAACCCTAAGCCAGATTTGCCCACGTTTACCTTTTCTTTACACTTCATTTTCCTTGCTTCTCATGCTTTTCATCTGAGCTCATGGTCCTTCAACCTGAAGTAAGGATCTGCTTTTAACAAACCTTTTCAGATTTTGTTGTTTCTCTCTCTCTCCACCCCTCTCACCTTGTTTCGATTTGTCTTTGTTTGCTTTTAAAGTTTATTTATATATTTTGGGAGAGAGAGAGCACATGCGTGAGCATGTGAGGGACAGAGAGACAGGGAGAGAGAGAATTCCAAGCAGGCTCCATGCTGTTAGTGCAGAACCCAATGCAAGGCTCAATTTCATGAACGATGAGATCATGACCTGAGCTGAAGTCAAGAGTTGGATGCTCAACTGACTGGGCCACCCAGGCGCCCCTCACCTTGTTTTTTATTTAGTCCTCATTCTTGACATTTATTTTGCAAAGTATGGTATTCTAGAATGGAAGTTTTCATTGGGTGACAGTGCAGCTGTTGAGAAATACATTAACAGTCTCCCCCACACACATTTGAAAGGAAAAAGCCCTTTCATCTCCGGCTGTTTTGAAGCTCTTCCTTCTAGTAATTAATGCCTTGCTGTACCACTATGATGCATCTCAGTGTGGATTTTTTATTATTTACCCTGCCTAGCTAACTTGGATTTTGAGTCTATGAATGGGTATATTTCATCATTTCCACAAAATTCTCAACTCTAATATCTCCAAATTTTGTATGTATTCTGTTTCTCCTTCCTCTTTTTCTTGAACTACAATTAAACATCTGTTGTAACTTATTGACAACCTCCATGTCTCATAACCTCTTTTCCATATTTTCCATCTTTTGGCCCCATATGTAATATTTTAGATAAATTCTGACTTCAATCCTAGATTGTCTCTTCAATTGTGCTTTTCTGATGTTCAGCCCAACCACTGAGATTTTATGATTGGTTATTTGATTTTTCATTTCCAGAAAGTCAACTTGATTTTTTAAAAATCTACCGTGCTATGTTTTACATTACTCATTTCTCTCAGATTTTAAAGCTAGTCTTTTATGTTCTGTAATAACTATATTTGAAACCAATATAGGTTTCTTTCTGCTGTTTCTTTTCCTTCATTTTTTTTCCTGCTGTGTCTCACTCGTTTTGCTTTGTTTCATTTTGTCCTTGGTTACTTTAGAAGGGGATGATCATTAAAAACTTCCTAGTACTCCTTAAGGATGGGATGAAGTTACTCTTCATTTAGGTTTGTTTCTGGGGGCACTATAAGTCTAAGAAACCCTCAATTCAACTTCATAGTTTGAGGATACTATGGTCCTGGATGACATGCAAATCCACAGGTTACTGTTTTCCATCTTTCTTTATCCTCTATGCTCAACTCAGAACCACGGGAGACTTCCCTGAGGTCCGTAAGAAGTAGAGGTATAGTTACTTCATGCCACCCTTCCTCTGAGTGTCTAACCCTTTGATGACCCACTTTAATGATGGGGGAGGGCCTTTCATACATTTCCTACCCTAGCGGGTCTAAGACCTTGACTGTGTCCCCTTTCTCTTCAAGGCTATCAGATGTGTAGCCCAAATCTGCTCAGAAGATCCACGCCCTTAAGGTAAAGGCGGATTTATCTCTATGTGCCCTGCTCACATGATTATTATTCTAATATTCTTGACATAAGTCATTGTTTGATGTGCTAAGGAGTCTAATGGATGACATTTGTCAAGCCTTGGAGTTATTATGAAAGCTAAATGGCAAACCAAGGAAATTGCTATCCACGTGGATATATTATCAGCAGGTTGTGACAGCTAAAAATGTAATTTCCCACTTAATGGGAAATGTTAATTTCAGTTAGATTTTGATGAAATAATAATAGCTATCATAGAGTTAGTTCTTGCCATATGTTAAGCATATGATCATCTTATTTAAACATCAAACCCTTGGATGTAGATCATTTCCTAGTAGAAAAAAGGAAGAACACGGAGGTGAAATAACTTGCCTAAGGTCACATATCCAGTAAGTGATGACGACAGGACTAACCCTCAAGAGGCCGACTCTTGACCCCATGCTGTTAAATATATACAACGTTTTTATTTTCATGCATTGGCCTCTATAGAAGCAATTTTATTAATTTATGAGAAGCTGGTAGACCATGATGTGAATGACAATAACTTTTCATATTTCTGAAAGCCCAATAAATATTAACTCATTTTTCACTTTGTTCTTGAAGAGTACTTTAGGACAGAAAAATTTACTCTCTTCAAAATTTAATTATATGTCTCCAGAAGCTTTATTTAATTTTACATCAATAATCATAAAAATATATAGTAAGATCACTAAAGTAGCATAAAATTAAATCTTACAATTTAAGAATCTGAATTCTTTCAATAATAAAATGATGGTTACATAAGAGAAGCATGGATGAATTGTTATTAATTCTAGCCAGAAAAAAAAAATGTATAGTAGTTGCAGCAATGATTTTATTTCTTATTTATAAATATAGCAATCCCTAGAGGGTTCAGATTGATTAAAAATCACGGGTATGTATAATAAAAAATGAATTTTTCCCCAAGAATTTGGCTTCTGTTTTAAAAAGTCCAGTGTTTGAAAGGATAACAAGCGGGTAAAGGAAATAAGAAAGTTCAATCAAATTTTCCAAACCTTTTCCCAAATCCTCAAATACCAAGGTATTTGAATTAGTTCCTGCCATTTGGCAGATGAGTGATTTGGAATTGTTTTGAAATCAATTATTGTCAGCAGACTCATTAATTTTCTAAGAATTGGTCAATAGTTTACTTTCTTTTTTTAAGCACATTAATAAAGTTGACTAAAAGACATTAGTTTAGAATTATGTCAATTGAATTAATTGTTGTTTCCTTTGAAACTTTATGGAGCAAAGGATCCAGAAGGATGCAGTCAGTCACTCTTTTCCCAGTTGAAATAAACTTAAACATGAATTTTAATCTACTTTTTTGAAAACTCTCTACCACAATAACATCAGAATTTCTGATAAATAGATCTGTTTTGCCTTTAGTCATGAAACTTTTTCTTTTGACTCCATCAGCTTGGAGAAGGTACATTTATTTTAAAATCAAAATAAATAGTGAAGGAAGACCAAGACTACAAAATCCAGTTTTGTTTAAAATTGTAGCATAGAGAGTCATGTTTCATTTTAGAAAATATGATGCCCAATATTATTGCTTTTTTAGAAAGAAAAAAGAAGCCTCAAAGCTGATACATATACTATGAAAGACCAAGAACATCAGTTGGTAATTCAAATAATCTCCAAAGATGATTTGATTGTGCTAATAGATTTGAAAAATTAAGAATATCTAGGTTTGTTGTTGTTATTATTGTTTAGGTGTGTTTTTTTGTTTGTTTGTTTATTTTATTTTATTTTAGATAAAGAAGATACCAGAAGACTTAGGTCCATTTCCAATGGAGACTTCTTTTTTGTGACTATTGAAAATGGATTACTACGAGGTTGTGTGACACCTATCAAAATGTCATACTGTAGCTTTATGGAGGCAAACAAATGAAGTATAATATACATGACATTAAGCTCAAAATTAAGAAGAATATTTTACATCTCTACTTTTTAATTTTCATTAGGTAACTCTAAATAACGTATATTTTGGTCATGTCTCTGATATAAAGACATAGAAGTATAGCCAAGAATCTTCAATTGGTCAGTTGTCTTTACTGCAGGTTTCCAAGAGAGAGGTAGGGAGACAGATTCATGTGGCTTGTACCAATATGGCCTTGGCCCTAAGATCCCATGGAACAGGTGGGCTGTACCACATGTGTGCTTCCAGGATTCTTTGCTCCTTGAAAATCATGGTTGGCATTTAAAAATCTTTTGCTTTTTTCCCCCTATATCCACAACCTCATATTTACATACATATAGTATGAAGAGACTCAGAAATACAAATACGAAGGGTGCCTGGGTGGCTCGGTCTATTAAGCTTCCAACTCTTTGTTTTGGCTCAGGTCATCATCTCAGGGTTCATAGAGACCACATTGGGCTCTGCACTGACAGCACAGAGCCTGCTTGGAGTTGTCTCTCTCCCTCTCTGTCTTCCCCTGCCCTGCTCATAGGTTCTCTCTCTCTCTCTCTCTCTCTCAAAATAAATAAATAAACGTTAAAAATAAAAGAAATATAAGTCCTAGAATAATCACTCACAGAAAGAAATGTTTCTTTCCTCCATGGCTACAGCAACTGGTCCAAACTCTCCTCTGGTAGCTTCTTTTCAATCTATCTCACTCTATTACTGCTAAGAATCATTTGAGATTCTCTATTTGACACAATTGAAAGTTCCCTTTTAAACTTTCTGAGTATAATGTGCTACAAGGATAAACAGGAAACTATCAGACATTCAGAATGTAATCCAAGAGGTGGTTAAGCAATAGAAATATGATTTTTTAAAAATTTCTAAAGCATATTCAGTTGCCTTCATTCAAGAGCACAGAATGCTGATAATCCTGGCTGTTTCACAGAGGGCAGATCTCACAAACCTGGCTAATAAAGAGGTGCTTGTTGAATGTTTGAGCATTATGTCTTTTATTCAGTTCTTTCAGAGTTCTAAGTTGTTAACACTGGGGATATACCTACACCTGGAGAATCTCCTTCACTGACTGCTTTTTTTCTCACCTTTATCAAAAGACTAGAGAGTTAGTGTGCTTGCTCAAATGAAAATATAACTCACTACAATACCAAGGCTCTCTCTGTAAAGCCAAGAATGGGAAACTGACTTTAGACCAGAGTGCTCAAAACCATGGGCTCTTCTATAACTGAATATATTGCCTTTTCATCAGGAAGATTATAGTCAAGTTTGAATCTACTTTTATTTAGGAAGATGACTAATGAAAAGATACAGGATTTGGGGAACTTTGGAGACCTTTCCAAAAGTAGTTTCAATGAAGTTAAAGGAGTAACAGAGAGGAAGCCATTGAAAGAGCAAAGACAAAATAAATTTTGAGAGATTTCATGCTAAGAAAATGAGAAAAAAAAAGAGAAAGTAAACAGCAAGACTGATAGGAAGTTAGGGGAGACTTATATTTGTAGAAGTAGCAGAAGAGGAAGTGAAATGAAAGGCATAAAATTGAAAATGCAAGAAAAAAATCTTGGGAATTTGGGGCGAGACAACAAATCGTATCTCTTTCACCATCTAAACTCAGATTCAATTGTGGCCCGACATAGAAGACACAGAGATGGAGATCATGCTTGGTGAGAAACATGGGTTTGTTATCTGGATGGTGTGAGTAGGCTGGCACAACTGTTTAACTGCAAGTCTTACCCTCGAAGGCAAGCCCCATACTATAGAGCAGAGAGTAAATAAACCAGACTCCGTTTCTCATGAACAGTCTGGGACCCCTAGCAAAAGGGTCTGAATTGGGCACCCCAGTCACTTTTCCCATTTCACCAATTGCATATCTCATCTTCTTTGAGGGAATGACTGGGTTGAGGGATGAGGACAGAGGCCACATGGAAACTGGAGGAACGGTGACCAAGTGACCCCCACATCAAGAAAGAGTAAGGGAGGCTCTCGCGGTCCGTGAGTTTGAGCCCCGCGTCGGGCTCTGTGCTGACAGCTCAGAGCCTGAAGCCTGTTTCGGATTCTGTGTCTCCCGCTCTCTGACCCTCCCCCGTTCATGCTCTGTCTCTCTCTGTCTCAAAAATAAATAAACGTTAAAAAAATTTTTTTTAAAAAAAGAAAGAGTAAGGGAGGGAAAAGAATGAGTATGGGGAAGAGAGACAGCCTGATTTTGTGTATAGACTAAAATCTTGGCTTGCAAGTAACTTGTTCTCTGAGTGTTCTGCAAGACGTGCAAACATTTCTAATAAATTTTAACTTGATAAAGGAGTGATGTCTTATAATATGAGTAGTATGTGACACTGAACGTCACATGATCACAACTGACCCAATGGTTCTTCTCTCTTTCTCTCTCTCTGCAAAATTGTGGGTGATCATCTTCCATGCTTGGATGTCCAGTCTTAGGCCACTGGCAGAAATCAGTGATTTCTGAACATTTTTCAGAACACTGTTTTTCAAATGTTGGAATGTGCCCTAACTGGCACTAGTGTATTATTTTGTCACTTCAAAGCACCTATGGACAGTCCTTGGCTTTTCCATACAAGAATAAGCTTAGGAATGCTTTGCTTCATTCTAGGTCAGGCTGCCTGCAGATAGAGACACTTTCCTCTGCTGCCTCATTGCCAGTTACATTAAATACAGTATATGACAAGAGCTTATTAATACTGTACTGTAGTCAACATCCATGCAAGTGTATACAATGAAGAAAAAGATTCCATTGAGCCAATAGAGAGCAGTGATTCTCTTTGAGACAGTGAAAGTCGTCCTACACAATAACCCTCCTCTCTCTTGCTTACACCAGCCATGAAGGTTTTCAAAGGTAAGGTTCAATAGCCACTTGTCTTGCATTCCTGGTCTGAAACCAAGAATCCTACTTTCTTCCAAGCATCTGCTATTTCTTGACTCATTCAATATAGCCAAATTTAAAAAAAAAATTTTAAAAAGAAAAGAAAAGGAAAGAAAAAAAGAAAAGAAAATCTGTTTTGAATTTCTGGAAGAATTTATGCAGGTAAATGCAGGTAAGTGCAGGTTAATTTGTTTATTTTTCTTTATATTTTGTGTTTTTTATTATTTTTATTATATTACAGTATCATAATCATTTTTATATGAATATTTTTGGGATGTGGAACGAATCACCTGAGTTTCCATTATTTCTTATGGGGAAATTCATCTTGATATACAAGTGCTTTGGATTATAAGCGTGTTTCTGGAATGAATTAAGCTTTTATTATAACTCTAAAATAGACTACTCCTGAGGATTAAGTTATAGAAATTGTTACTAGCATTTTTGTTTTTCGCTTCTTAGAGACTTCTCCCTTTTTTCTGGGCTTATCATTCACTCTGAATAATAATAATTGCTTCTAATTGTTAGATATTATTGAAAATGAGTATGATGAGAAAAGTATGAACTCCAGTCTTGTATTACATAGACAAAAAAACCTGAAATCTTCATGATAGGTTGATGTCAGTACATCCGAGTTGCTGGTAACTAGGATTTGTAAGTGGTCTTTGATAGACACATAGTTTGGCAATAGTCTAAATGTGAAAATTGAGAAGCTGATAACAAGGGAGAGGTCAAAAGAGATAAGGGACATGTTTAAGTTACTGTGATTTGTTACATATACTTTCTAATAAAATTACATATAGATAAATAAAAATACACAGTTTCTAATAAATTTAGAAATATACAGAAATGCCAGAAAGATACTTTATCTCTACTCAAGTGTAATAGAAGCACCAAACAATGGAATTGGTGGTAAAATTAATAATCATATAAAATAAGGCAATAAAAGTTTCCAAAGCAAACATTGCATTATTTGATAGTGATTCGCATATGTCAGGGAATTGTGATCAAACCCAATGCACGTTCTGCTACTCGTTATGGGGACTTGCACAGAGTATGCTCCTAAAGTTAGTAAAAGCAAAGCCATCTCGAAGTATGATTTGCATCTTTCTGCATGATCATGAGGTTGACCCTTTTTGATACCTACAGTTGATGACATTTTAACTGCATGATAAATAAATAAGAATTAGAAGCATAAATTCTTCCGGAAATTCAAAACAGATTTTTTCTTTTCTTTTCTTTTCTTTTTTCTTTTCTTTTCTTTTCTTCTTTTCCTTTTCTTTTTTCTTTTCTTTTCTTTTTTTCCTTTTCTTTTTTCTTTTCTTTTTAATTTGGGTATATTGAATGAGTCAAGAAATAGCACATGCTTGGAAGAAAGTGGGATTCCTGGTTTCAGACCAGGAATGCAAGACAAGTGGCTATTTCTCTATTTATTTCTGAGTTGTTCTACTTATACCTTCTAGAATTGCAACTCACACATAAAAAAACAAAGTAATAGACTTAAATAATTGACAATGTGGCAATTTTGCTAAAGCAAATGGACCATTTAAAATGCCTCTAATCTAAATAATTAAAGAACAAAAAAAATGAATGCAGTTATCAGTATAAGCTCAGTATTTAAACTGTATTTGATTTATGTGCATAGTTTAATCTTCTAAGAGTTTAAAAATGAATCATCCAGGTGTCAAAACTTTCTCATCCTTTACTCTCTGCTTCCATTATCACATCACTAGACTTGTAAAAACAACTTTTAATAAAATTAGTGTGTCATAAACATCACATAAAAATAACAAATTGATAAATAAAATCCAAAGTATCCTCATTTTCTCTTAGGCACACAGCCAGATGTTTATCAGGCTGACAAGTATGATTTCCTTTGGATACCAAGAAAGAGAGAGAAACAGAAACATAGAGAAAAAGAGACAGAGACAAGGAGACAGAGAAAAAGATCAGTAGAATCCGTAAATATATTATGGCGTATGGCGGTAGAATGAAATTCTAGGTAGCAAATGAAAAAGAATGAAGTGTTGGTGCACACAACAGCATGCATTATTCTTAGAGGCATAATGTTAAGTCAAAAGGTACAAGATAGTACATCTATGATTCCATATGCATGAAATCCAAAACAAGCAAGACAAATCTGTGGTGACAGAAATCAGCGGCAGCTACTTTGGTACTATGGGGAGGAACATTGACTGGGAGCCTTTTAGCATGCTTGACATATCTTGATTCAGGTGGTGATGACGTGGGTGTATACCTATATGAAAACTAACAAACTAGGTCATTTAATGATTTGTGCGTGTAAATGCATGTAAATTATACCTGGATTAACGAAAGCTGTTGGGAGATCCCACAGAACATGCCATCCAGGAAGGCATTCTGAGAAAGAACACAATCATTGTGATGAGACAGAAGTCCAAGGCCAGTGTTGGAATTCACGAATATGTTTGGTGAAAGGCAATAGGTAGGAATCGTGTCTCTTACTGCTACATTTGACTACACAGCAATCTTAAGATAGCTCAAACATTACATGTGCAATTATAAGAGCATTTATTCACACTTTATAAAACATGCGCTAAGAAAAGCTCACACTAACAATTTATTGTAGTTAAAATATACTGTAAACATGCTTTTTTTATGAGCTAATTGTTTTATACGCCTCCACTGACTTGCTGATGTACATATATATATGAACCGATAATTACACTTAACGTAATTTTTTTTTTAATTTTTTTTAACGTTTATTTATTTTTGAGACAGAGAGAGACAGAGCATGAACGGGGGAGGGTCAGAGAGAGGGAGACACAGAATCTGAAACAGACTCCAGGCTCTGAGCTGTCAGCCCAGAGCCCGACGCGGGGCTCGAACTCACGGACTGCGAGATCATGACCTGAGCCGAAGTCGGCCGCTTTTACCGACTGAGCCACCCAGGCGCCCCTTAACGTAATTTTAAAATTAGAACTGATTTCAGGTTCATTTCAGAATTTGGCATGATAAAAGTGATGTAAAAACTACTACTAAATAAAATGTAAGTATATTTTATTAAATATACTCTTATTCCAGATCCCATGAGAAATAAAAAGTATATTGTAAATGAGAAGGTAAACTCTTGTTTGTTTGTATAAGCATGTATTTATAATGAATAAATGTATAAAACACCTAGATCTTAAAGAAAACTTTGATCGAAGACCTAGGATGGGCCCATGCGTGCATAAGGTGCCAGGTTACAACAATAAGATTCATAGTGGGAGTCAATAGGATTCATAGTGGGAAGACAGACGCAGAAACAGATTATAATCCAACGTTGAAATTCATTCGGAGATATGTGTTTATGGAGACCCTTGTAACAAAGTCTGTAAAACACCGTTCCAGCCCAAAGAACTTAACGATGGTTATGGGCACCGAAGAGAAATTCATGTCATCTTGAAGAGCAAAATTCAATATTCATTCCTATAAAACTTCTAATCCATGGTAACCAAAACTTGAATGTCTTATGTTTTAAACTGAGCCTAATCATTCATCCCAGAATCTCTTTATTTTTGTTTATGTGCGTATATCTATGCGTGCACGATGCACAGGAATCCAAACAGAAGACTTGAGAAAGTTTATATGTTTTGTCCAATGGTTCTACCCTCAGAGTTCCCAAATGATTGCCTGATAGTGATTTCGGGCTCAACTAAGCTCCTTGCTGAATGCCAGCAGGCGTGACGATGACCCGCAGTTGTGTGAGGACGTCACAGCTCTCAGATATGCTCCCGCTGAGACACAAACCAGACACTTGGCCATCTGCTTCGCTTCAGACTGATCACTCACTTTTTACATTAGATAACATCCACAGAAACTATAAACAGATCATATGTTACATGATAATTATCCTTCCTAAAAGATAACAAAAAAAAAATCCATTACTTCTCTTACTCCAGAAGGTTTGAAATTCAAAAGATAAGCAATATTTGTCCAACTGAGAAATAACTCCGAACATAAATCCTGAACCTTCCCTTGTGAAATCTGGACGTTTACATAGAGCGATTTTCCTGATATTGTCTTTGTTTATAACACAATAATCCACAAGCCTAAGGTCAACAGAGGTGAATAATATATTTTAAAAATATGTTAGATGCTCTCAGAGATGCAATGTGGAAAAAGAATATATAGCACTCTAGATGTGCTTCTACTCTGTGATGATATTGGTTCCTGTGATTGTATTTTACCTCAAAATGTTATTTTTATGGTGAAAATGTACAGATAACACCTACTAAAGATCTATTTGCCAAAAATAGTATTTTAAGAAGAAAGCTGACCTGAACCATATAACTCTAATCGCCAGGATTTAAGGTTTTGCAGTCTGTGCACTTGAGGACCATTTTGCCATAAGCGGGGTGATTTGGCACCTTATTTTACGCCATTTCCTTACTCATTCTCTAACTTCAAAGGTGTCTGGGATTATTAATCACAAAATAAAGTGCAATATTTTTTTTTTAATTTTTTTTTAACGTTTATTTATTTTTGAGACAGAGCATGAACGGGGGAGGGTCAGAGAGAGAGGGAGACACAGAATCTGAAACAGGCTCCAGGCTCTGAGCAGTCAGCACAGAGCCCGACGCGGGGCTCGAACCCACAAGCTGTGAGATCATGACCTGAGCCGAAGTCGGACGCTCAACCGACTGAGCCACCCAGGCGCCCAATAAAGTGCAATATTAATCGAATCATAGTTTTCCTTTTTTAAAAAATGTTTATTTGTTTTTGAGAGAGAGACAGCATGAGTAGGGGAGGGGCAGAGAGAGAGGGGGACAGGGGATCCGAAGCAGGCTCCTAGCTGACAGCAGCAAGCCCAATGCGGGGCTCAAACTCACAAACTGCAAGACCATGACCTGAGTCGACGTCGAATGCTCAACCAACTGAGCTACACAGGAGCCCCAATGGGATCAGGTTTTCAGGGGCCAATTTGGCCTGATAAAATTAAATAATTCAAGGTGGTTCTGAGATTCTCTTTCGTGCTCTTGTTGAGAACGGCTTCAAATAATGCAAGCATATTACCTTTCTTCACCTAACTCTGTACCTCGTGCTCTGATTACTACTCCTGCATGAAATAAAAGCGGCTTAAAATAGAAGCGCTTACTTTATTATCTGTCCGGGTTTTTCTGACTCAGGAAAAAGGGTTCTGCTCCATGGTTCCAGCTTGGGGTCTCTCCTGACATTCAGTCTGCTGCAGCTGGAGCCATGCAGCCTCGAGCAGCTGCCAGTCTCTTTCTCCTTATGTAGTCTCACAGCATCTCCTTCGTGTGGGGTCTCTGCTCTGTGTGGACTGTGAGCTTCCTCACCGCGTGGCAGCTCAAGGCTCTCATCCGAGGAGCCCAACAAGTGAAAGTTATCTTTTACGAACTAACCTGAGAAAACACACAGCATCACTTCTAGAACATTCTGCTGGTTACAAGGGGGTAAGACAGAATTATTATATGTGTATATAATAGATAGAATAATATTCGAATAATATACTATGTAGTATAATTAATATGTTAATTATTATAAGTAATATAATCAATAGAATAGAATAAACATATTAATATATTATACAATATAATTATTATAGTTGATATAATATAATTAATAATTATATAATTATAGTATATTATAATAGTTACATAATTATAATATATTGTGGTATATTATAATAATTATTATATGATTATAATATGCGATACATATAATAGAACATTATTATCCAGAATTTTTTAACATCTATGTTTAAGCAATTAATTTTTTGTCTTTGCTTAGGCAGTTAAGTAAAACTACTACATCAGGAGTACTAGTGGGAGATACTCGGCACATCTTAATTCCTGGTAAACAATCTGTTTTATACCTGTGTGGGTTCTAACGTCGTCCACGTAGCTAAACCCAAGGACCACATTGAGAGCCATGTTGCTTCATAGTTCAGCAGGTTTTGATGAAGTTGTCAACTCCCTCCTTTTCAAAAAAGCATTTTATCCCTTGGCTTCCACAACGCCACACTTCCCTCTGTCTTTGTTCATTTCTTATTTCTCTAGAGGAGTCAACTTGTGCTCCTCTAGAGGCCTTTACACGTGGGAGTTTCTCATTCAAATCCAGTCCTTCTGGGATGCCTGGGTGACTCAGTCGGTTGAACATCTGACTTCGGCTCAATCATAATCTCATGGTTCGTGAGTTCAAGCTCCACGTCGGGCTCTGTGCTGACAGCCTGGAGCCTGCTTTGGATCTGGATCCTGTGTCCCCCTCTCTCTTATTCTGCCCCTCCCCTTCTCACTCTCTCTCTCTCTCTCTCAAAAATAAATTTTAAAAACAATCAAACAAGAAAACCAGTCCTTCTCTCCTCTCCCTAAAAGCTCATCCTAGGCATCTGTATTAGTTTCCGCGATGGCCATTACAAATTACCACAAACTTGATAGCTTAAAGTAAGAATTTCCTCTCACACAGTTCCTCATGATAAAGTCCCAAATCCATAACCTGGCCTTTCCAGAAGCGGCCACTGCCTATCTCTCCAGGCTCATCTCTTAACTTGCCCCTACTTGCTGTCCACACTTCCACCATGATGGCGGTCTCTCACAGGGCCTCTGCACAGCATACGCCTTTGCCTGAAAGGGCCTCTCCCTCTACTTCTTTACTAAGCGAACTCCTACTTATCTGTAAAGTTTTATCCTTAGTACCCCTTCCTCAGGACACCCCTCCCAAAATTATAGGACTCAGTTTATCGCTCCATTTTAGACTTGCTTGTGTTCCATGTGTCTGTACGTCACAAATGCACAGTGATCATCATCACTGTACTTCATCAAATCAAAGTTGTTAATTTTAAAATATATTACTTAAAATATTTCCAATTAACCCATGGCACTTGCATTCCCATCACTTGGAATTTTTATATTATACCTATTTTTTTAATTTTAAATTTTTATTTTTTTTTTAGTCTTCATTTATTTTTGAGAGAGAGACAGAGACAGAGAACAGAGAGGGAGACACAGAATCCGAAGCAGGCTCCAGGCTCCAAGCTGTCAGCACAGAGCCCAACGCGGGGCTCGAACCCACGAACTGTGAGTTCTTGACCTGAGCCAAAGTCGGATGCTTAACCAACTGAGCCACCCAGGCGCCCCTATATTATACCTATTTTGAAAGCTTATCTATGCCTATATTTCTTTGGCAAATAAAAAACAAAGATACTTATTAGAGTATTTGTGAAACGTCTTCATATCCATTCAGAGCCCAAATAATTTGAAATATTTTTCAGATCAAAATGACCCACCCAGGTTAGTGTCTATATTTGCCACAATGACATTTCTTGTGTTATCAGGAATGTTGGTTGCATAGTATTTCTTAAAAAGAGTGTTTCACCTTGTCTCTTCTAGAATTTTTCATGTCTATGCTTAGGCTATTAAGTAAAACTACTACATCACTACTACTGACATGCCGTCAGTAACTGTAAGATTCATTGCAATTTCAGAGATGTTGAAACAGAAGAAAGAATAATGTACATTTTAGAATCAAGCAATTTGGCAAACATGTAGGTAACTATCTGACTAAATGCTGATTCCAGCTGCCATATTGTCACATCCATGAAGCAGCTTTCAGAGGTACGTTGGACTCTCCATTCTATTTCCATTCCCAGGACTTTGGGTCAGCCTTTCTCATCAAGAATAGTACAGTAGTCTGTGTATTGATGCCCTTCCTCCAGAATAATGTCCTGTCATGGAGAGTCCAACTATGCTTCTGCTTAGCCACAAAGTGCATGAAACCAGCCAACACCTCTGAGGGCCTTACTGTGAGGCAGAGAGGATCAAAGGGAAATTTCTTTCAGCTGCACCAAACCCAGCAGATCAAAGAGCTGCCTGAGTCTGTCACTGCTCACAGCAGTGACATTTCTTGTGAAGCAACACAAGCTTCACCTACCTCACCTACTGCTATGGCACCATAAGCAACACCTGTATCTCCTTCAACATCCAGAGGCTGTCCCCTCTCTGGGGCCCTGCATTTGTTGCTACCTTTATTGGTCCTTCCTCCCTAATCATTCTTCCAGATGTTGTCACCTCTTTGGCTCCTTGCTAAAGCACCAATATACTATTTGCACCTCTCCTTACATATATGGGGACAAGAATCTGGCCCCAAAGGTTAAGACAGGACCTAGTGATGAGTGCTGGGCTGTTGATGAGAGGAGAGCTTCCCAAAGTCCCATTATCAAAACTGATCCTGAGGCCACACTTAGTTAAGGAGCCACTGTGTGGTGTGGAAAAGGCTCGCATTCCTCTAAGCAGCACTGGGTCCACAAACTGAGACAGCAAGAGCCAAACTCTGGAAAGGAAGGTGTGAAAGCTGGAGCCCAGTGAAGGATGTGACAAGTACCAAGAGAAAAGGAGACGTGTGAAGTAATTTAGCTTTGGGAAAATTGAGGAGCTCAGGGTACAGAGCTTCTAGCTCCTAATTCAGTGCTGATACTCACTACGTGTTTTAGTCAGAGTCAGACTGGGCTCCCAGAACAAAATACCACAAACTGGGTGGCTGATAAGCAACCAAATTGTATTTGTGACACTTATAGAGGCTGGGAGTCCAAAGTCAGGTGCTTTCATAGCTGCGTTCTGGTAACAGCCCTCCTCTAGGTTCCTCATGTGACAGAGACAGAGTAGCGGACTCCTGCACCTGCCCTAATCCCATTCACAAAGGCCCCACCCTCGTGACCTAATTACTCCACCAAGTCCCCTGCTTTAAATATCATCCCAACAGGGATTTTTACTGATTCATTTCCCTTTCCCCAGTAAAGAGTTGGGACCCCTGAGGGAACCCCCTGTCTCTCCTTGTGAGTTCTTTTTCCATTACATGCAGCAAAGCCAAGAACAAAACCGAACCTGAGCATTTAACAGCCCAAGATTTATTCAGTTGTCAAAGAATGGAGAAACAGGAATCAAGTTCACAAATCAACTTCTCGTTTGGGGTGCATTTGGGGTAGAGTTTTATGAGTTCAGGGTGATAAGGGGAATATTATGCATAAGCTTTTCTAGAAAGAAGCAGACGTTACCTGGAACTGGGGTGTCAATTGTTTTTCTTCCTTAGAAGGAAGAAACTGTCACGACGGTCGGAACTGTCATGGCTCTTGAGGGTGTGTCACTTACAGTGCCAATGTATTATAATTAGCATATAATTAGGCCTAGGATTGATTAAGGTCAAATCAGCCACCGTCTTGGATCATTCGGGTTCTGACTGGTTTTTGTTACCTTGCTTCTTCTTTGTGGTTTTGCCTGTAACTGAAAGATTTGTTAGGCCAATTCTAAGTGGGTCACTAGTTCTGGGGCACAGCCTAGGTGAGAGGATTAGGGATTCAACCCGTGAATTTCAGGGGACACCTGTGTTCAGTCTATTGCACTAAGCAATTATTATTTTTTGAATAAATGAAATTCAAAATACTGCAATTCAACATGATGAGATTTAGAAAATGAGAATAAAGAAAACACTTTGTGTGTTAAATAGAGTATTGTAATGAGTTAAATAATGTCCCCACCCCCACCAATTCATACCTACTTAGAATTCAAAATGTGACCTTAGTCGGAAGGGTGTCTGGGTGGCTCAGTCAGTTGAGTGTTCAACTTCCACTCAGGTCATGATCTCAGGGTTCCTGAGTTCTATCCCCCTGTCAGGCTCACTGTTGTCAATGCAGAGTCTGGAGCCTGCTTTGAATGATCTGTGCCCCTCTCTCACTGTCCTTCCCTCACTTGTGCCCTCTCTCTTTCTCTCTCTCTCAAAAATAAATAAATAAACATTAGGGGCGCCTGGATGGCTCAGTCGATTAAGTATCCGATTTGGGCTCAAGTCATGATCTCACAGTCTATGGGTTCAAGCCCCACATACGGCTCTGTGCTGACAGCTCAGCCTGGAGCCTGCTTCGGATTCTAGGTCTCCCTCTCTCTCCCTGCCCCTTCCTGCTTGCCCTCTCTCTCTCTCTCTCTCTCAAAAATAAATAAACATTAAAAAAAAAATCTTTAAAAATAAATAAATAAATGAACATTAAATTAAAAAAAAAAATGTGACCTTAGTTGGAAATAAGGCCTCACAGATACAATTACTTAGAATCTCAAGATGAAATTACCCTGGATTCAGGATGGGCCCTAAATTCAATGATTTATGTCTTCATTAGAAGAGAGGACACAGGGAGGCATGCTGGGAATAAGATGGAGGCAGAGATTTAGTTATATTGCCATAAATCAAGGAGTATCAGAAGCCTCCAGAAGCTGGAGGAAGAATTCTCCCCTAGAGTCTTCAGGCATGGCCCTGCCAACATCAGATTTCAGATTTCTGGTCTCAAGAATGGTGGTGGAATAAATTTCTGGGTTTTTAAAAAATTTCTAAGCTTGTTGTAACTTGTCACAACAGCTCCCCAAAATAACAGAGGTATTTATTTTATCTTATATTTTCCTAATTTAATTCCCCAAACTACCCCAAGGGATAAATGCTACTATCTCTATTTTTTAAACATGGAAGCAAATTTAGAGAAATTAAGTAAACTGCTGAGGGCAACCCAGCTGAATAGTGACAGAACTGAGATTAGAACCCATGTTTATTTGATTTTAAAGTCTTATCCTCTTATTATGATGTTATTATAATCCTCTTACTATACACTATTTAAGAAAAATTGTGTCTCTGATATAACTTAGAGAGGTTAACTTTTAAAATTATCACAATGAATAAAATTAAGAGCTGAAAATATTAAATGTCTCATCTAGAAAATATCTATCTGTACAATACTTTATTCTGAAACAAAGTAAAATAAATTAAGCATCATTGTACAGACTCACACAATAGTTCTGTGAAACTGAGCACCCTTTTTAAGTCAACTTTTATGTTAAGAGCTAATTTCAACCCAGTGAGTGAGGAGCTGTCTACAGTTTCCATTTTATACCTGATGAAAATGATACTTCAAAGGTATAGTACACATAATTATGTGCTCCCCAAAACATTCACTTCTTAATCACCAGAACTTGTGAATATATCACTTTACATAGCAAAGTAGACTTTGCAGATTGATTTAAAGTCTTCAGTTGGGGAAATTAGCCTGAATTAGTCTGAATTCTGGGTGGGCCCAAAATAACCACAAGAGTTCTTATAAATGAAAGAGGTAGGAAGGAGAGTCAAAGAAGAAGATGTCATTGCAGAAACAGAGATCAAAAATAGAAAGAAGAGAAAGATTTGTAGATGTTGTGCTGCTGTCCTTGAAGTCAGAGGATGAGGCCAAGAGCCAAGGAATGCAGGTTGCCTCTAGAAACTAGAAAAGGCAAGGGTATCGATTCTCCCTTAGGGCCAGCAGAAGGAACACATCCTTGCCAACATCTTGACTTTAGGACGTCTGACCTCCAAAACTGTATGATAATAACTTGTATTGTTCTAAATTACTAAATTTGTGGTACTTTGTTACAACCAGAATAGAAAACTAATACAGAGGAATTAAGGAATTTTCTCAATGGCCTTACATATGGAAGGTACACTGGAACTCAGGCATCTCTGACATCAAGTTTCATAGTGTCTTGGGGTTCCTGGGTAGCTCAGTCAGTTAAGTGTTCAACTCTTGATCTTGGCTCAGGTCCTGATCTCAAGGTTTATGAGATCAAGCCCAGCATCAGGCTCTGCACTGACAGCACAGAGCCTGTTTGGGATTCTCTGTCTCCTTCTCTCTGCCTCTCCCCTTCTCTCTCTCTCTCTCTCTCTCTCTCTCTCTCAATAAATAAACTTAAAAAAAGAATCCTTATATTTAAAAAACAAAGTTTCATCGTGTCTCTCATCCTACTGGTAGGAAATTAACATCCAGAAGATAAACCAGTCCACACTTGGAAAAGGGAAGTGCTTCAGTCTGGTCAACTGGAATTACACACTTTCTCCATGCACACTAAGGGTTAAAAAAACCAAATAAATACTTATGAATGATAAACTACCACCTGTCCCTAAGTCCAGATAGAAAAAAAATGTTCATCAAATTTTATGAAGTTTCAATTCTGGCCAGATGCACATCCTTTTGTTGTGGATGAAATTTGATCACTATCCAAGTCTTTTTCAATGTCTTCTCTTATAGTTGGCTTATTTCCAAAGCAGATGAAAACTACAGCTTTCCAACTCTTATGACTTCTTACCCAATATATCTTTTTGTATTTGTGCAAAAAAAGGTGAAAGTTTACTCCAACTCTGCTAGCTCTGGTGTGCCTCAACTAACACAAACCGAAAAATTATTTTTTCCACTCCATTTTGTATTTATTTATTTTTTAAAGATTATTTATTTTGAGAGAAAGAGAGAGCAAAGGAGGGGGAGAGAGAGAGGGAAAAAGAATCACAAGCAGGCTCCCGCAGAGTCAGATGTGGGGCTTGAACCCACTAACCATGAGATCATCACCTGAGCCAAAATCAACAATCAGACGCTTAATGGACTGAGCCACCCAGGCACAACCTCCACCCCATTTTTTTAAAGAATAGTTGTTGCTTTTTTATTGCTAAATTCTAGTTTTAAAAGTACTCAATTCATTTTTTTTTAATGTTTATTATTTTGTAGAGGGAGATAGAGACAAAGCGCAAGCAGGGAAGGAGCAGAGTGAGAGGAGGACACAGAATCCGAAGCAGGCTCCAGGCTCTGAGTTGTCAGCACAGAGCCCGATGAGGGGCTCAAACTCATGAACCATGAGATCATGACATGAGCCAAAGTCGGACCCTTAGCCAACTGAGCCACCCAGGTGCCCCCATAATTGTTTCTTTTTGAGTGAAGTACTGTATTCTCAAGAAGATTAAAAACTTTAACAAAATGACATTTGTACATGTAAGCATATTTTTCAATTAATAAAACATGCTCCTTATTTTGACATTCTAATACACACAATAAGGAAGTGTATATTAGTTTTTATAGGTGATAATTTCCCTACAAGGCATCATAATATATTATGTCTAAGATACTGTCCTCTATTTTACATTAGAAAAAATTCAAACCCATAGTCCCTGTCTTCAAGTCCTTGGTTAGTAAATAAGAATATATATTCAAGATATGACTAATAAGTAAATATCTGAATCTAGGAAACACCACAACATCATATACTCCCTCTGCAAACTGATTTCCACATTGCAATCAGCATAAGTCATTTTTTTAAAAAAAATTAAGGTTTATTCATTTTTCAGAGACAGAGAGAGAGCATGACAGGGGGAGGGGCAGAGAGAGAGGGGGAGACACAGAATCTGAAGCAGGCTCCAGGCTCTGGGCTGTCAGCACAGAGCCTGATGCAGGCATCGAACTCACAGACCATGAGATCATGACCTGAGCTGAAGTCAGACGCTCAACCGACTGAGCCACCCTGGTGCCCCAACATATGTCATATTAATAACAATGTCATGACAGATATTACTTATGTTCTTCTCCCTTTTCTGTTGTGGAAGAGTCCTGTGTGGCTTCACTGAGTAATTGGCACTTGAACTGGTGGAGAGAAGGATGTCCACCACTTGAGTATGGAAGATGGGCAATGGCAAAAAGCATGAGGCTTGGTCAGTGGGTGACTGGCTTTACTGACATGGACTTATATAAGAAGGAAGGGACCTGGGGCACCTGGGTGGCTCAGTCGGTTGAGCGTCTGACTTTGGCTTAGGTCATGATATTGTGGTCTGTGAGTTCAAGCCCCACATTGGGCTCTGTGCAGACAGCTCAGAGCCTGGAGCCTGCTTCGGATTCTGTGTCTCCCTCTCTCCCTGCTCCTCCCCTGCTCACTCTCTCTCTGTTTTTCTCCCCCCAAAATAAATAAATATAAAAAAAAAAAAAAAGGAAGGGACCTGAGACTACACAAGGCCACATTACCAAAGGCCTGGAATACTGAGCTCTGGTATTTGTGTTGGATCCTTCATGTTCAGGATATTGTTTTCTTTAAAAGGCTTAGCAGAACCAAGTATTTCTTGTTTTTCACTTTTATTTATTTTTGAGAGACAGAGAGAAACAGAGCATAAGTTGGGGAGGGGCAGAGATAAAAGGAGACACAGAATCTGAAGCAGGCTCCAGGCTCCGAGCTGTCAGCACAGAGCCCGATGCAGGGCTCACACTCACCAACCGTGAGATCATGACACTTAACTGACTGAGCCATGCAGGCGCCCTAGAACCAAGTATTTTTAATAGCAGTTATTAACACTCTGGGATACTCAGTGTCATAAATCTGTTTTGTGAAACAGGGGTTCCTTTTTTTATATATAAGACAAATTCAACAGACTCTTAACTGTTTGGAATTGTTTGTATTATAGAGTTGCCTTGAACACAGACTTAGCGAATACTGAACTTTTACTCCTAGAGGAAACCCAAGGCTAAGTTCTCACAAGCCTCTCCTCAAAACATCTTTCCCAACCTAAACACTGCATTACATCGGTTTGTTTGCCAACATCCTCCTAAAACTAGCCTGTCTCATCAGCATGGAAGAGGGCTTTTCCACAAAACCCTATTTCTGTATAATGCTGAACAGGTATTTTTTAATTCTTCCACATCTTTCTGACCTGCAGAATCTGTCCTTCATGCGAGTTTTTTTTTTTCCCCAACATATCACCTTGTGAAACGTGCTAGCTTTCCCAATTTTAGTGGAAGAGGGATAACATTGATTAGATCCTAGGAGATCCAACCTTAAATTTCTTTGGCTTTCACCCTCATACCAAAACTCCCCACTCTACATTTTTCACAGTGGTCAGCTCAGAAATAGATTTAGCCATGTTTCTGTCCTTCCCCTAACTTCGCCATGCACTCAGCTCTTCACCATGCGACCCTAGCTCTTTCTGGAATGGCCTCACATAGTGGTGGGAAATTTTCTCTTCCTTTTTCTGGGTGTTCTTCTTGTTGATTCATTGGCATTGAACCCCCAGCCAAGAGCACCATAACTCATGACTGAATGAAGCCTCTCTAACACACATACCAGTCTCATGCACTTAAGAGCCCTAGACGGCATGTCAGCACTCTTCTTGAGGACAACGTCAAGCAGTTAAGTTACCAATAAAACACACAAGAATGAAAAAACAAAACAAAACAAATTTTAAAAAACACAATATATGGCACTGAATAGAACAGGAAAAAGGATAGTTGTTTACTGAAAGGAGAGACAAAATAAGGAGGCAGAGCATCACCATCTTCACCCTCAGCTAGGAACCTCTGCATCAGGTAACCCAAATTTTTGTTGTTCAGCATGGGTCCACAGATGACTGAAAGCATTGAAAGCATTGTGTTGGGGATTAAAGTCAATCTGGAAAGCAGAAAAGTTTTGTAAATGAGGATGGACTGACCTACTATGTGCAATAGGCTCTCTTTGAACAGGTGAATGGAGGATAGAGATGCTGCTAGAAAGGGGAAGGATGAAGGGAATTTTTGCCTCTTCAGGTGTCTCTGGTTTCCACAATGACTACAAGATTAATTTAAGCAAGACTAAGCTGGGTTCAGTGCATTTGCACCTATTTTGACTGCAATGGTTACAATAAAGAAGATGGCTTATTAACACTATTGATCACTTGAGGGGAGATCTAGTTAACCACAAAAAAAAACCCTGCTTGCCTCACTTACAATGGTGGGCACTGAGTCACATATAGAATTGTTGAATCAACACGTCATACACTTGCAACTAATATAACATTGTGTATCAGTTTTGCTGCAGTAGTAATTTCTTAGATTTTTATTTATTTTGAGAAAAAGAGAGAAAGATAGAGGGAGGAGGGGCAGAGAGAGAGGGAGAAGGGGAGAGAGAGAGAGAGAGAGAGAGAGAGAGAGAGAATCCCAAGCAGGCTCCATGCTGTCAGTGCAGAGCCCGACTCGGGGCTCAAACTCACAAACATGAGACCATGACCTGAGCCAAAATCAAGAGTTAGTCACTTAACTGACTCAGGCACCCAGGTGTCCCGTACTCTTTTTTAATTTCTTAAAATATTTATTCATTTTTTAGAGACAGAGAGAGACAGAGCATGACAGGGGAGGGGCAAAAAGAGGGAGACACAGAATCCAAAGCAGGCTCCAGGCTGTTAGCTGTGAGCACAGAGTTCAACATGGGGCCTGAACCCATGGACTGCAAGATCATGACCTGAGCTGAAGTTGGACGCTTAACCAACTGAGCCACCCAGATGCCCTTCATAACTTTTATTTTTAAGAGAAAAAGAGTGAGTGGAGTCAAAGGAATAGAGAGAGAGAGAATCTCAAGCAGGCACCTTGATCAGCATGGAGTTCAAAGTGGGGCTTGATCCCATGCCCCTGGGATCATCACCTGAGCTGAAATCAAGAGTTGGGTGCTCAACTGACTGAGCCACCCAGATGCCCCTGTAGTAATAACTTTTTAAAAATTGCTGATGGCTGGACCAATACAATAGCATCATCTTTGCTGATCCCCTTTGTAAAGGACTGCGTACACCATCAAAACACATCTGGTCGTACACAGCGTAACCTTCTGATATTTGATTTCTCTAAAGCAGAAATCCAGCCGCTATATAGTTTGGTCATGAAATCTTTATATCTAGAAAACAGTTCAAAGTTTATTAATACTTGTGGTTCGAATATAGCCCAGGACTGTTTATTAAACACTCACTGTGGACCATGGGAGTATAAATTGAATGAAGTGATACCTCTTGATCGGACACCATCAGGCCACAATATCCTTCCCAAAGAGGTAGTGAGTATATGATGAAAGTTTACCCTTCGGTCAGTCTCACTTATTGTTTCCAAAACATTTGTCAAATCTCTCTCGTGTTGCCACTCAGGCAACCACTTCCCTGGCTTAGCCCTTCTTCTGCCCTCCTTTGATCTGGTTCAGTCACTTATCGCAAGTTGATGAAAGACCCTGATGAGCCAGCAGCACTAACAGAGCTGGCAGCTGAAGGGCCAGCGAAGCCAGCTCTCCCTAGGACACATTCCATCCTCAAAGTCCTACTATGCCTCCACGCTGCAATGGAACTCCACTATGGAAGTTCCATAGTGCAATGGAACTCCAACTCCACTATGGAAGTTTCTAATAGTTAGTTATCGGAACCCATTTCTTCGTAAATGAGTTATACCCACTCTCTAGAAAACTAAAACATTAGATGTGAGAATTTGGGCACTATACTTAAACTCATTCAGTCAACCCGAGTTTTCTTACCTGTAGAGTAAATACAATAATATGGACCCTGTCTGCTCTCTGCACCTCTTTGTGCTTCCATTTTCCTATAGGCAAAATGGGGGAAGTAATTTCAAAAATCAAGTAAATTGGGCAAATTGTGGCAGGAGATGCACTTGCAGGATTTATGTTGGCTTCTGCGTCAAAGGCTTTGCGATGTTCATTTTAGCCATCAGACACATTTAGTCCTTAATCCCAAATTCACAGCAGTGCCCAAGAAGCAAAAGGTTGTTAGACCTCTGAGCCCCACAGACATCTGATGTACTAAATTACACTCTCGGCATGCTTAGGAAGGCAATTAATCTTCAGTGTGCAGCATGCGAGGCCCTCACTTGATCATGTCCTTCTAGGATCAATTAGAGTTAAAATATTTCATGTTTTAAAAATATATCAAAGGTGTATTTATTTATTTGTTTTTTAAATAACACCATGAGGGGCACCTGAGTGGCTCAGTCGGTTAAGCGTCCGACTTCGGTTCAGGTCATGATCTCAGGGTTCATGAGTTGGAGCCCCGCGTGGGGCTCTGTGCTGACAGCTCAGGGCTTGGAGCCTGCTTCGGATCCTGTGTCTCCCTTTCTCTCTGTCCCTCCCCTGCTTGCGCTCTCTTTCTCTCTCCCAAAAATAAATAAACATTAAAAAATTTTTTTAAATAAATAAAATAACACCACGACTGGTAAAGCTTCTCAGCAAATCCCTTTGCTTTGTTCTCTTCTAAGAGCTAATCATTTTAAGTTTAACTGAAATTGGACCAGGTTAATAACACCAAAAGCTACCTTCTTGTTGGATGTGAAACGGAAGGCATCTCATTATCAGTTATTTCGAATCCCTGTTTCTCCTCCTTACCCCACCCGGCTTTCCTATACCTTCCCCTCTACTGTTCTCTGCAAAGCAGAAAGTTCCCCGACAAAAGCAGGAACTATTTAGAAATCAGACAGATTGACCCAGTAGCTGAGAAACTGCAATATAAGTCCTCATTTCAGTTAGTTTTTGGAACTGATTTTTCATCATTGGCTACAGAGAGAGACAGAGAAAGAGAGTGCCCCTTAAGTGTCTCAAGATTTGTCTTTCTGAGGAAAGATAAACTGTGCTCACAGATAACGCTACTGGTTATGAACAATAGGCCAGAAGCTCTGGCAGGTTTGCTGGACAATCCTTCAACAAATTCCAACAGACTCCTTAGGCTTTGCTGTGATAAGCAAGAAAGTTCTTTAGGCAGATGGGATGACCGGATGCTGGACTCTGGCAGGCATAAAATGTTGTGACCTTTTGACCTTAAACACAGGCAGTCTGGGAGACAGGGAAGTAAAACTCTTGGCAAATTACCTACAATAACTTATTTAAGGGTATGTCTAATTTTGGATGTGTTTTTTTGCTCTATTTATTTACTTGGCAAGTCTTTGAATTCCATAAACACAGAAGTCAGCCCGTCTGCCAGCACGACGGACTTGATGGATAGTCTGTCTACTGTACAACGCTCTCAGCATCAGCATTTTTTGTGAGGTTGGGCAGAAGATAAAAAGATCTAGATTTAGTAGTCATTGCTGCATTGTTACATGAACACGCGGTGCCAGTCTCCCAAGATATAAATAAGAAAGGAATTGAGGCCACAAAGCCAAGGGTGAAGGGTTGTCTAAGCTGAAGCTATTTATAGGATGAAATAAATCATCTGGAAACAGGTCAAGGTGAAGTCAGAGTGCTTGAAACAATTGTTTGTACCTTATCAAAAAGAGGTTTTCCTTCTTCTTCTATCAGTCAACCTCCACATGAAAGCCATTAAGATTCAAGAAAAAATCCCAGCCCTGCCAGTAGCTTCTGTTAGCTTAGTCTGAGGTTTTCCTAATAGTCCATAATTCTACAAATGTCAAATCTAAAGCAGTGATGCTTTGCTAATGGTATTTTGGCAGGGTATAAATTTGTTTGGATCTTCCAAGTGTTTCTCTGTCTTTGTTCTATACCTATTTTGGCCATGTGGGAGATTTTTATTAAAAATACCGTATTTTTCTGTTAATGTTGTTATAATCCTTTTTTACTTATAGTTGTAATCCGCTCTCAATTTGCAGAGGGTTAGGAATAGAGAAAAATAAACCTGCTTCCTTACACAACATCACATGCAAGTGTAGACTCTAGATCAATTAAAGACTAAAGACTGTAGATCAATTAAAGACCTAAATGGGAATCCTAAAACAGTAAAGTGTATAAAGAAAATATCATGGAATATCTTTGCGGCAGGGTGTTGGAAAGATATCTTTAAAAAACACCAGAAAACACACATAAGGCAAAAGCAATGATTTTTATTACATCAAAATAAAGACTTCTGGTCTGTGAATCATAGACTAGACAAAGTTAAGAGAAAATGGCAAAATGTCAAAAGATATTTGAAATTTCTAAATTTCAAAATAAGTATATATAAATATAAATGTGAAGTACATATAAAATATAGAGGCATGCTAGGCAATAGATAATAGATATAATAGATTTCTAAAAATCAACAGGTAAATAGAACAAGATGCCCTAGGTAGAAAAAAAAAAATCATGAACAGACTATTTTTAGAAGAAATCAGAAAAGCACATAAAGAGTGATTATATCAAATGATTATATCATTAGTGATGTGACGTATGTAAATTAAAACAGGATTTCACTTTGTACCTTTTATTTTTTTTTAATTTTTTAATCTATATTTATGAGAAAGAGACAGAGTGTGAGCAGGGGAGGAGCAGAGAGAGAGAGGGAGACACAGAATCCGAAGCAGGCTCCAGGCCCTGAGCTGTCAGCACTGAGCCCGAGGCGGGGCCGGAACCCACGAACCGCGAGATCATGACCTGAGCCAAAGCCGGAAGCTCAACCGACTGAGCAACCCAGGCGTCCTCACTTTGTCCCTTTTAGACAAAGACTAGAAAGCTAGAGAATGCCATGCATTGGTGAGAATTCAGGGATTTGGAGCCCTGGCAAAAAGAACCATTTCGGAGAGCAAATCTATCCTCCCATAGATGTGCAGAATAAAAAGGTAATATCCTGCATACCCCCACACATCTGCTGGTTGGTATGTGGCTCAAAGATATTCTCACACTGGTCCATAGAGGATGTGCTGTGGGGTTCACTGCAGTGGTAGAACTTGAGATCAACCTTGGAATCCCCTGTAGGGAGCATGGCTAGGTAAGCAAGATGTGATGGATGGACACTAAGGAATCTCATGCAATGGTTAGAAGCAATGGATTTGTTGTACTCAAAACACCATGGTTGGATATTGAAAACAGTTTTTAGTAAACATAATGAAAAATAAGAAGTAGATAGGAGTAAAAAATAGAAATAGATAGGAATAACATTCCTATATGAATTGAAATTGCATGCACACCACAAATGCACATTTTCCAAAAGCACGTATACAAAGAAGATGTACATTAAACACACTAAAAAGGCAGTCTATGGGAGTGAGAGCTAGGATTGAGGAAGAATGATAGAAGAGACTGAATGGATCAACGAATTAATAAAATATATGTACAGGAGCAGAGGGATAAATCATGAATTCTTCAGGATGAAGAGAAAATACCTATCTTCCCTTTAGGTTTGTTATGTCGGTTTTACGCTTCTAGATTATGGGGATTCACAAGACTCCAGTGCAGTTATTACACAACCAAAAACTGCAGCAACATGTCTGTTGGGAGATTAGGCACTCCCTAATCATTTGATCCTCAATATGCATCTTTTATAAACACATTCAACCTTAGGTACCAACCACAAAGGTAAAAAGACAAGGGGGATGAATTGTTGCCATTGTAAAGTCAACTATATTAACTACTCTTTTAAAATCATAGACCTGCACTATATAGAGAAGCATACTATAACAAAGAGAAATATCCATACTATGTAGTTAGCAATGGTAACATTTTCACACATTTCCAATCATTTTTTTTAAGAATTAAAATCCTGTAGGGGCACCTGGGTGGCTCAGTTGGGTGAGTGCCTGACTCTTGATTTCAGCTCAAGTCATGATCCCAGGTTCCTGGGATTGAGCCCATCAGGCTCTGTGCTGAGTGTGGAGCCTGCTTGGGATTCTCTCTCTCTCTCTCTCTCTGTCTCCTCCCCCCACCACCTCAAATTTAAAAAAATATTAAAATCCTGTGGACAATACCAAATTTTCACTTAACTGCCACACTTTCCCGTATTTTATCTTCCCTCTATGTATATACCTGAGACAAGTGTTATGATTTTGGTCTGCAATCCTTACAGCTCACTTTGTGTACTAAGACTTACACATATCCAATATATACTACTGCTTAACCTGTGAGATATTTTTTAAAATATGCATAAATGTTGTCTTGATATGGTACCATTCTACGCCTTCTGGTTTTAAACTCTGTGATAATTTTAAATATATATTACATCGCCTAAAACTGAAAATGCACAAAATTATATACATCGAAATGTGCATCTTCCTCCCATTTTTGAACCCCTATCACTCGTTGTTTCCCTGAATCCCTTATTCGACTACCATTACCAGTTCTGGAGGCATTCTGCATACAAACACAGGCACATATGACTTCCCTTGGGTGCCAAGTGTATGTTAAAGTTTAAAATAAACTCATTGACCATTAATAGTTATTTCTCACCCCAACTTACTTGCTTTTGTCTTTATTTCTTCATCCCCCAATTTCAAAGTAACATTTAGTATACATGTAGCAATGGCATTGAATTTATTTTTATTACTAGCATTGACCTTCCTGAGACTAAGGAATATTTTGTAAATAATTAATTTTGCGTTTATGTTCTAAGATACATGTCAAGAGAACTCATATTTGACTAACTCTCCTCTTTGTTCTTCCATTTGAACAAAGATCACGTTTGAAACTTATATTTGAAGCTAATGTTGCAAATTCTCTTTCCTTGTCAGAGCTATTTCTTACATTCATACTTCTTCAATAATTTTTATATGCTCCATTAATCAAAGAGGGCAATACATGGCATTTTCCAGTCTGTAAGTAAAATTCAGATGTTTAGATACTCTCAACCATCAAATAGTCTTGCCCAAAGAGCTTCTCATATGCTTTATATGCCCTGCGACTTGGGACCACGTCCAGGTAGATGAAGAAGCCAGCAGGATGTCAGGGGGTCCTGGCAAGCTGTTAGTTGGAAATTGTAGTACCAAGTGGGAATCTGCAGATCAGCTGCCCTACATCTTTTGAGGTTCACTCTCATCTCATGGTCTTAAGCCTGTAATCAAGAAGAGAGGGGGCCACTGTCACATCCTGCTTAGAAAATTAATCTAAGCACGTTTAGTCCATTCTTGTAGGTCAAATATTCAGATTGAAGGCAATTAGCTGAGAGGAGCAAGACTAAATAGATGGTTGTTTTGCCTGCTTAAGGACTGTGAGAAGAGAGAGAAACATATGTGCTACTTTTTTCCATTTGGGGAAAGAGACTATTTCTACTCGGAGAATTCTCAGATTCATTCAAACTAGATTCCCCATCATCATCTGGAGTGTGATGAGCCAATCACGTTTTTCAGGCTGATTGTCAAAATGAAAATTATAACACCTGTGTGGATTCTGATGTCCTCATCCTCCTTTCTGTCTCTACCTCTAAAGCCCTTGAGTGCCTTTAGTAGAGCTTGCCTTTCTAGCATGTGAACCCCCTAAGCTAGTTCTCACTTCCACATTCCAGGATGGAATTGGTTCCAACCTTTGTAGCTTCCCACCTGGGACTGCAATAGGTTTTCATTACTTATGTTCCTCTAATGCTCACCTTCTAGCTCTATCCAGACTGATGACTGCATTGGTTTTTTTCATACATCTCCTTCCTCAGTGACCTGATAGCTTGTCTTAAGTTGTTTATCTCTCACTTTTGTTCTTGTCGATCTGCTTTTATCCTGGCCTTTTTAAAAAAAAAAAAATATTTTAAGCCTTTTTGTGGGACCTACGTGCCTGCCTCTTGTAATATTCAGAATTTTTCTAAGTTCCAATTTTCATTTGCCAGCATCATTTGGCCAAATGATTTCTTCAATTAGCATTGAGTGCAATTGCTCGCTTGGCTCTTGTCCTGCAACTTCTGCTTTTACAAAAGGGTTTTCTTTCAGGCCTGGTTCTTTATCATGAAGCCTGTCTACCTTTATCTGAAGGCTTCATCCTCCCTCTCATCTCCACTCAGGCTCCCCATGCTGGCCCCTGGGTTAGCACCGACAATGCTCTTTCCCAGAAATCTCTCTTACACTTGGTTCACTTCGTTTTAAGACTTATTCACACCATGCTGTGTCTCAATTCTGTTTACTTGGACACCCATATCTGGGAAGACATATGCTGGAATAAGCAGCAAATAAGCTATGCTTCCTATTTCTCCACTAGAAGCCAAATTCTAGAACTTGATCCTTTATAGGCATAAAATACCCTCCATTTCTTTCTACAGGATATAAGAAGACAAAGATGGAAATAAAGAAGCAAAAAAATAAAGTAAAATTACAATCAGATCCCAGCTGTTAGGGGTTGAGTCATTGCCTACCCCCAAAAATATGTATGTTATAGTCCTAATGCCCCATTACCTCAGAATGTGACCTTATTTGGAAATAGAGTTTTTGCAGATGTAATTGATGGGGTCATCCTGAAATAGGATGGGTTTCAAGTCCAGTATTACTCACTTTCTTAAAAGAAGGACCATGTGAAGACACAAAGACACTGAAAAAAATGCCATGAGAAGATGAGGGAAAACATAAAAGTAGGCAAGCCAGGGAAGGCCAAAGATTTTGGTCAGTCACCAAAAGCTAAGAGAGAAGCATGGAACAGTCTCTCTGAGTCCTCAGAAGGACCCAAACTTGCCAACACATTGATCATGGACTTAGGGCTTTAAGGCCTTGATGAGACAATAAACTTCTGCTCTTTAAGCTACCTGGTTTGTGGTACTTTGTTATGGCAGCTGTAGGAAACTAATACACCAGCTGTGGGTAATGTAAGAAGCAAAGAGGTAGAGATACAGCTATTAAGAGACTACCCTATTGTTTACATGGAGGACAAGACTGTTGACAATAGGAAAGTTAAGTTCTAGTTTGCAGAGAAATACATTTGTTCCTTGTGATCCTGTTCCAAGAGAATGCAATCATTTAAGAATATCAGTTATTTTTCTTGTTTATAAAATGTATTTTTCCACATCATAAAATTTAAGTATTAGATAATTATAAAACTGCTTGGGATTCTTTCTCCCTTTCTCTCTGCCCCTTCCTCACTGTGCTCTCTCTCTCTCTGTCTCTCTTTCTTTCAAAATAACAAAATTAAATTAAAAAAACTTTCCTAGGGGCGCCTGGGTGGCTCAGTTGGTTAAGCGGCCGACTTCAGTCAGGTCATGATCTCGCGGTCCATGAGTTTGAGCCCCACGTCGGGCTCTGTGCTGACAGCTCAGAGCCTGGAGCCTGTTTCAGATTCTGTGTCTCCCTCTCTCTCTGACCTTCCCCCATTCATGCTCTGTCTCTCTCTGTCTCAAAAATGAATAAACATTAAAAAAAAAGAAATTAAAAAAAAACTTTCCTAGTAATTTATTTGTTTCTATGTAACAGTAAAATATTCAGTACAGGAAAAAATGATCAAATTTTTGAATTGAATTTGTAATATAACCAGGTTTTCAATTGTAAAATAAATAAATAAATAAGAAAATGCTGAATTCATTAGTAGTTCATGTGTTACGCACACACACACACACACACACACACAATCTTTGTGTTTGTTTGACTTATTTATTTCAAACACACAATCTTAGCTGTACCATATGTAAGATAGTGTATAATTTGACTTTTGAAAAATGCAGAAATGTAAATAATATTGATTTTCTACTTAACCTGAATTGATCTTCACAACCTTCTTTCTTACTGTGAACTTACGGCAGGATCAAAAAAGAAATCTGCAACATCTCTAGCACGCAGAATTGCATGATTGCTTATTTCTCCTTTCCTGCACTCTGCTCTGAGATTGGGCCCTTAGTGAAAGTGGTACAGGAGTCCTCCTCGTTCTGTATCAGCCACAGTGCTGAGGCTTTCATCATTGTCTCATTAAACTGCAAATTCAAAAGGCTTGGTTGGCGTAGGCACCAGCTCTTCCAGGGATTTATACATAGTTACCAAATCACCATCTCTGTTCAATATTGAATTGGAAGCCACTTCAAACAATATGGTTTACACCAGATTAATTTTTTTTAATATTCCAATGTGTTTTTAAGATGGTGAAGAATACCAGACAGTTTGCTATTCCAAGGTAGTGTTTGCCTTGCTTTATAGACATAGCTTGAATTTAGTATACCAACTGTGGGACTTGGAATTTTCCTTCAGACCACTAAAATTCATTTTGTAATGTGCAGTTGCCAATTGCTGGCAGTCATATAGTTTTGAATTGATATTTAAAAACATTTGTCAATCTGGGGCCAAAATACATTAAATATGAGAAACATGTTTACTCATTTTCTCTTTCTGCAGAAGAACTTGAAGAATTCTTCATATGATGACAACAGGAGATTCAATAAAGTCCAAATCACATTTTTGCTTTCTATTTTTTTAATATTTGGGAATGCTCACTTATATTACTCTTCAGATTCATTTCCTTATTTCTAAAATTGACAAAAATTCTAAGGAACAAACTATCATACAATTCACTTCACAAGTACGTGCCAATACATGACAACAAAAAAAATTTACCTCTACTAACTTGGCTGTAAATTGTATTCATCAAAACTAGACAGATGTTGATGGCCAGATTTGGGTCTAGGGGACTTAAATTATATATGTTATAAAAGATGACTCAGTAATTTCTTTATGACTAGATCATCATTTTCTGAGTTTAATTGCCTCCATTGTCTGTTTTTCTCATCTGTGTTAATATTGTATTTCCAGGTCACCAACCTTGCAACACAGGAGGCTCTTAAATTTCACTCCCAATGAATACAAACAACAAACTCCTCCAATGAGCATGCAGAGCAATTCCTTCTGAGAGAAATGCAAAGATAGCTAAGTGACTGTTACACATGGGGTGACTGAGAAAATATCTCCATTGAAATGGGGAGGAAAGGCCAAGAGGCTCTCACCATAAACTATACCCCCAGTACAGTGTTGCACAACTAGAAGGGAACCCCCAACTCCTTCTTCTCTCTGAGAAGCAAAGGGTTTGGACCACACATCTAGCGCTGCAAATTTTAACACTGCCACCTTAGGGACAGGCCCCCAAGTCACCTAGACAACAGGCTTAGTTCATGAGTTTCACAGGACTATAGCAAACAAAGAAGCAGTCATTAATGAACCCAGGGCACTCACCATGGCTATATCCCCAAGGCCAAGGGAAGAGAGATCAAGCAAAAATGCCTATCTCCCAGTCCTTCTGTGGAAGGGGTCTGACTACATACTTTATAAACTGATGCCTCAAGGTTTGACTTTTTTTGTTGTTGTTTTGTTTTATTTATTTATTTATTTATTTATTTATTTATTTATTTTTAATTTATATCCAAGTTAGCATATAGGGCAACAATGATTTCAGGGGTAGATTCTTTAATGCCCCTTACCCATTTAGCCCATCCCCGCTCCCACAACCCTCTGTCTGTTCTCCATATTTAAAAGTCTCTTATGTTTTTGTCCCCTTCCCTGTTCTTATATTATTTTTGCTTCCTTTCCCTTATGTTCATCTGTTCTGTGTCTTAAAGTCCTCAAACTAGAGGGTATTATGCTAAGTGAAATTAGTCAGTCAAGGTTTGACTTCTAATTAGCACTTATATAGGTGCTGACTGGGATCCTCCAGGGAACCTGAAAGAGACCAAGGCCACTTCCTCCCACTTTTCAATCTG